>NC_083471.1:16887961-17487961 GCF_030014155.1 Tachysurus vachellii | reverse complement strand
TGTAACCTGAATCATGATTTATTAGTTAAATACACTTTAAGTCAGATGACTCCATGACATTAACATGAATAAACACTACTTTCTAAGTAAAAGTGACATATTTAAAGCTAAAAAACTGTAAGAAAAAATAATAATAACATTAAAAAAACATCTCCTGACAGTGACAGTTCCTTCTTTCTGAATCTATTTTAGACAAGAGTAACTGGAGGAAAATAAAGTGTTTCTTTTACTTTCCTTTTAAACCTGTATTATATCATTGCCACGCTGTTTTGACTAGAGATATATAATGAAATGAATTGTTTATAATAACTACCAGGCTGTTTTCAACAAATAAGAGGAGCCTGTGTGTTATACAAATAAAACCTAGTACTTACGATTATACCCAGACACTGTTAATAGTCCTTACCTATCTTATTCTTGTCCCAAATAATGATATGTTTGAGTTTGAAGTATCTTTCATGAGCGCTGTAGGTGTCGTCCGAGTTATTGCTGCTGTTTGACTCGGTCCACTGCACATTCGCGTCCCCTTTACACTTTATATAAAGTTTGTCAATCCGTACCTCTTTGTTTACTTCCAAAATAAGTCTCCCATGAATCGTGTCGCCACTCGTGAACGTGTTGCCTTCGTTAATCGGGTCGTACTGTATTGAGAAGGTTTTGATACTTCCAGACATTGTTCTGATCCGTGGCTGCAGTCTGTCAGAGCTTAAAACACATGAGCATGAGCAACACTGGACTGGTGACAACACGTAGTTGAACAGGAATTTCCCGTCAGAGGCGTGGACTTTCTCTAAGCTGTGGGGTTAAAATTAACAGTGACGTCATTTCCTCGTTAACTTTTGATAGTACAGTATTAGTGATACAGTGTATGTAATTAATTAATTACATACTAATCATAAGAATAATGAAACATTTTACACCAGTGCTCAATTACAAGAGTCAATTAGACTCAACAGATAAATTATTAAATATTTTCATTTAATATTTCAGAGATTTAATATTTAATATTTACATTAGTAATGATATACACATGCCCAACCTTATGTATGTATGTATGTATGTATGTATGTATGTATGTATATATGTATATACACACATGTGTATGTATGTGTGTGTAGGTCTATGTGTACGTATGTATGTATGTATATGTATGTGTGTATGTGTGTGTGTGTGTATATATATATATATATATATATATATATATATATATATATGTGTGTGTGTGTGTGTGTGTGTGTGTGTGTGTGTGTGTGTATGTATGTATGTATGTATGTATGTATGTACCAAGAACACCTTAAAAACGACAACAAATTACTTGTGTGTGTTCACACTTGGCTAATAAAGCTGATTCTGATTCTGTGACAAGGAATGATATAATTTTGAATTTTATATCATTTGTTCTGCCCATCTCTACTAACTGTCATTAAATGCTATTCTATTAATAAAGTTTAACTCACACTGGTTTGTAAATGCGATTTATGTTTCCAGACAATAATTGTATTTTAAACAACAGAGACTCCAGGAAGTGTTTATTAAATAACATCCGGGTAACGTTCATGGTCACAGAAATTTCAACATGGCGTTTCACATGTCCAGATTCGGGACTTGGGGCCGAATACAGAGGTAGCGTTTGTTTGTCATTTGTGACATTCATAGTTTATTCGCATTACTGTCAGAAGAGTAAGTTTATTGTGATCTTGCCGTCTTGTTAATTTGTGCACTTCAGTTGAATGTCCGTGGCTAGTTTACCTTTAGCTTTCACTGCGCACATTTCTCATATTTAATATTAACCTACTTAGTGATGCTTTTAGTTCTTCCAGTCATAAAACAAGGAATGTTAGTAATAGGAGTCAATAGTTAAAGGCAGTTTATATTGGGGTGATTATGGTTAGGTCAGAATGATCACAGGGTCACAACCCTTGTTCCTTGCTCCATGACCACCAGGTCCACACATGAAGGTGTGATGATTAGATGATTAGTTACATCAGGAGAGCTGGGAGAAAGCACCAAAATATGCAGGACAGGAGATCTCCAGGACCTGTGATGTAATTGATTTAGCATTATAATAATACTAATACTAATAATATTATACATTTATATTAATATTCAGCCAACATTTTACTGTTTACGGCATCTAGGTTTGTTTGTTGTTGATGATGTTACTGCTGTTTGGTTAAAAAAAAACAATCTCTCTGAAGCTTAGTGAACATTTACTGTTTATCACCAACATTAACACACAGCTTTAATGTATGAAATGTCTCAATGTGGTGGAAGAAATGAAACCCTACATAAAGATGTTCTCAATTTGTAATAATGGCAGACGCACTTGCAAAAGATTAACCTTACAATCATGTGTGTCTGAATTTACTCTTGTAAATGACCGAAGGAGAAACTGATCCTATTTTATAAAGTAGAGTTGTATTTAAAAATGTGTGAGGTCATATAAGCTGTGCACTAGTTACATCGTATCACTACTGTAAACTGTTATTTAATGTCTGTTAATGATTGTCTGTCTTCATAGACTTCATAGTCTTTACTACTAAAAATCATGTCTGCCACTTCTTTGTCTGTTGAGCATCATATTGCAATATCTTGATTTGCTAACTGCTAATTTGATTTTCTGTTTCAGTTTTGGCATTGCTGCATGTAGACAGTACAGCAGTGCAAGGGGCTATCCTAATATTTCTCTATCTTCACCTTTACCTGGCATTCCCAAGCCTGTGTTTGCTTCAGTTGATGGTCATGAACAATATGAAACCAAAATAACCACTTTAGAGAATGGCCTTAAAGTTGCATCACAAAATAAGTTTGGCCAGTTTTGCACAGTTGGAGGTAAATCTGTGGTGAATTTATACACAATTGTGTGATTGTTTTCTTTGTTCCATATGTGTTTTAATATGGTATATTGTGATTATTTTGATGCCTTTACTGATGATTATGATGGTTCTCACAGAAAGCATACAGTCAGGTCCATAAGTATTTGGACAGTGACACAATTTTCATATTTTTGTCTCTGTAAACCACCAAAGTATATTTGAAGAGAAGCAATCAATATGTGATTGAATTGTAGACTTTCAGTTCGGTTCACAAAAATACTGCATTAACTGTATAGGAATTACAGCTATTTTTTACACAGTTGCTCTATTTTCACTGGTTCAAAATTAACTGGACACTAACTGAAATAAATATAAGGTTTTTAAATTCTTAGCAGTTGAGCCCATGGACATCAATTTTCAATTCAGTTTATTCAATTGATTTGTATGGCGCGTTTAACAATTTTCTATCGTCTCAAAGCAGCTTTACAGAAGTATGGAAACAGAAGAGAGAGAAAAAGAAATTACATTTTCTCTCTTTAGCTGCTTTGGATCTTTCTGCTGAACTGAATGTTTTGTCGTTTGTTTTTTCATCCAATTGACAGCCTCCTTAACTTTTAGGAAACTTTTGTCTTTCATTTGAAATAACAAGGAAACAGACCAAACTTGCCATTAAACTGCTAATTTCTGAGCCTGTGAACATGGAGGGACTGTATAAAAAAGACGGTATCTCCTACACAGTTAGTGCAATATTATCTATTCAGCCCCATTCATCATCTATTGATGTCATTATTGTAAAATATTATTGATGGTGAAAATTTTATTCAGTTTGAAAGTCTGCTTGTTGCTGTATCAAAGGACAGGATAAGAACAAGCTTACATGTTATTAGTATGGTTAGGAAGGGTTTGGAAAGGTTATTATCTGATGTCTTTTTTTTTTCTCAGTTTTGGTAAATTCAGGTTCCCGGCATGAAGCCAGATATCATAGTGGGATTTCACACTTTCTGGAAAAGCTTGCATTTTCTGTAAGTTCCTTAAGCATTTATATACTGTGCTGCCTTTTTTTTTTTTTTTTTTTTTTTTTTTAAATACAGGATGATACGTAAACACCAGTGTTGAATGTTTTGTCTTCTTATTTTGTTTAGTCTACATCACAATATGGAAGTAAAGATGAAATTCTTCTGTCTTTGGAAAAACACGGTGGAATCTGTGACTGCCAAACATCCAGGTTTTGTTATTTTTATCATTTAATTCTTGCTTTTTTAGTCCGCTTCTAGTTCTGTATGTGATGGAATGACTGCTTTTAATTTTATTTTTAACTCTTAAAAAAAAAAGTTATTCTTAATAGCTTTTATTGTCATTTTAGGGATACAACAATGTATGCGGTCTCTGCTGAAGTCAAGGGTCTGGAGACTGTGGTTAACCTGTTGGCCGACGCTGTTCTGCAGCCGCGTTTATTAGGCAAGATTATACCAAACTCGTTAGGATGAGTCTATAGCTGTGATGTGTCCTTGAGCAGTATTTAATCATTATGCTTAATCACAGATGAAGAGCTGGAGATGACCCGAATGACCGTAAAGTTTGAGTTGGAAGATTTAAATATGAGGCCTGATCCTGAGCCTCTGTTAACAGAAATGATTCATGCTGTGAGTGAAACCTGCTTTTTTTTATTGTATTTATTTTTTTTATTAAGTCCTGTTTCGTGTGACCCCGATTAGGCTTACTACTTGATTGATTTAATCCTCTTTAGTCTTGACTTATTCTAAGACTGAGCTTCCTCTCTATCCCAATACCCAAATGCCAACCCAAATACCCACCCTCTTTACAGTAGTTTAATTCTCTTTGTTTGCAGGCAGCATTTCGAGGCAACACTGTAGGCCTTCCCCGTTTCTGCCCAGAGGAGAATGTGTACAAGATTGACAGGAAGTTGCTGCACACGTACATGCGTAGCTACTACAGCCCAGAGCGCATGGTGCTGGCAGGGGTGGGGGTCGAGCACGAGCAGCTAATAGAATGTGCTCGGAAGTACCTGCTGGATGTGAAGCCAGTTTGGGCCACAAACACACCAGTGAATGTGGATCGGTCTGTGGCCCAGTACACAGGAGGCATTGTAAAGGTGAGTTTAGTGTCAGTCAATGACAATGCTCCAAAAATGGTAACTAGAACAACTGACTAAAAAAACAAGCCATTGGATTCTATTCTAACATAAGCAACAGCATAACAAAATTCTACTTGAATTTATTCTGACATAATGAACTAAATAAATATCTAAAGAAGAAAAATATTCTATTCTGTTTGTATTACAAAATATACATTTCCATCTGTATATACAGATGGAGAAGGACATGTCTGATGTGAGCCTTGGACCCACACCCATCCCAGAACTCACTCACATTATGATTGGCTTAGAGAGCTGCTCCTTCTTGGTGAGTTTGCAGCACCTTCAGCAAGGAGGTTTGTTTATTCCAGTATCCTTCTGACAGATTTTACACCACTGACAGGAGGAAGACTTCATCCCCTTTGCTGTCCTCAACATGATGATGGGAGGAGGAGGCTCCTTCTCAGCAGGTGGCCCAGGAAAAGGCATGTTTACCCGCCTCTACCTGAACGTTCTCAACAGGTACAGCACTGTTTCTCAATAGCTGTGATACATTAGAGAGAACTGCACCACAGAAATAGTAACATTGCTCAAAGGGAGGCTTGTTATACATCCAGAATCACACTAGATGATAGATTTCAAGAATTTTCACCACCGTGTCTGGCAAGGGGGCTCATGAGTCCTTTTCTTGCCTAAGACTTTTTATTAGGTCCTGCTTGTGCTTGTTTTTAACCGATTGTGTGTTATGTATTTTGTATCTATTAGTTTGGGTCAACAACCATGAATATCTTTAGAAATAAAAGCTGTATTTCGTATGGTAGTAGATGACCAGCATATTTTGAGTAAATATGATCAAAAGCCATAACAGTTTCTAAAGACTGAACGGGTTAAAAAAAAAAAAAAATTCTGTAATTAATCACTGCAGGTTTAATACTTATACATTTAAAGTGCAACCATTCTATTAGTCTACTCTTCCTTTTTTTTAATTTATGAAAGCCCTATTCCTTAACAATGCATATAAAAAAATATAGTTGGTGTCTGATGGATTATGTTGTTTTGCAGACATCATTGGATGTACAACGCTACCTCCTATCACCACAGCTATGAAGACAGTGGCTTGCTTTGCATTCATGCTAGTGCAGATCCAAGACAGGTACAAAAGAAAAACAGAGAAAAAACAGCAAAGGAAAAAACCACATCTAATAGTGTTAATTCGTCATGAATATATATATTTTCTTTCAGGTACGGGAAATGGTGGAGATAATCACTAGGGAATTCATACAGATGGGTTCTACAGCAGGAGAGGTACAGTTATATATTAACAGATGATTTCAAGTTGAGCTCTGAACATATTTTTAAAACCAAAATAATTGTCTTGCTTGTAGATGGAGCTGGAAAGAGCAAAGACTCAGCTGAAATCTATGCTGATGATGAATTTGGAGTCTAGGCCTGTCATCTTTGAGGATGTTGGGCGGCAGGTTCTGGCCACAGGCCACAGGAAGCTGCCTCATGAGCTGTGCAATCTTGTCAGTAAGTCCGAACTGCATTTTAGTCCATTTTACTGGCAAATTGCAGCCTGAATTTCCACAGTGCTTTCACAAAGGAGGAAGTCTTCTTTCACAATAGAAGGCTTTTTTTTTTTTTGTCTGCTCTGATGGTTTTCCCTTGTTGCATGCACAGACAATCTAGATCTGGGCGTCCAGTCTTATTCGAAACAAAAGCCGGTGGCGGTGCAGGTGTTCATTCCAATTAATCAGGAACCACACTAAGATTGGACACCCAGATTAAGATTATATATAATATTGCTTGTAAAAATGGACATTGCATCTTGTCTCCAATTTAAGGTAAAGTTTCCTCCAGTGACATCAAAAGAGTCAGCACGAGGATGCTGCGCAGCAAACCAGCTGTGGCTGCTTTGGGAGATCTGACCGACCTGCCGTCATACGAGCACATCCAGGCTGCTTTGTCCAGCAAAGATGGCCGTCTGCCCCGTATGTATCGCCTGTTCCGATAGAACGTCACCACATGTAGCGATTATACAGTTGTGTACAATGGAGACTGACCTACAGTGAAACTTTTCCTTGAGCTCTTTTATTGAGCTGTTCTGGAGACGTTCTGAGGGACTGTGGTAGACATGGCATTTAATGTAAATGAAATTTTATCTTCAAAGAACTTGTTAGCACTTATATTGTGTGTATTTGTGCTCTGTATCATGTTCAGATAAACTAAAAGGTGGACGGTTCTAAAGTAACATGTCCAAAAAACTGACTCTAAGCAGTCCCTGTTACAAAGAAATGCAAGTCGTCAAGTCTGCTGGCAAACATTTCCAAATTAGGACAAAGTGTTAATAAAAGTTAATAATTAGAATCCAGTCCAAATGATTTATATTTTCAAATGATTTCCTGGAATATTGATTATATAACTGATGTATAATCCTGTAATGTACATTTTCATCAACCAAATATTCAGGTTAAACACTGGCATTATGAGGCCCTGGCATAATGTTCTAAATTTATAATAAAAGTATACATTATTGTACTCAAAATATATTTTGTTCTGTGGGAATCGAGAAGCCAGAGGTGAGACTGGAACCTGTGGTTTAAAGGCTTTCTGAGCAATGTCTTTCTATGATTGAAAGCCCATCTCTCATCATTTCTTGTGTGATGGATAGTCTTGACTCTTGACAGATGACTGCAGACACTATGTATCAGTTGTCATACTATGTTTATGTAAATGACTGCCTCATGTAAACATCTTCCTTTTCACAAATTCTAATAATGCTCTGACTTTGAACTGTGAAATTCCACTTGCTTTTCCATGTCTGTTTTTGTTCATAAATGAGGTTTACACTTGAGTATTCTTGTTTTTGTGTGTGTGTGTATGTGTATATATATTTATTTATTTATTTGGTCTGTTTTAAATGTGGGTAAAACTTTATTTCCATAGATGTAAACCAAGAAAGACAAGTTAATATGAAACTACTTAACACTGTAAACGTTCAAAAACATGCTGTTAAACAGATTGAAACAGAATGTTCTAGAAAAGCAACATAAGGAATCATCTCAGGCACTTTCCATCACAAGCATGATGCAAGAGGAATGCAGTTACTTAGTTTTTAGGTCTGTATGCATGGCCATTTGACATCAAGAGGCTGAATGATTTTGTATTAGAAGTTAAGGCAATGGACAGATGTCCAAGAGGAGTCTTTGTTCAGTCCGAGTTGGATTTTCCCCATCACTGCCATCTCTAACTAAAACATGACACATTTTCATTGTTACAGATACCACTTTGATAATGTAATGTCATTTTGGCTGAATTTGAACTAGATCTATGAAATAAATATTTTTAAAAACTTCGCTTAATTAGTATTGGTAAGAAATTAGTTGAGCTAATGATTTATCTGCGTATCTACATATTTCATATGACCTTAAATATAAGCCGACAAACTAATATCAAAAACACATTGTAGTGCACAAGATATAAAGGGGTCATCTTTACATTCCCTACGTTTCAGCCCTATATGCTCACCACATCTACAGAATATGTAGCTTTATGTGGACATTTCCAGCTCTAACCAGAGATGTTGAACGATAAGGCACAGCCTCTATTTGAACTCCTGTGAATGTTCCTGAATAAAGAGACTCGAACGCTACTTCTCCCATAGTTCTGAGCTTCCCTTTGGTCCTGAAAGTCCAGCTTCCTGAGTTAGTAGGTCAGAATGTGGAAGATACGGTCTGAAGCCAGCTGACCCTGAATCAGGAGATGGAACAGACAGTGCTGTTGCTCTGGTTCTTCATGGCCTCCCTCCTCTTCAGTTCTCTCGTTATCCTTCTCCTGATGCCTTCTAGGTACACAGCTCGGTCAAACAAGCCAGCTCCCAATGGAATGCTAGAGAGCAGGTACTCGAGAATTAGCACGAACGTAATAATAACCTCCCAACAGTGGTGAATAAATTATAGCAAACATTCACACCATCTTAAACGTATTCTATGAAGCTCTAAATTTTAAAGTAGTGTGTAATTTTTAAAATGCTCACAAATGCATTGAAAACATTGACCAATCTCCTCCCAAGCCTTATACTGAAAATATATTTGCCCTTTAGGAAAAGGGGCTGAGCTGAGAAGATAGATTGTTTATGAGCTTGTTTCTATATTTAAATGTAAAAAATAGTCTGGAATGAATAAAATGGAGAGGTTCATTCCATTGTAAGACTGGGTAAATTTGTGACTATAATCTATAAGCATTATAAACTGTCCCCTCAGCTGCACACAATCCATTGCATAAAATGCTTCCTTACTTGTCTCTACCAGGACGGAGTTTGACCTGGAACATTCCAATGACAGGACGGTGATCTGAGGTCTTGATAGATGAGCAGGATGTATACTTAACCACTTTGATATCATCTACTTGTCTACTCCTAAAAAGGATTCGATCCTGCAACATAAAGATTTTCATAGTTTAGTTCATTTTTATAGTTTAGGGTTTACCAACATTGACACGATTTAAACTGAATCCACACAATTTAAAAGGAGCTGAAGAAGTTCTCTCACTGTGTATGATGGTGTTCTCTGCTTGGGTGTTGTGTCATAAACATCACAGCCAATGTCAAACTTGTACGTGGGGGTGAAGTGGATAGTGGCTTCCTGAAATCCTTTAAAGATGGAACCTGTGAGCAGGAATTAATGGTTATATATTCTTCTTGAGCCATCAGGATTCAGTCTTACATAAAATGCAATACTATACTGAATATTCTCAAAGAATTACCCCATAAAGGAAGCTTATTAAGGCCAAAAACTGGTTTTGCAGAAAAATCTACACTCAGACTACTAGCTCAGACTAACCTTCTTTCATTTCTTTGTACAGCTGATCATGCTGGAGGAGGGTGTCCATGTTTTTCCCAGTAAGTTGCTTCAAAATACCCTCCACTCTTCCCCTGTCCTGATTAAGGCGGAAGTTAAAATCCCCAAACCAGAAGACTTCATCGAATCTGGTGGTCACGTCCGCTGAGAACAAAGTAATTGAGTCCTTTATGATGATGTTGAACGTATGATGCTTAAGTTTGTGGTTGATCAAAAGGAAACTCACAGGCAATAGATCGGTACGGGTTGGTGTCAGGAAGGCATCTGGGAAGAGCTAAAGCTTCTATTATCTTATTGTAGTCCAGTATCCTTTCATAGACTTTGGAATCTCCCGCTAAAATAGAAATTATACCCAAATGTTAAATGGTTGCATATTAACAATAAATTGTCTTACCATGCACATAAACATACTGTGAATATACATTTCTATTGAGACAATTACACGTCTAACATACATGTAAAATGAGATGTGATGAAAAGAAAAGATGTCCCAAAGAAAGTGAAGCCAATGCCCACTGCCCCTTTGGTCTTAATCTGCGAGATGATCCGAGTGGTGACGGTAGCATGCTCCACCTCTACAAAAAGAAGTCAACACAATGGGTTTGATCAGCTCAGTCTGGAGAAGTACAAAATCAACCAAGCACAACATCATTTTATGCTATGTAATCCAATAATGTAGGAAAATAACAATTCTACAAGATGACAGGCTCACCAGAACAGAACCATATGAGGTCCCTGCGTATAAAGATGGTGAGATAGAGCACTCCATGTGCAGCTGCATACAGCATCACATAGTACGGGCCAAGAGTTTCCTGCAGACGGATCTCCCACTCCTTCCTATAGATACACAAAATGTTGATTGACAAAATGATTAACAAAAGACAAGACGTGTCTGAGATGAAGCAAGAAACACAGACAGACACAGCAAACATCCTACCTATCAGGGCATCCTTCTTGGACCCCGATAATATAGAAGTCTTGTGCAAAATCAGTGTCTGTTGGAAGCAACAGGTCGTCTAGGTTGTTTGGAAGCCCCTGCATACAATATTCACCATTAAAATACAACATATCTTGCATGCCAATAATATAGGATCTTTTGTCTCGGAATACTTCAGTTCTAACTCACTTTCTCTCCCTGCATGTTCCAAGTAGCAATGTAAATCCCAATTTGCCTGCTGGGAAAGTACCGGTCCAGCTCTTCAGCCCCAAGTAAGGCTCCATTGCCCAGCACGCTGCCTTCCAAAAAGCTCCTTTAAACAGTATGTGTATGTTAATATATTTAACAAAGAGATTTCACTTCTAGCTTAACAGATTCAAATTTAGTTAAACTCTCAAGACAAGAAAGTCAAGACCTGTCAATAGCCGGTTCACTGCAAAATCCCATTCTACATGATGAATGAGTGCTGAACAAGTGTTTCACTGATCCAGCCCTAATCCCCTTCACCCCAATTCACTTTTCAGTCATTTGCTTTACATCTCTCTCTCTCTCTCTCTCTCTCTCTCTCTCTCTCCTATAATGGAACTAAATTCATTTAAAAATGAAAGCAATTTGTTGCAAAAAGTAATAATTTATAGCAATCACATTTATATCTTCTTTATTCTTTCTTGACTTGCAAAATCTGGTTCATACCTGAAACATTTATTAATACTACCAAACAGTGTGACATGCCAAATGAAGTGATAAACCACATGATTAAGTGCATACTAAAAAGAGAGCCAGACAAAGCACAATAATAAACACAAAAAAACTAGAACATGCAACAAAAAACAGATAAACTACATAGAAATAAATCATTCAAATATCACCAAGGCATCTTATCAGGCAGCTGTATGAACAGACAATGCAGAAGTGTAAGCAGTTGAAGTATGGTCTTGGCCTACATTTAGAACACAAACAAATAAAAGGATTCTACCTGTTTCTCACATCCTTGGGGCGGATTGGGTTAAGCACGCTGAAAGTGGACTTCATGGAACTGACTGAGGTGTTGTCTGACACCATGGCGTCCCAAAGCTGGCTGTCACTGAGGTTCTTTTGCAACTTCTCTTGCAGGCTCCCATTCCTATAATCCAAGCAATCCCTGTCAATCTGATTAGAGGTCCTTAAGGACATAGAGGTGATATTGTACTCCAGAGGAGGAAAAGCTCCTGTGGGCTGCAGTGGGGAAAGAATAATTTTGGAAGGTTTTGGATGCTGCCCTGATGGATGGTCTTGGCCAGGAGAACATCTGTCCTTCTCAGGGAAGCTGCTACATCGATCCCGGAATGGTGGGGAATGCCAGGCTTCTTGATCAAAATGACTTCCTCCAGAATTCTGGCCATTCTTTAAAACCATATGGCTATTTGGTGCAGGAAAAGTGGAGACTTCCCTAAGGGAGTCGGTCGAAGAGGTCATTTCGGCTGGGTCAGTGAGACTCTCCTGACTGCTTCTCAGTCGTCTTCCCTTTTTCTTTTCCTCAAATGACATATTCCTACCTCCTTTAGCCATAGCAAGGGGCTTGGGAAGCAAGGGAGGATGAGGCATGTAGGGACCAAGTTTGTCTTGCTGCTGTTGCTCATCTTGAGAGGTTTGGAGCACTTCATTAGATAACTTCTGGCCACTGAACTGTTCTTTATTGGTACTGCCATTTGCCACTTCTATACTGAAGCTAGCTGTATCATTCCTGCAGACTACTTCTTCTGACTGAAATCCAACAGGTTGGAATGGGACAATGAGGTCTTCATTTTTATTCATCCTACTCTTCCACTTGTTTTCAGACACAAACAAGTGTCATTATTCTTAAGGGTTCACATTCTGGAAATACAGTAAACACAAATTACTAGCCCAACTTTGAACTATACAATATAATGTTCAATAGTTTAAATAATGAGTTGAAATTCAGGTCTTTGAGGCCATTGCAAACAAAATAATGTGGATAATTAATCATGTTTGCTAGATAGAAAAACATGTATTAGCTTGTAATGCAACTAGTTGTCTAAATATGATTAGTTTAATCAGGGACACTACTAAATTACGAAACTAAGGGCAGTAAGGGCGGTTTATTATGAAACAGCTTGAGAGCCATTCATTAAATCTTTATTTTGGTATATTTTCTTATGAAATAAGAACTCAGAGTTAAGGCATGTTCAAGTGCTTAAATGATTTAAACAACAGGAGTTATATTTAATTTTATATGTGTTCTATGTAGATACAGAAAGCAGATACAGAAAAACATTTCTCACTTAGATTTCTGACTTGACTTCAATGAGGATAATATCTTAAATAACTTAAATGCTGTGGGGTTTTTTTTATTGCCACGCAGGTTTGAGCCTCAGGCCAATCATCAGTGTTGCTGACAGTGACAGAGAGCCAGAATTATTCATTGCATCAGATGTTTTAATGATGGAGAAGCATCAAAGTATAAAGGCAGAATAGCACTCTTGGTCAGTTATTCGGACACTAAACTGCCCCATGACGGAAAAACATTCCTCTGAATAACTGCCTTTCACATAACCGCTTACTTACAAATTCCACATTTTTTCACAATGAATCAATTCCATAACAGCAAACCATAGTCGCTGTTAAGGAGCTACAACTGTAGAGCAAGACCCAATCCTGGGGAAGGTGTATACATTTTAGAGGGAATTTTATTGGATAAACACATAAATAGTACAAACTGAGTCATCAAGAAAAAAAATCGTATGCCAGAAGTGACAAACTGGAACCAGGTCCAAAATAATCTAAATAACCATCTCAAAAAAATTATTTTTGCATAACTTTTTTAAAATGATATAATTATAACTGTATTGGTGTGTATAAAGCAAGTCAAAATATTCTGCATCTGCTAATTTACCCCGAAGGATTATAGCCTTTCTCCTAAAAAAAAATAATTTTCTCCACAAGCAAATAATTTTATTAACAACGGTCGCTATTTGTTTATACTGTTAGCTGCCTTGTTAGCTCATTTTCAGTGTATATAAACACACAACTAGCATAGCACGCTAACGCCAGCGCTGGGTCTGTACTTGGGCTCTCAATCACAGCAACACAGTGTGAAATAAAACAATTCGCATTAAAAAAACCTATGTTTAATACGCGTGTACTGGGAAATAAAACCATCGATAACAAAGTGCATCCCTTTACCTCTAGGCAGCTCCTCACATTACAGCAAACTTTTTTTACTTCCTTAGCAACACCCGACAACCGACAACTCACTGAAGCCGCCATTATACAGCTCGCGAACTGATATACGGGTTGCCAGATCAATGCGATAAAAAAACAATACGGTGACGTTTTTAAATTATTATAAATCCGAATACAGTAAAGAACAGCAAAAATCGTCCATGCGGTCGTATAAAATCTAATAGATTACTACAATATTTATTAAAATTCAAGGAAAATATAATTTCTGAAATGCGCAGAAAATAAATGATTTAGCGGCGTCACGAAATAAATGGCAACCCTGACAAACGCCATCCTTTGGTCTGAGAACATCTGACAGACATTATTTATAACCACAGCACTGCCAGTGTTCATATTACACACTGTAGTATTATTTATTTTTTTCTGGTTTTATTTTTTTATTTTAGTACAACCATTCTGAATAGATTACCAAAATGTATTGTGCATTTGGTACAAAAACAATGTAAAATGAGGTTATATAAAGTTGTATACAGAGAATAGATTACAGTTTATGGATTAGTTTTATTAGATTAGTTACTTTTACATTTTATATTTCAATGAAACATGTGCATGTAAATGTAATTGTTCTTGGTCACAGTGTGTAGGACAACACTGTAGTGTATATCATGAGTGGGAAATGGTGGTAATTCAGTATATAGAGAGGTGCTGCTGTATTCTGTGGTAAATATTCTTCTATTAACCTATAAATATGAGTTTATCATATCTGTGTGCTGTGTTTTCTAGTGCCTTTAACTGCCTTTCTACTGTTTTGTAGATTTGGCTAGTGCCTTTAATCATTCAGTGTTGTTTAGAAATGATCTTTTTCAACATCTAAACTGTTTTTTTAGTGTGAATCTATTCATCTTTAGTATTCTGGTCAGTGATGGACTTTCATAGGAACATTTATTACATTACAAGATGAAAATACATCATGGAGGTTATGCTGGTCCGTATCAGGGCTCTGAGCACACAACATGTGTTTTATAAGAAAAAATGAGCTATGAAGGAAAAATATTGCAATGAACTCTTAGGAAGCTGTTCTTATTGCTTAGCTGAGCCAAATTCACTGAAAAGAGGCAGAATTCTCATTAAAATCTTCTTAATGACCTCAGTTTTTTTTTGTATTTATACACAAACAGTTACTAATTTTCACGTCAAATTATTTTCATCATACTGATTCACACCACATATAGAAATGTCCACACCATGTTATAGAGTTATAAAAGGTTTTTAGTTTTAGCAATCAAATTTATTGAATATCTTGATATATATTGAATATCAGCCTTGTAGTGTAACAAAATTGTGTCACTGTTATACTGCACTGCAGTCTTCTCTTAAAATATATTGTATTATAAAATGTATCATTGTATAAAAAGAGGAAAGTAGGAAATATATGTATGCCATATATAAATTGCTTGTAAAAGGTATTTCCAATAAAAGCTGTATGGGTGTGTGTGAGTTGTTAATCCTCTTTGTGCTCCTCTATTTGGTGCAGTAGGAGCAATGGGACAATAAACAATGTCGAACTGATGATGAAGCACAGCTCAGCACCGGCAAGCCAGTACACTGCAAAGGAAATACCACAACTGCTTAAATATAAAGAATTATACATAGTGCATTTTAAATGATCTAGACCAGGAAATGGTCTAGATAAAACAATAGGCTATAATAAAGAGAGAAAAGGTTTAAGATGGTTGATTTTGTTTCAACCACATGCAAACTGATATGCAATTAGTCACCTGAGGAAGCCATAACTGGACCCAGTGCTCGAGCCAATGCACCCAGACTACGCAGGATCCCCATCACTGTACCTTTCTGACTTGCTGTGCCTAATTACAATCAAGAGATGAGGAAAAACTCATTCAGCTATGAGATGAAATGTAGGCCAAAAACACTGAGTAGAAGCCTTGCTACAATTTTTTTAAATGACTTTTTAATGCACAGGATGGATAATTTTATCTGTAGGTGTTAATTTATACAGTTTATACAGAGAACTCACCGTGACCAGATACTTGCGCTGAAAGACACGGTACAACAATGGCAGCCGCTGGAGAAAACAGAAATCTTACGGTTAGTCAAATAAATCATGTATTGTCCAGTAAAATGCCAGTACTTAGAAAATAATAAAAAAGCTAATACTTACCAAAGGAATAGAGAAACAGACTGACATAAAGCATTATTAAATTCCATGCTATTCCAAGGAGTATGAAGGCTGGAATGAGTAATAATATTGCCTGTAAACATAATAGTCTGACATCATTGACATGGCGATGATTATATCTTAAAAGCCAATGTAAATTATATTTAATGTACAGAGTAATTTACGAAAATTACTCCTTTCTTTAAGTACTAATTTACTCCTCTCTTTAAGTATCCTTTAAAAAGGTGTTACTCGTATATTTTGTTGTGAAAAAAGGAAAAATAAGTTCTATGACATAATACACATCACATAATACTCCTATCACTGGAGAGTTCTTTGTATAAAATGCTAGAGAGATGATACAAGATGCTAGATGGGTTTCCTTTTTTACTCTAATCTTTTTATTGGTTTTGCCATGGAACAAAGTAACACACAACATTCCTCCACACATAAAAAAAAATCACAGTCACTCATTCACATTTTCTGAACCATTTTTCATACACAGGGTCAGAGGGGACCTGGAGTCTATCCCAGGAGACTTGGGGCACAAGGCAGGGCACAAACACAACACCCATTTGCATGCTATGGACAATTTACAGAGGACACTCAGCCTACAATGCATATCTTTGAAGAAGGAAACCCGAATAAGCTTTAGGAAACAAACTCCACACATGCAGGGCAGAAGTATGATCAATTGTGGAGGTCTGGAGGGATGATCGAGTAAATTTTAATACCAGGTGACATTGTAATACCAGACCAAATTAGCCATAACAACCAAAATCCAGTTTACATGCAGATATGAAAAAAAAAAAAGAATAATCATATTTACTGTACTCTCTCAGACTTACCATGCGGACTGTCTGGATCTGCTGAGCTGGTTGGATCCTGCGTGCGTATCCTCCCTGGAATGTTGCCATGGTGATTCCAATGAAAAAGAACATCTTCCCCTGTTGCATGCTGTGAAAAAAAAACGTTCATCTAGCCATTTTTTCAATACCAATCAAATAAAATCTTGTTAGTAAATAACGTAACAGGAATGTGTACTGGAAGATGTACAAAACCAGAAGGAGCATAAACAATATATTCAAGGTGGGACATCTTAATTTTCCATGGTTTCACACAGCCACATTTTGGGGATATTTAGGAGAGTGTTAGCTCAGTTAGAGCTTACCTGGAGAACTGGAAGCGCTGGTGAGTTAAGAAGCTGAGTGTGAACTCAAGACCAGAGAAAAGGAAGAGGTATGTGAAGTACACCAAGCCTAGAACCTTAAGGTTGCCCATCCCTGATGTAGCAATGACAAAAAAAATTTTATTAAATTAAAACCACAGTGCGTTTCGGCATTCCTGTAACGGTCGTTTTCATAAAGTGTGTGTACTGCTTACACCTACAAAGTCAAACCAGCCAAAAGAACATAAAAAAAACAATCAATAATAAGAACTGTACCAAATGTGTCTTTTTTAAGAACAATAAGTAAGCTATTAAACAAGCGTAAGAAGCTAGGGACATGGGATTAAAATATAAAGTGTGTAGTATGAGCCTACGTTGTTTGGAAGGTGGCGTCTTTGTTCTTGTGACAGCAGAGAAGTTGAAAAGGGCCACTGGGTTGAGCAGGTCTCCTGTCTCCTGAACGCTTGTGTGCTCCGAGGTGCCCTATGTTAAAAACAATTATAACTATGATTCACAAATCATGGTTCATAATAGTGCTTGAAATAATTATAATCATATCATGTTTGTTTTTATTTCTTGCCTTGTTCAAAGTCTCTGGAAGCATGTAAAAAATGAAGATCAGGTCTGCTACAGAAAAGAAAACTGCTAGCAGAGCAGGGCCTTGATAAAACAACTCAGTATCCACCGGTCTCAGTGCAAAGTAAGCTCCCATTAACGGGCCCAAAGTAAAACCCAAAGAGAAGGCAACACCAATCATTGCCTAGTGTAAAATCAGCACAAAAAGGAGCAGATTAATTATTACAATTATCCATGTAAAAATCTACACGGTCATTCAGAGCTTATGTTGAAGACAGACACAGTTGTAATTAAACTAATGACTCACCATCCCTCTGTTTCTTGCTTTAGGGCAAGGCAGGTCTGCAACAACAGCAGTGCAGAGGCTGACATTGCCCTTACAGATTCCTCCCACCACACGAGACAGGAGAAAAACACTGAAGCTGTGAGAAACAGCCCACAGAATGTAGGAGAAAATCAGCCCAACCTAGACAACAAAGGGACTAATTACTTTTCAAATATCAGCACTCAAAGAGAACACGTGAACATTATTCAGAAGCTTTATATCAAAATTGTACTCCACTCACAGTAGTTAAAAGTAGCAGCGGTCTTCTGCCATACTGATCAGATGCAGCTCCTATCACAGGAGAGCAAATGAACTGCAGCAATGAGTAGAGTGAGCCAATCAGACCTACAGTATCAAGTGGGAAAAAAAAAGAAAAAAAAGAAATGATTCGTTCACTGTGGTACACAAGCTGCTCAGGAAAATTTCCGAAACTAAAATTAATGTAAACATTACCTCCAAAAAGTACACTGGTGTATTTTCTTTCCAAAGGAATTCCTACAATGCCTCGGAACCAGTCCACAATGCTTTGTAGTGACAGATACACACTATCCTGTTTCAAAAAAAAAAAAAAAAGCCCATGTAAAATGATGTAAAATGCCCATTTCATTTCCATTTTCACTACCAATTATCCTATACATGGTCATGGGGAGCCTGTAGTCTATTCCAGGGGACTCAAGAAATAAGGCAGGAAACACCCTGGATGGGGTGCCAACCCATTACAGGGCACAATCACACACACTCAAACACTGATCAAATTAAAGATGCCACTCAGACTATAGTGCATGTGTTTTTGACTGGGGAGAATGGCCAGAGTAAAACCTTGAAAAATTTGCATGTTCTCCCTGTACTTCATGAATTCATGCCAGAATCAACCCCTGAATCCTGGACTCGAATGGAAAATTTGCTAAGCACTGGGACACCATGACATATCATGTCAATGTGAATTTTTTGTTCCCTTCCTCATGTTAATATAAACACTAAATAGCAGCAATAACAAAAGATTACCCTAAAATGACTAATGTGATTGCACTTTAGAACAGCAGATCCTGAATCTGACTTGGTGTTAAAAAAACTAAATTTAATATCATTTATCTAAAAAAATCTTTTAAAAAGGTTGCTAAAACCTCTACTCTTGCACCAGCACACTTCCTCTACTCTTGTGCAAACACAACTGAACCAGGCAACTATTCACCGTTAGTGCAAATAGTTAGTTTTGGCATTAGATGGTAATATGGAAATCTCTTTAAAAATTTTAATGATTTTATAATAAATCCATAGAAATAGATTGATGTACATGCTGATGCAGACCAAATGTTTAAAACTGACTTTACATGCAAAACAGAATACTGTATACATTAGTAACAACACCTACCAGGTATTCTCCAAATACGAGTACAATAAAGAGAAGGCTTACCCCTGTTTGACTGTAGTGATCCAAGATGGAAGGGAGAAGGGGGAGGATTACTGTGAACCCCAGCAGGTCAAGAAGGAGAGCAAGAAACACCATCCGATTGACTCTGGAAGAGAATGTTTCCTCTGGAGAGCTCTTCTCTCCCGCCATCACTCTTCACTTCACTGGCCTCCTCAAAACTGAAGAGCTTTAGAAGATTCTCAAAGCATATCCTGTGTTCACTGAGATGACACAGCTTTTGATGAGAATACGCAAGATAATAAATAAGTGCAATAATAAACCTGAAAAACTCCTTACTGGCAATCTTGATATTACATTAATAAGGAAGTCCTGAGAGCTCTACCAGGAAATACTCCGTGATGCTTAAATGTCAACAAAGTCACTGTTACTGTTGTATTATTCAGGGCCTAATGTACTTTTTCTTAGTCCATATTTTACTAATGTGGTGTACTTGCAGCTCACAGAAGTTTTTACTGACTTCTAAAAGTATTAATGCCTTGCTGTCCTCATTCATGCTATACTATAAGTGGGACATTTCTGGGCTTACTCTAGTTTTTTTTTTTTTTATAGCTTACTTTAGTACTCTTACTCTAGTTTGGGTGGGGGGGGGGGGGCACTTATTTAGCTTGTAGTTTGCTTGTACATAGAAATAGTTTTTCATTTTTACGCATGTGTGAATTTAAGTAGCTTGACTACTATAAATATATAATAAAGTTCCCTAATTCCCAAGACTGAGCACAGTGCCCCAATTTCACCTTAAAGTGCTATAGACAAAAATGACATTCAGTAACATTAATGCTGGATATAAACTAGACCACTGTTCAACACATGAACATGAAGGCAAACCGACATTGGAGACAGTTACCTGTTGCGCACTGTCTGATTTAGCCACATGTATTTACATAGTAAAATACCGCATGTTGTTTAAAGACGATTACCTTCAGCAGCTGTCCCTCTGTCCTGAGTGTTTGAATAGATGCACAGAGTTACTAGCACATCTCTATAACAAACAGCGCACTTCCGCACTAGACTTTAAGGCGGATTACGCGCACTATGCTGTAGACTTGTACACGGTTTGGAACGCAGCCTCGTTCAGCCAGGAAACGGTGTCCGGTTTCAATGTGTTTGTGACGCAAAGAGGAAGTTTGAGAGATAGAGATTTATGTGTGAGCATAGATATCAAATGCAGATGAAAAATAAACTATAATGTACATTTTGTATATTTAAACATATTATGCATTTTATAACCTCATTCAACAGGAATACTGTTAAAATATGGACTTTGCCATTCATTCATTCATCTTCTACCGCTTATCCGAACTACCTCGGGTCACGGGGAGCCTGTGCCTATCTCAGGCGTCATCGGGCATCAAGGCAGGATACACCCTGGACGGAGTGCCAACCCATCGCAGGGCACACACACTCTCTCATTCACTCACGCACTAGGGACAATTTTCCAGAGATGCCAATCAACCTACCATGCATGTCTTTGGACCGGGGGAGGAAACCGGAGTACCCGGAGGAAACCCCCGAGGCACGGGGAGAACATGCAAACTCCACACACACAAGGTGGAGGCGGGAATCGAACCCCGACCCTGGAGGTGTGAGGCGAACAGACAGACAGACAGACAGACAGATATAGTCAGACAGACAGATAGATAGATAGATAGATAGTTTATCAATCAATTATGCAATTTATTTTGAGTATTTATAACCTTCCCTTGGAGTTGATTTAGGTACATTTTTATATATACAACTTTGTATTGTAGTTTGGTCAACAGATTATTAACATAATTACTTACTTGCTTTATATTGTGTATTGTAATCTACTGTATACATCCTAATTTTGTTGATCTTTGTTTTTTTTTTTTTTATAAAAATAAAAAGAATGAGGTGATTATGTCTACCAGATTGAAAGAAAAAGACTATTTCTGTATAAATTACAAGGTCTACCAAATATTTACTTTAATGTATAGACATGACCACGTGAGGGCGCTAAAACAACAGCGTGCTGTAGTTCAGGGTCACGAGCTGTTTACAGGTCATTTATAGATACATTCGAAGCTGGATATAGGATTTTTTTTTTTTTTTTACAAAGTCATTTAAAGCGTACCAGAATAATTCAGATTTTATTTTAAGCTACAATTCAACGTGCACAATGAAAATAAAAGGTCAATAATTAAAATGTCAGCAAATATTTAAACAAGATGCATGAAGTTAGTTACAATGTTTTATATATAATATAAATAACAGCATATAATTTAAGATTATAATTACTTATTTACTGTATAACTGTAAGCATTATTTTTCTTCATCGGAACCCAGTAGCAATTAAGTGTTTCCGACGGGACAATTTACATGCAGCACACCATCACCTTACCTGTCAACATTATTGTAAGTCAGAAATATCGTTCATCAGACTTGAATTACAGTATTTATTTATTATTTATAACTTTTTTTTTATAACTATGTATTTATTTAAAGTAGTTTCAGTTCATCGGCGTGAAACAGAATGTTAACTGTGGTAGCTGTTTAGCTAATGTAGCTGTTCATTAATCTCCTAGCTTTTGGACAATGTACAGAATATATTCAGTAAACATCTTAATAAATTAGCATAAATTAGTATAAATTAGCATAAATTATTTAAATGCTGAATGATGACAAATGGACGATTATAAGAAACTGCTATATTTGCTGTTATATGTTACAAACCAGAAATCATTTAAATTATTTGTACTGTTAAATATAGTTGTGTTAATTACTAACTTAATTTAAATATGGGCTAAGACCTGCAAAAGTCAGGTGGTTCTTTCCATAATTATACAATTAAGATTAATAAGAAGATGTTTAGGAGGCACGGTGGCTTAATGGTTAGCACGTTCACTTCACACCTCCATGGTTGGGGGTTCGATTCCCGCCTCCGCCTTGTGTGTGTGGAGTGTGTGTGTGGAGTTTGCATGTTCTCCCCGTGCCTCGGGATTTTCCTCCGGGTACTCCGGTTACGTCCCCCGGTCCAAAAACATGCATGGTAGGTTGATTGGCATCTCTTGTGATTATGAGAGTGTGTGTGTGCCCTGCGATGGGTTGGCACTCCGTCCAGGGTGTATCCTGCCTTGATGCCCGATGACGCCTGAGATAGGCACAGGCTCCCCGTGACCCGAGGTAGTTCGGATAAGCGGTAGAAAAAGAATGAATGAATGAAAAAGATGTTTAATTTCTGTAGTACCTTTTTTAGACCAAGGACACTTTTGAGTTGTTTAAAAGTAAAAACACTAAGAATACAAACTACAAAATAATAAACAAATGCAATAAAGGCATTTGAATGAAGAGATTCTCCATGTTTTATTTTTGTTTATCTATTTTTTTTTGTTTGTTTGTTTGTTTATTTATTTATTCCTTATTTATTAGGTGTCCAGGACATGTAGGCTTCACCTATTGTCACATAAGTGGAGATGATGTGTACCAAGATACTGAAACTTCTCAGCTCACATCCACTACGGAGACTTCCATCACAGGCTTGTTACACTTGTTTTACGACTATCCATAAGGACAGGAGAGATTTTAGTACAGTTTCACTTGCATCAGGAGCATGTGTTATCAAGAGAGACTTTCAGAAACTGAGAACGGGTTTGTCAGATATCCCTCACTATTGTCTTAACAACAAAAGATCTTTCAGCTTGAGTCCCGCAGGGATAGTAAATGCATCTCCGGCGTCTGTTCAGCCGTACCTCCGCTTAATGAGATTGGACAAACCAATTGGTGAGCTTATGTAAAGCATCCACTTACATGGTACTGATGACATCACAGAAGCTCACATCACCTCAGCAATATTATACATTTCTTATTGATTGTTTTATGGGGTATGTGTTGGTAGGGACATGGCTGCTGTATCTGCCATGTACATGGAGTATCGGGCTGGCGGCAGACCCAGGCTGTCTGCCTGACCTACACATGCTTGCACTGTTTGGGACTGGAGCTTTGCTGATGAGAGGAGCAGGTTGTACTATCAATGACATGTGGGACAGAGACTTTGACAAAAAGGTATTCTTATATGCATGTGCAGCTGAACCAAGAGCTATTCGGTTCATTTCAGCCTAATGACATACAAAGACAAAATATGACATTCAATAAATAGATAGTGCAGATAAGAAGGGTGTTGTGCAAATAAAACAGAACAGAATGCATTTATTGTACGAAAAAATACAGCAATCTGTAGATATAAATCAAGTCTGTTTGAAGTTCTTAAATATATGCAGTATTTTGAATGTAATATAGTGTTCGCATACCTAAAATCTGAACTATATACAGTAGTAAGTGATGGAACTGTTGGCACTCTTTGTAAAATTCTGTTTAAAAATAAATGGGGTTATTAATAGTGTCTCCGTTCAATTACCTTAATCTCACATTGAAAGTTTTAATGAAAATCCACAGGTGTCACTCAATTTATTAATGTTTTGGTATTGAATGGTAATATTGTAAGTAATGATTGTAGTTTTTTTATTACCTTCTGCTCTCCAGGTGTCCCGGACAGCCATGCGACCCATCGCTGCAGGACAGATCTCTCAGTTCCAAGCGCTGGTCTTCCTGGGAGGTCAGTTAAGCTTAGCCCTTGGGGTGCTGCTGTGTCTCAACTATTACAGGTATTTCATTTATCTTCTATTGTATCTTAGCTTACATTTACATTTATGGCATTTAGCAGATGCCAGAACACTTTGTTTTATTTCTATGAGGGTTAAGGTCCTTGCTTAAGGGCTTTGGACTCACAACCTTCTTATCAGTGTTCCAACATCTTAACCCCTGTGCATCCCTGCCCCTTACCTGCTGTTTAAAAAAAGTTTTTATTTTGACTAATGACTTAATCATGCACAGCATTGTGTATTTGTTTACACTGTGAATGTAGAGCATAATTCTAGTAACCTTTTTATTCACTTTGGATTTACTTTTTCACTTATCAGATACTCAGTCGGTGATGTCAGTACACAAACACTGTATAACGATTTGTCTGTTTCAGCATAGCCCTGGGTGCCGCTTCGTTATCGCTGGTCATCACCTACCCTTTAATGAAAAGAATAACATACTGGCCTCAGCTTGTCTTGGGTATCTTCTACAAAACTCATATTTCCTACAGTAAATCCACTCTGACTCAGATATTCAGCATCAAATTCTGACTAGATTTTTTTTTGTTCTCATTTTCTAAACTTTTATAATGTTCACTACATTATGCACAAAGTCATCTGATTATGTCATGGAAGTGAAGCCACTTTGTTGTAATGCTTCATCTCTATATAAAAAGAGTGATGCAACAGCACTTTAGTCCTTTAGTCTGTCCAGATTTCTCACCCTCTACCATATCTATACACTCTGCCTCAGACACATCAGCTTTCAAAGCTTCAATAATTCAGCAATTCAATAACACCTGTAATGTGTGACACACAACTCCTCAATTTTCACAGGAATAACAGCAATATTCGTGTAACAAACCTTTCAATATAATCATCATCTAATGTGTTTCAGGGTGGACTTTACTTTGACATTACTCTGTAAATAATTTTAATACAATACATTAAAAGCTTAAAAGTCATTTTACTTTACAGGGCTTACCTTTAACTGGGGAGCTTTGCTTGGCTGGTCAGCCGTGATGGGTTCATGCGACTGGTCTGTGTGTCTGCCTCTGTATTTCTCTGGTGTGATGTGGACGCTGATATATGACACCATCTATGCTCACCAGGTACGTTGTAGTTTATTACATTGTAAATTGATTATGCTGGGTAGTATGTTTGACTGGCAGTGTATCTGGATCGTGTAGAATGAATTTGAGATTTGGGGGTGGTAGCTTAAGACCTCAGAATTCTTATTGGAAGCTGACACTGCTGGGCCCTTGAGCAAGGAACCATCAACTGCTCAAGATAAATGTAAGTAAATGATGTCATTTCTCGACTGAACAGGACAAAGAGGATGATGTTAAGTTGGGTGTGAAGTCCACAGCTCTAAGGTTCCAGGAACACACCAAGCCCTGGTTGAGTGCTTTCACTGTGGCCATGTTGTCTGGATTAATCCTGGCAGGAACTAATGCAAACCAGACAATGCCGTACTATGTCGCCGTTTCTGCGGTTGCTCTTCATCTAGCGCAGCAGGTTAGTATAATTCAAGATGTGACTTTTTTTTTTTTTTTTAATTGAAAGAATTTTTGAAAGAAATCACCCAGGATTAATTTCTTCTGTCAAATTAAGATGCAGTACTGTTAAAAAGGTCTAAAAAATTTCTTTCCAAATTTTGTGATTACAGATCTATTCTTTGGACATCAGCAAGCCTGAGGATTGCTGGAAGAAATTTGCTTCGAATCGTAATTTAGGACTTTTGTTATTCTTAGGAATTGTCCTTGGCAATTTGTGGAAGAGAAATAATAGTCAAGATGAAACTATTAAACATGCTTCCTAGTACAAAAGTATTTCTGTATACGTAAGAATTTGTCTTAGTCGTTATCACTCCTTTAAAACATATTACTTTTTATTAAATAGGGAAATAATTCATTAAAAAAAATTAGAAATTGTTATGTTTATTTAAAAAAAAAAAAGAGCGACATCAAGTTACATCTACATACACCCAAAACAAATCCTTACACATTTAAAGATTTTTTTTATACATGGAATAAAATATATAACAAACCTCTGCGAGCTTATCACTAAATCAATTTGAATAAGTTGTTTTAGTAGACCTAAAGAGAGAGTTATAGAATGTGCAGAAGAGGAAATCAAGGAACCAAGTGAAACTAAACACAACTGAAGAGGAGAGATTATACGTGCTGAAGAGGAATTATTTGGAGGAAGGTGAGTGAAGTGAATGGTTGCTTGGAGAAGGTCACGAGGATGCGCATTCCTCATATGGAGATTCATAGATGTCCATGGGAGGGCAAGTGCACATGAGATGCTGGTCACCATAGATGTCATCAATCCTCGAAATCGAGGGCCAGAACTTAGTTTCGGGTCTCACAAAAGGCTGCAATAAGACAAAAAAAAGTTAGTTCAAGTTGTAAATGATATATATACTTTAAATATTTAATAAATCATAAGATATCCTACCATGGGGAATGCGGCAGCCTCTCTAGAGTAAGGTCTGTCCCATGTGCTTGAGGCAATACATGCCAGAGAATGAGGCGCCATCTGTGTACAACACAACTCAGATGAATTCACTTTCTTGAGCTTTTATGGCTCTGTTGCATTGTTTAATATTCATTTAGTTAAGAATACTTAAAGCTTTATAGCACAACTATACTGTGTACCTTTAATGGGTTAACTCTAGAATCCATCCTGCCTGACTCGATGTCTGCAATTTCCTGTCGGATGGCCAGCAAGGAGTCACAGAAACGGTCCAGCTCAGCCTTGTCCTCTGACTCAGTGGGTTCAATCATTAGTGTTCCAGACACAGGCCATGACATGGTAGGAGCATGAAAACCTATAAATGTTTAACATTTTATTAACAATTAATACCTGTAGATGATTAACTACAAAGGAAAAGTCGTGTTAGCGCTTCTCAAATGTTTGTAATCCTGTACCGTAGTCCTGGAGTCTTTTGGCAAAGTCCACTGCCTCGATGTTGGCCGTCTTTCTGAATGGTCGAACATCCAATATGAATTCATGAGCAACAAAACCTGTAAAGAAAACGGGGGTGTTTTTCAGAAAACTCTCCAAAAAAATGTACTACCTGCAAATTAAATGGCATTTTATTCATCAAAACTGTTGTTCACCTTTAGAGCCCCTGAACAGGACCTTATAATGGTTTTCTAGTCTCTTTGCCATGTAGTTGGCATTGAGGATGGCCACTTCTGTTGCATGCCTTAGGCCATTAGCTCCCATCATCTAGAAAAACATTACAGTGTTTATTAATATGTGACACAATACTTCATCATCAATTTATAACTAATAATAGCTTTTCTTCTAGGCTGACAGTCACATTACCTTTATGTAGGCCCAGGAGATGGGAAGGATGGCACTAGAACCCCAGGGGGCAGCACTGATTGTGCCTAGAGAGCTAGATTTGCTACACTGCATGTTCACCACTGGGTGGCTTGGCAGGAATGGGGCAAGATGCTCTTTCCTGAAACACAATAGTGTTACCTTTACATCGCAAACTTAAAAGGAGGAAATTAATTTTCAGTATTTTAACAGTATACAGAAAAACAAGACATTTAGCTTGTTCATACATTATCACAATAAACAAGATGGCACAGGATTTTTTTCTTGTTTGCTTTACTCGATGTGTCCATTAAGTCCAACATCTTAAGGTCAATGTATATATTTATATTCATTACAGAAGTGCTGGAAATGAAAGCTAGGTTTATGGCATTTGGCAGACACCATTATCCAGAGCAACTTACATTTTTCATCTCATTTCATACAGCTGGGCACTTGAGGGTTACGGGTCTTGCTCAGTGGCAGCTTGGCTGAACTGGGATTTGAACTCACAACCTTTCAATTAAACCTTAACCACTAAGCTACCACATCCCCCTTTGGCCTTTTTTCCTCCATTTCCACTTACAATTATAGGCTTGTTTATAGTGCCTGCATCTATTCTAACGAAATTTGAACTTACACTCCAATTGGACCCATTCCAGGCCCTCCACCTCCATGAGGAATACAAAAGGTCTTGTGAAGATTCAGGTGAGAAACATCTGCTCCATAATCTCCTGGCCGACACAATCCCACCTGGGAGTAATACAAATTTTAATTATATGACAGTTGAAGTTTATTGGAATCTCTGAACCCTCCCCGGCAAGTTCAAGCAGTCTCAACGGATATTTTTCTCACCTGTGCGTTCATGTTTGCCCCATCCAGATAGACCTGTCCGCCATTCTGGTGAATTAACTCACACACCTCACTAACGTTCTCTTCAAACACACCATTAGTTGAGGGATATGTGATCATTATAGCAGCCAGGTTTGCTTTGTGTTTATCAGCCTATTGATAAAAAAGTTGACAAAATATTACAGGTGCAAAAATATATGAACAGCAGTGCTATGTTATAAAGCAAGTACTTGTTATGGATTGAAGACTTTATAACCTCCAACACATCGGGACTTACTTCCATACCTTAAAATGAGAATATTTATGCTTTACACAACAGCATTTTCCCAGGATACTTATATATTCCTTATTAGTAAAGGTAGCACAAAATGGCAGCTGGACCAGTCTGTGCATGGAGGCGGCGTCAATAACAAAGAGGTAGCGAAAATGGAACGCCACCAAACAACATTCCTATACAGTATATAATCTTTTACCATTGCCTTCAGATGAGCCACGTCAATGCTGCCATCTTTGCCCACCTCCACAACCTGGACTTTCATGCCAGCCATCTGAGCACTGGCAGGGTTTGTTCCATGAGCAGACTTAGGAATCAGACACACCTGAGATTTAAAACACAGACAGCAAGCTTAGACATTTTCAAATCTGTGTGGACATTTTGTTATGCCGTATAAAAGATGCACTTAAAAAAGTATTGTTAATTATAATATATAACCAGGCTAAAATCAGAATGGGACAGCACTGATGGGTACGGTTACTGTGCTAAATAAATGTTTTGTGTTTATAAACTCTGCTAAAAATAGCAAGCACACAATTATCATAAAAAAAGAGGAAGCAATAAAGAGGTGAAAAATTTTATTAACCGCTTGGGAATTAGAGCCTTTTTGTTAACACAATCCCTCCATTTAAATTTATTCTTTTCAAATAAATGCAATACAGAAACCTGTTCATGATTCATGATCACTAAAGGAAAACTAAAAGTCAATGCCCCTGAGATTATTCCCCCTTTTTTTGAACCACCAAATATGGAATTTTGCATGGAAGCAAATTACTGCAACCTCCTAAAATGTGCTATATTTTATTTGCTCAGCCATGGCAGTTTGGACCTTGGCTGTTTCAGGTGTACTGTCCACTATCTAAGATGTAATTTCAAGTGAGGTGTTCAAATTCAGATTGCAAAGCAACAAGAGATACAGATTATCTTGAACACACTGTTTCATGCTACCACCCTTCTACTTGTTTGTTCATTAATTCATCAATCCTTTATACAAATCAGAAGAATCTCAGTACATTGACAGTTCAGTTGATAAATATAACTCGTGAACGGTAAACACAAACATATCCATGGCAGCTACAAGTCTATTATAAATATAACATCAGTTATTACCAAACTGAACTGGCTGTTGTGTAATACTGCTGTTATCTATTTCCCAGTACCATTTGTCAAGGGGCAATCATCTGTAAAGGTTTTATCTGTTCCCAGCTAGTCATGACTTTCCTTTTGTTCTGTGACTTCATCAACTGATGTGGGTTCTGTTTTAGATTAGTTACCTATTGACTACAAGTATAGACACTCACACTTCTGTGGGATTCTCCTTTGGAGTTCAGATAAGCTTTGATAGCAGCCAGGCCAGCGTACTCTCCCTGAGCACCACTGTATGGAAAAGCAAAACAGCGTTCAGGCTGGCACGCAATTCTGCCTCAGCAGATCATAGTTCAAAGGTCTTAAAGACAATTACTCAACGAGGATAAAGTACAACATGAAAAAAAAGTGTATTAAGTGTTAATCGACCTGTACTTGTGGTGTCTTAAAATTCACCAAACATTAACAGACATCATACTGTACCACAGAGCTTTTAATTTTTAATTGTTAAAAAACTCTTCAGATATGTTAGAATTCAGCGCATTCATAGTGACTCATAGTGACAGGCTACAGAACTTAAGACTAATTATAAGAGGATTAAGAGCTGAGAAGTTATCAGTAAGGAGACATTTATTTAACATTTATGGAAGCTGTCTCTAGTGTCAACAATTAAGGGTAAAAAGAAGTTTTACAAGAGAGCACTTAATGGTTTTTCAGTAATGTGACAATCTTCAAAAAATAGAAAAAATTGGATTTGGATTGAATTGGACAGCAATTGTGACATGTCGTTCTTCAGTGACCAGAAAATTGAAATAATTATCAAATTGCTGTTCGGACATACCGTTACAGGAACATATCCAGCTTTGGGGCGATAACACATCACACAGTCCTATTTCATTACTTCCTTAATTGACTCAACTATCCACAGGAAGAGCAACTGTTCTGCTGGCACTCAGGCTTTATTTTAAAACTATGCTTTTGATTTGTGCAAAGTTGTCCAAGGACAAATTAAAATCAAAACCATTTGCTCACCATACTGTAAAGAATAACTATTATATAGTTCCTTGGTATAACAGAGTTTTACTGTAGCTAAAACACTGACTATCGTAGTTTGTGATCTTTGTTATTCCCTAGTGACTCTAATCACTGCAAACATTACCTGTTTGGTTGAAAAGAGATCTTGTCATATCCCGTGATCTCACAAAGATCCTTTTCCAGTTGTTGGAAGAGCTTCTGATAACCCTCTGCTTGGTCCAGTGGCACAAAGGGGTGGATGTTAGCAAACTCCCGCCAGGTGATTGGCTGTCAGTGAGTAAAAAAAGCATTTTCATGAATGAGCTGGTTGAGTGAGGGTCAACAAACTGGAGAGAGCAAAGAAACTGTGAATCGACTGGCCATTCAGCAAAACAACGGACTACACATTCCTAAGCATGTAGGGTACATGGTCTTGGTGATGGTGCACATTCTTATGTTCGAGCCAAACGTAACCTTGACAACGGTACCGAGACTATCCACGATTGTCCTGCGTAAGCCAGAATAAGCATGACTCACCATGAGTTCAGACGAGCTGTTCAGCTTCATTGTACAGGATCCCTGCATTTGAATACAGTTTCAATTGGATGTTCACAGACATAATGTTATCTAATACAAATTCAGACCTGTCTTTACGTTACTTACCAATGGAATCATACTGTGTACAAGTGAAATGTCTTTATTCTCCAATCTTTTCATATAGCGTACAATGTTGGTCTCCGAGTGATAACTGAAAGTAAAAAAAACATCAATAAACTACCAATGTGCTTAGAGGAATAAAACTAATCTAATCACACTGTACTGAAGTGAAAGGGAAAAGTAGGCTGGCTGGTCCTTCAGTGTGATAAAGCATTCTAAATCATATGACTCAACACACAAGCCAAGATTACAAAATGTGCAGAAACAAAGTTCTGCAGTTTTATAATTTTAGGTAAAACAATCTTCAGGGTATTCAGGAAATTCTAATTACTATCTTGCGGTTTATGATTAACTGTAAAAGAAATCAGTCAGCTATGAAGTTCTCCAGACAGGCTTTGGAACATTACATAACATGCACTGTAATATCGGGTTGTCTGATTTATAGCTGTGTTTTGTCCGGTCACATCCTATCCTAATTACAAACAGCCTTTCCACTGTGTTTTGCAATACCGGACGTTGTCCTGAACATCTATGCTTTGCAAAGTTGTCAACATGATCAGTAAAAGTAAAAAGATGTGGATGGTGAAGTCATTATTTTGCATGGCTAGAACACTGATGTATTATTAGGTATTAGCTATTCTGCCATGATTCCACATCCACTGAAAGAGAAGGTATTAATTCTTCACATAAATAAATATTTAATTAGCACAGTTAAGCTGAAAAACTCATCACAGACCTGTTGAACACTGGGTGGGTAAGGAAGTTGCTGGTTCTCTTGAAAGGACTTGCTAGAAGGCCTTTGGGTCTCTCACTCATTTTTTCAGCAACAAGTTCCTGAACCAGAAATCATCACAGTAATGTATCAGTCACTGTTTAACACTGCTTGCAGGTTATAATGTATCTCATGTTTGGCTTCTCTTGGATACTCACAGCAGAGGATTCACATCCAAACACCCACAGCAGGTCATCCAAGTCCTTCTCTGTAATGGTCTCATCCAGAGACACGCCAAGCTGAAACCGTTCAAATAAAACTATTTTAAATATTCAAAACGATCCTTTAATAGGAATGCATAGTCCTATAACAATTCAGTGAAAGTATTCCTTAACACACTCACTGCAAAAAAAAAAAAAAAAAAACTTACCATGCCATCACCATAGATTCGTAGATTGATCTTGCGCTGTGCAGCCTTCTCCTGTATGTCTTTGGCAGCAACACCACAATGAACCTTCAGAGTGTCAAAAAACGATTCATTCTGGAGCTTGTGTCCAGCCCGGATCAGTCCTGTAATTTCAGGAACATGATTGATAAGTCACAGAGACATTCATGGCAAATTCTGAATTGTGTATAAATGAGGAAATGACTGATGACAAACCCTCAGCAAGAATCAAGGTTGATTTGTGAGTCCTTTCAGCAATGTGTCTTAGGCCTTGTGGCCCATGGTACACCGCAAACATAGCAGCCATGTTTGCCAAAAGAGCCTGGAGGTCATATTGAGTTACACATGAGTCACTCATTCTAATTATGGTAGCATATTGCATTATTTAGTGCACTTCAGTTAGAGATTTGCACCTGAGCTGTGCAAATGTTGCTTGTGGCTTTGTCTCGGCGAATGTGCTGCTCTCTGGTCTGTAGAGCTAAACGATATACATCTTTTCCAGCAGCATCCCTGTGAATGAGATAGAATGAGATGTAGGATTTCAGTTATTTCACAGGATTTCAGTTATGCATATAACATATTTTATATATTAACGTTTTTTTATCTTGATTACAGAGGCACCTTTTTTTTATGCAAGTATTTAAAAGTCTCTGTTGTAAAAATGTTGACACTAATAAGACTGAATTCAGCCAAGAAGAGCTTAGAAATCACAATTTTGGGTGCATGGTGTTCAAATCCTATTAACAAAAATTCAGGAAATAACAGTTAGCAATTATGAAAGCTCACCTTGTGACACCAACCATCCTTCCTGGCATCATTCTGACTAAGTTCTCCTTGACTGAGAAGAAGGCAGCATGAGGTCCTCCATAGCAGAGAGGAACTCCAAAGCGCTGGGAGCTACCTAACACAATGTCCACCCCAAATTCACCAGGTGGGCGCAAGACACAAAGCGCCAGCAAATCGGTAGCACAACAAGCCAGAGCCTTTAATTGAAATATAATGGAAAGCAAATGAACAAATGTTATAGCAGATAGTCAAATAAAAGGATTTTAAAAATAAATATCAGTGACAGATGTATCAAAATATCTGGCAACTTCTAAAAAATTATTTTTCCTGCAATTGAAAAGTTAGAGAAACTTTCAGGACATTCTCAGCCCTGATATGTAATACATACCCCACCCTTATGAGCCCGATCCACAAGTTCAGAGAAGTCTTCCACCCTGCCTTCAGTGTCGGGGTATTGGAAGAGAACACCACACACATCCTTTCCACTGAAGTCCATCTCATGGGGCAACTTCAGCATAGTCTTCACCCCGATGTAGCTACAAATTACAAAGGCCAGCAATTACTATAAACTGCTCTTTATATACATACTATATGCTTTAAATCAATAATGTGTCTCAATCAAGGTGATGTACTTGGCTCTGGTCTGCACCACTGCAATGGTCTGTGGATGACAACGGGGATCAATGTAGAACGTCCTTCTCTTGTTTTGCCTGCAGACAAAAAGCAATCAAATGAGCCCCATGGGCAAGCAGATTAAAGCGCAATATTACTGATGTATTTTGGTGGCTGTTCATTCTCCAAGTCTTCTAACCTGTGGCAGAGCTGCATGGCTTCAGCAGCAGCAGTGCCTTCATCCAGCAAGGACGCATTGGCCACTGCCATACCAGTGAGGTCACACACCATGGTCTGGTAATTGAGCAGACTCTCCAGACGACCCTGTGCGACCTCTGGCTGGTACGGAGTGTACTGGGTCACCCTGTTGAAGAGGAAACGTTTAAAAAGTAAAGATATAATTTAAAATGGCAGTCATAAATTGTAATTTAGCCATATTATGCAGTCGGCATAATATATAGCTTGTATCTGTAGGCTCCCTAAAACCATATAAAAACATTTTGCAAGATTTTGCATGCAATCTGCATATCTCTCTATTAACAAAATCTCACACTGCAATTTGGTTGCTACTGAATAACAAGCAGAAAGGGATTATGAGGACACACCATCCAGAATTTTCCAGAAGATTTCTCTGTATGGCAGGGGGCACTGAGCAGTTGTAATAGCCCATTCCAATATAGGACCGCCAAATCTTGTTCTTGGAAGCAATCTTTTGGAGGGAATCGAGAATTTCATTCTCACCTGTGAAGAGTGAAGATCATTTTAACCTTAATGTTTAAAATAAAACAATTTTATTTGGTTTAACATGTAGAACATTTGAACAAAATATAGCATGCATTCACAATGGAAGGATTTACTTAACATGCTCTGTTGCACATGAGCAATTCTCCCATGTGACTCCACTTGGGCCAATAGCTAACCATAAATTTAACCCAACTTGACATTCAGAAAAATGCATGAACAATGCCTTTGAGACAAGCTTTTCATACAATGAAATACAGCACTCAAATGAAAGAATATGCATCCATTTATTTAACTTGGCTCTGCATTAGGTCTAGTCAGCTGTTGTATGATTCTTATTCAAACAGCCACAATTGGGATTTTTTCCGGTAAGTGATCCGCATGATTCCTTTTTTTTTCTAATATTCGCATGTCAATATTTACATTTAAAGCTGTGGAACTGGTTATTATTAATTCTGGGTAAGAAAGATGGGGCTGTTTCTTGGTGGCATTCGGAGCTAGTTCTAAATCAAGTTGCTTCTAAGTGCTGGAGCATGCTGGAATTCCCAAACATTGTGGTGCAGCTTAGTAACACAGCAACTCAGCAGAGCATGGACAATACGGTAGTACAGACTGAGGCCCACACATTGAACACACCCCCAAGCAGCAATATATAATAGATTCAGGATTTGGAAAGACCTATTTCAGCCTTGTTCCAACTTGTTTTAACTATGCATCTTACTGAACAGCATATCTCATGCTGAAAAATTCTCGTCACGCCATCATAAACCTGTTACATTGAAACACCAAATATTCTACAGGATGATTTTTTTATCACATTTTTGCCCTTTTTAATTGACCTGGGATAATTACATTTGATACATAAAAACATGCCACAGCTGGCTAACCTGGAGTGTGTCATATGTAGGTAGTCTTTTTAAATCAGTTGAAATTTTTTATCCTGTTCATGAAGTAATAATATCTGTTGTTCATGGGAAAACCTCCTGCTGGATTTGCAAAGCAAGCTTTGGGCAGTTGAACCAGCAAAATCCATTATGGGGTGTATCCAAAATCCCCCATGGAGCTCTTCAGCATGGCTTGCTTTATTACTACAATACACACACAGAACTGACATCTGTGTACTCACTATATAGATGCTCACTTAACATAACCCAAATCATTACGTGAAGTGAGCTTTTACTGACATGACACAAATTTCTTGTCGTAATAAGATTAGGAACATCTATGTTTGCACATCTTTCATTATGTTTTAAATGCAAACAACACTAAGCAACTAAGCACTCTCTTCTACCAGGTATAATTTACAGTATATATAGAATACCTAATACACACACACAAATAATATAGATAATAAATAATAATTCTAAATGAATACATATAAATAATTATTAATATAAGTAATAAGAATTTATATTATTAATAATATATTTAATAATTATTGAATTAAATTCATTATATTATAGTTAATACTGACAAGGGGCAAAATACTACAGTAAAACTTTCTTTGCCATGAATGAGCCAACACAATTGAACTAATAGGAACAAATGATTGCGTTTCTTATCAAGGTCGTAATCAATCCTTCCTATTCTGAGCTTCATGTACAGAACATGATCACTGGAAACAGGTTAATATGAAGCGCGCGCGTGCGTTGCGCCACTGGTGCACTAAGATGTATGTGATGTGATGTAATGTAAAGCTGACGCTAACCAGCTCAAACTGGACTTGTGCTCCAGCAGCTCGAGCTGAACTTTACACTCCGCTTGCCATCCCACTTGCAATGGACTGAAGGGGCGGCAGAAGTTCGGGGTTCTTGCAAAAAAACAACTCCAAATATGTGCAAAGGAAGACTACACAGTAGAAAACAGCCATCCTGGCTATTGGCACACAGTGAGCGTGCAGCCTACATTCTGCAACAGACACAGCTTTTTGTTTGGATCTGGTTTGTCAGAAAAAAATCCCACGTTCACGTCTCTGACTACATTAATGTTGCTGGAAACCCTTTTGTGCGTGTCAGAGCTCTTAATTGATCTCGAAACATGTGCATACACACAATAAACGCACCACAAACCCATCTAATCTTTATCTCTACCATGTCTAGGTTAAATCATTAAGTGATTAAATTACAACAACAAACCACACGTGCTTTCTTTCCTGCCTCACGCACAAGCCTCTGTTGTATAGCCAAAGAGTGAAAACTTACACACTGGGTCGTCCATTTTCAGGTTCCTTTCCAGGCGAATAGATGATGGGATTGTGTTCTCTATGAGCTCTGATATGGACTGAAAGCAAACAGATAAAACAAATCATGTGCATCACACGTCAAGCTGAACTTTTAATAACTTTACACATTGCAACAGGAGGAAATGAAGGACATTGATATTAAACGTTACAATGTACTTTAGCATAGGTATAAAGATTGCAGTAATTTTTTTTTTTTTTTTTTACAACTCACCCCAACTCGGAGAGTGTTGAGCATCTCTTTCTTCTCTTTGTCACCAGGTCCAATGTGTCTTTCTGCAAAATCATCATGTCTCGGCATTATTCTGTCAATCATCCTGGATCCTAAAACCGCACAGGTTCTCAGGTCACGGATATTTTTGGACTCATTTGGAAGTGTTTTTGCAGAAAGTTGTGTTTTCTGCAATGCATTCCTCTTCCCACAGGCAGTTTTGTAGCTTTTGTATTGCACGCGGCTGTTTACGGCTCTGCTGGTGATAACCGCCCAGGATCTGGCGCAGCTCTGCATCTTAATTCCAGCTAAAAAATAATTAAGAGAAACTAAAAAAAAAAAAAACACTGCTCAGTCACACCCCGCTCCGTGTGACCTTCCGACGTTTAGCTACTGATGTGAAGTTTCTCGTGAACTGTTCGAGTATCTCTGGTTATACAGCGTTCAGCCAATCAGTAATCAGATGCGCCAAAACGCAGTGGCGAGCCCCGTGCCAAAATCTCCGCCCCTAAACTCTTCAAGCGCACTTCACTACTAATTCACGTCAATGTTACAGTGGCCGCGTGTACGGTAACTTCAGAATGTGGTCCGATAATGTACATGCTGCATTCAAGTGCGTTGAGGTCTCGTGGAGGTGTTTTTTCAGAACAAGAATCGGTAAAGGAATCAGAAACAGAATTGGGGGTTAGGGGTCCAACCACTGCTATGGTGTGGTTGGTCAGGCTGATGGGCTGGCGAAGGTGTTAATATTTTGATATTTATTTTGTTACCAAGGATGAAACAATGCCACACAACATGTTATATTCAATTAAACATTGAATCAACATGTTATATTCAATTAAACATTGAATCAACATGTTATATTCAATTAAACATCCTCCAACATTTTTGTATCAAGGTTCTGCCAATAAATCTATTCTCCTGTCGTTCTAGAACTAAAGCTTATGTAACTTATGACCCACTACAAGAGTCCAACATTGAATTGTTTTCAGCCCTATCCATTTACTCCTTACCAAACCAGGAATGTAATGGTGATTATTGTGCTGTCCTGTTGTAATCTTGGTTGTTCCTCTAAAGACCACAGGTTTTTTTTTTTTCAGGACTAAAGTGCCATATTTCAGCCCTTGGAGTGTAGGTAATTTAGTTCATAGAGAAATGCAAAATCTGTGGAGAAATTACAGTAGAAGTACAAGCCATAGCAACAATCTAATGGAATAGACCTTAGTAACACTAGATTTACTGACTTTTTTATTTTCTGGTGCGGGTCCCGAGGTGTGATTCCCCCTGTTGAGATTTTCACAGTTCTTCAGCTTCTTCTCCTCCTGCTTTTGTTGTGCAAACACACCCATCACCTCTGAGGCCTGGCACATTTGCATTTGTTCACTTAGAGTATCTCAGATCCAAGGCAGGCCAAACCTCTGTGTGAGACATGGAAACCTTCAGAAATGCCTGCCGTATCTAGACCCACAGAGTCTGCTAAGGTTTGTCATTGCCATAGTACACATGATATTCATATAACCCTTGTGCAGACCTGGGGTCTATTTGACTTATCTGGAAAGTTTAATGTGTCATAACTTGGGTTTCCTTCCACATATTTGCCTGAAATTTACCAGGATTGTTCCAAATTATGAACTTTGCAAGTAAAATTAATTTTCTCTATTTTGACTCGGCCACATTTTTCAGGGCAATGAACATACATACAGACACAAAAATGCAAACATAAAATGTCCACTAACACAAGCACCCAAAACACACACTCACACACCACACAGACACACACACACACGCACGCACACACACACACACACACACACACACACACACACACACACACACACACACGTTGTGTTTTCATATTCAAATCATATTTGTTTTCACTCTCTTATTTATGAATTTAGTTGCATCAGTCAGCTTTGACCTGTGGATGTTTGACATACACTAGCCAGTGGTTATCCAAAATAATATTTAATAATTTCTGCTTATTTTACTTAAAAAAATGGCATCATTTCATGAGGTTTATTGTTTATAAATTAAATATAATAAAAAGCATAAGAGGTGTAAGGAAGTTTTATTCACAATAAATTATGCCATGTTTTTGAGTGGTGTGTGTGTGTGTGTGTGTAGCCCGTTTTTAGGTCATCCGATGGCATCTGGTAGGCAAAATAGACATAACAAGTGTAAAATGTCACAAATGTAAGCTGATCACACAGAATGGTGATCATTGTAGAATTTTTGATTTATAAGCATTCAAGTAAATTTGACCTGGAAAAAACACGTTTTATTATTTACTGACATTAAAAATGGTCAAAATGGTTTCAAAACAATCTCCTGGCTTTCAAAGAGACAATGCCCTGGGATAGATTCATTTCAATTATGCAACACCTTCGATTTGATGACAAGGACACGCAGGCAGAACGGGTGGAAACAGACAAATTTGCTGCGGTCTCCGACATCTGGACACGCTTCAACAAGAACTGTGCTGAGAGTTTCACTCCAGGAGAACGCATGACCATAAATGAACAGCTGTTCCCTACCAAGGTTCGTTGTTCATTCACACAGTATATCGCAACCAAGCCAGACAAATCTGGGATCAAGTTCTGGATGGCCACGGATTTGGAGACCAAATATGACTGCAAAGCATCTCCTTACTTGGGAAAGGACCCCAGTCGTCAGAAGGGAGAGAGGCTGGCAGAGAGCGTGGTCATGAATCTGATGGAGCCATTTTTGGATGATGGCAGAAATGTCACGTCATCAATTTCTTTACTTCACTGTCACTGTTGCAGAGACTGCTGCAGCGCAAAACAACGCTACTGGGCACGGTGAATAAAGTCCGCCGTGAACTTCATCAACTTGCAAAAGACACTGCACAGTGAGAGGTATTCTCCACTTCAGTGTTTAGAAGTGGAGGTGTCTCCTTGACAATTTATGCACCTAAAAAAACAAGACTGTGTGTGTTCTAACGGCAGAAAGAGGCAGAAAGAGGAAACCCAACACGATAACAGACTATAACCACATGAAGGTAAGTGAATGTGTATAATTTTACACCAGTGGTAAAATGTTTTCTGATGTGTACTACACAGACCTATAGAAAAAAAGCACATATACTCATGACTCTCTCTCTCTCTCTGCTTTTACAGTGTGGTGTAGACGTGTTGGACCAAATGGCACGGATGTATTCCGTAAGAGCAGCAAAACGCAGGTGGCCAGTAGCCTTTTTTTACAATATGCTGGACCAGGCGGTGGTGAATGCCTACATTTTGTACAGGGCATCTACATAAGGCATGTACAGGGTGGACAGGCAAAAGAAGATTGTTTCTGAGTCTTCTAGCTAAGGAACTTCGTTGCCGATTCATACAGCACAAGGAAATATTGGCACAGAGGCAGGCTGCTGGAGCTGCTGCAGCTGCTGTGCCAGGGACTGTACAGACAACGCAGTGCCAGGTGCAAGAGAGCTGCAACAGGAATCGCAGCAGGTTTACCTGTGCAACATGTCAGAAATTCACCTGTGCCAAATGCAGGGATGATGGACACTGGGTCTGCAAACGCTGTAAAGTTTGAAACACTTTAAAATAAAACAGACTTGTGTATCCATATATTGTGAATGTGTGTCTTTTGTATAAATACATTTCTGAAGGTTTCCATGTCACACACAAAGACTTGCACAGTGAAGCACGAGCGATTTGCTACTGCACTGGGCATTCCAATGTCCTCTACACACACAGTGCCGTCTTTTGCTTCCCATAGGGCTTCCCAGTACCACGGTGCATCTTCCGTGGAGGCATGTTGGGTTCTTGTTCCGTCTCAAAATTCACTTTTGGTGTTATAAGTCAGTGATGGCCAATGAAAATGAAATGAAATGATTTTATTCTGTATGTGTACGAACATGCCATAAACATGCATTGGAGACTGAAGTGTTAGCAAGTTTTCATTTTATTCATGTCATTGTATTAGCAACTTTTCATTCTGTTTTCACAAATGTTTTATAAATAAAACAGACTATTTTGTATAGATACGGAGGCATTTCTGAAAGTTTCCATGTCACACACAGAGGTTTGGCCTGCCTTGGATCTGAGCTACTCTGAGTGAACAAATGCAAATGTGCCAGGCCTCAGAGGTGATGGGGGTGTTTGCACAACAAAAGCAGGAGGACAATGGAGCTGTAGGGGTGCTAGTAGGTGTGAGGTCCAGGGATTTTCCGCAAATTTGCGCAGGCGTAGTAAATCTAGTGGTAATCTACAATGCACCTGCTGGCCCTAGTTGATCAAAAGAAGCAACCAAATAAACCAACTTGGTGCTTTCAAGATCTTATAAGCAATAGACTTCAATGGATCTTGAATCCATGAGAATCATTTCTCAAACCCAAGACAACAGAAAATCATCTGGAAGACATGGTTCCTGCACAAACATGATTAGTAATGCTATAACAAAACAAAGATACTGTGGTGAACATTGTAACTGTGCAGGAGGAAGTAGCTGCAAAAGACCAGCCAAAGATTGATTAAACTTTCACACTGATTACTTCTGTGTGAGTGGTATCGTGCATTGTACATACCCTAATAATCACACAACTACTTAATCAATGCTTTTTAAAACTTTGCCTTGATTAGAATGGAGTGAACACCCATACCTATAAAACTACTCTCTCATCAGTAATCAGGGAAAAAACCTGTTATAGTCCAAAAAAAGCTTGGCCCATGTCATCACTCACAGGCTCCAAAAAAAGAAAAGTTTAAAACCAACACCTGGTTAAAAGGAAAAAGGTGGCCAGTGGTAGCATGCAACTGTGATTGGGTGGCCTTTGCTTAGGTATATCTCTGACAATGCTGTTACCATTGTGCAATTTCCTGGCCAATAACACAGGTATCTCAGGTATCTGTGGTTTGTGCAATTATTTGTTGCTGCAAATAATAAAGGAAAGAACAGATAACAAGATCCACTCGTTGAAGGGTTTCTATAGAGGAAACATGTCAACTGTGTAGAATAAAAAGTTGACCAGGGCTGAAACCCATTCTCATAGTCCTCACAGACCATATCAGAATCAGAATCAGAATCAGGTTTATTGGCCAAGTGTGTTGACACACACAAGGAAGTTGGTTCCGGCTGTTTGTCTAGTAGTGTAGTGTCCTAGCTTGTGGTTTGGGAGGATTTGATATTAACACTCTGATTCAATTGATTTAGGAGAGGCTTTCTTGTTGAAAAACAGCAGTAGCTAGGCTAACACAGATATTTTATTCTGTAACTTGATCTTTAACTCTGTGGTACTAGCCCCATCTGGCTGGTAAACATGCCTTCCTGGTGCCTGAGTGTACTCCATGGTACATAATAACTTCTGTCTCTTCTGTTGTCTAAATGAATGACTCTCTAAAACATTGTGCAAAGAATAGCATGTTTTGGCTAATTAATTTTTATTTATTTACTTGAAAAGACACACAGAACATAATAGTGGTATATCATTTATTCTACATTTTACATTAAACATTGGCCAGCAGTGTTCCTTACAGGAAATATTGCAAAGATGTCAGTCTATTCAAGCTATTTAAACGAGCTCATCTTTTTACCGGGCCATTTGTGGCTGACTCTAGTCTAACCTAACTAAAATCCAAAGAGACAATTAAAATTTTATAAGAAAAGAATGAAAAATTATGCTTCGTAACTTGAACTAGTTACTAGATAGTTTGAACTAAAAAGAAACTGCTTAGGAAAACAAATTAAAAAGAGACTATACTATAAAATATGTTATTATGCAATTTAACATTAATTGGTGGAGAAGGATATTAAAATGCTAGAAAGAAATTTACATTTTTTCCTTTCAAAACATTTTACAGGCACTTCAGTTTGGTATTTCATACAGAGCAACCCTGGGAACAACTGAAGTCCCACGAGCTGTAAATATCTCTGAACTGGCTTATGTAGGTGGTTAATTTTCTATAAAAAGTAATTTAAGACTGGTCACATTGGCTATTTTGGTCTAACACACCATGTTGCAATCATATACTATAAATCACTTAAGGTTTGTTTTGAGGGGTTGAATAATTGAGTTACCTGTTCAAAATAATCCATCTTAAGTTATTTCACTTATAGCAACATTTAAAAATAAATAAATAAATAAATAAATAAATACAACTGATATCTGAAGCATAATCATTATCTGTCACACTTGAATCACTTGTATAACAAATGTATGTACTCATGACAGTGTTGCTGCCTTTTAACTTTATTTACTGAATATGTAGAAAGGTCAACCTCCCTGCATATCTATTTATCCATGTACATTTGGAATTTAGATTGCCATTTTTAAGTGGAAAATATAAATGTTGGGGGCTCCATAGCAATCACACCCTCACCAGTGTGTTAATAATAAACTGACATGTTCTTCGCCTATAAGAAGCCACAGACAGGGTAAAGCACAAATCAAGACATAATAATCATAATAGAATGGATTTTTTCTGGATGACTTTTAATCAAAATCCTCAGCTGGTGAACCAGTTGTTCACTATACCCTTGGCTTTTGTGTTTTACATCTTAGCAACACAAGGATATCTCACACTGTTTAACAGGTAAGAATGCATGTTTATTATATGAAATATTTTATTGCCATTCATTCTTCATTAATTAAGTCAAATAATGTAAGGGAATTTATTTTGGTAAGGCATATCTGTCTGGCATTCGGAGGATTCATACTTGCTGTTCTGACAATGGGTCCATACAGCATGATGCTGTTTATCACCAACATCATATTTGTGTTACTGGTGCGCTTCATGGAGCCAGTTCATATTCACTACTGGATTTTTGGGCTGCAGATATGGTGGCAAACATTGTGGCACTTCTATATGCAGTACAAGCAATACTGGCTCCAAGAACCTGCAGATTCCAGGTAAAGTTTTTTCAGTCTCACAGAACATAGCATTTTGAATATATATATAATTCAAAATGCTATATATATATAATGAGCTATATATATATAATGATTTTTTTTTTTGTAACTTAGGCTTGTGCTGGCCATGTCTGCTCTAATGCTTCTCAGTCAGAGAGTCACGTCAGTATCAATGGATCTCCAGGAAGGAAAAATCATCAGACATTTCCGTAAAGGCCACCAGAGCCAAGTTGTTTCCCTCGTTCCTTTCCTGAGCTACACTCTGTATTTTCCTGCCCTTCTTGGAGGACCGCTTTGTCCATTTAATACTTTTGTGAACTTTGTGGAGCAGATGAGTGTCAATCCACCACCGTCTCCACTTACCATTCTGCTTTGGAAGATGCTGCAGGTTTTACTTCTGTTAGTTCTTAAATTTCTGTTTACAAGCTTTTTACAGTGTAGCATGTTCAACCTAAGTAGCTCTCCATGTATATTATGGATCTGGATCTTCTCCCTGGTGCTCAGATTAAATTATTATGTTCACTGGAAATTAAGTGAATGTGTTAACAATGCAGCAGGATTAGGTTTCAGTGGGTACAGTACAAGTGGATGCGCATTGTGGAATGGACTTTCTGATGGTGATGCATTTGAGATTGAAACCTCAAGTAATATTTCAACCTTTGCTCGCCTCTGGAACAGGACAACAGCTGCCTGGTTACGCAGATTAGTGTTTCAGAGGTGCAGCAGGATGCCTGTGCTTATGACATTCAGCTTCTCTGCTTTATGGCATGGTTTGTACCCAGGTCAAGTAGCAGGCTTCCTTGGATGGGCCATAGCTGTGTTAGGAGACCACAAACTACACAAACACCTTTCTCCAAGGTTCACTACAGTTTCTAGGAAAGGCTTGTATACATGTCTAAGCTGGCTCTACACTCAGGTGGTCATTACTTGTGTTGTAGTCACAACTGAACTTCAAAGTTTGGAGGCACTCAAGTTGTTCTGTACAACACACATTGCTCTATTTCCACTTGCAAGCATATTAATACTGTTAATTTTATAAGTCTGAAGAATACACTCACTGGCCACTTTAATAGAAACATACAGTAAATACATCAGCAATTACCCAATCAGCAAAACATGTGGCAGTACTGCAGTGCATAAGATGATGCAGATAAAGTTCAAGAGCTTCAGTTAATGCTCATACCAAACAACAGAATGGGAAGCAAATCCAAAAGTGCATATTGCAAGTGCAAAAGTGCATATTTGGATTATTGGAACTTTATGATTTTTTTTTATTAAAGTAGCCAATGAGTGTACAAAGCTAATGATATTCAAGTATTTTTTGTCTTTTTTATATTTTATTAGAACAATAGCAGTACCAATGCAGTAGATGTGCACATTTATACATATGTAGGTATGTGTGCTTTTTGTAAGTGTATTTGAGATCAGTAAAGGAAATATACACATGTTCTCATGGTAATTAGTGTGTGTGCATATATATTATGTGTGCGCATATATATTTGTGTATTGTTGTCAAGTCACTTTTTTTTTACCCCTGAACATTTTGGAAAATGCCTCTGACACTGCTCAAGAGTCATTTATATTTATTTGTTATCTTGTGTGGAACATTTTTCTGGCAGGATTCCACTTGTCTCCTGAGAGGAAAGAGTTACTACAAAGAAATAATAACTTCCGAAGTTATTCTGATGAAATCAGTCTCTTCCACCATCCACAAGGGCAGGAGGGCTCAGGCTATTGCCTTCACACTTACAAGACCTCAAGCCAATTAAATATATATGGGAGATTTTTTAGATGGATGAGAAAAAAAAATTGAGACAAATTGTGTTCAATTCTCCTTAACAGAGTCTGCTTTCAGAGACTGTGCCAAGGAGCACTGAACCTGTTCTACACCTTAGTCACACATACTGCATTATTCAAGGCAGTGATGATTGTATCTATGAGTTTGTTGTTCAGATACTGCCATCTTGTGTTCATGAACAAGAAAACATAAAAATAACCTATCGGGATCTAAGTCCATATTGATGCCCCTAGACATATAACATATAGTTGTAATGTTAAGTGTTAGATTACTGAATGGGTCTGAGCACTAACAGTGGGCCAGTGTTTATATCTATATCTATACTGTATATCTACATCTTTTCCACATTTGGTAGTATTACAACCAGATCTGAAACAGGTATATTTGAAATATGTCATGAATCTACACATATTTTAGCCCAAAACATTGCTGTATGCTATTGCTGTATATAATTTTCAAAATTATTTGCAAATAGAAATAGAGAATAAAAAAAATACTTACCAAAACCTTTTTTTGTTTAATTAGACTTTGTGTCACAATATAACATTTTGCATATTCAGATGTTAGACATAAATCAAATCACTAAAATCTCACACAACATCACCAGATCTCCAGTGAGTGGAGCTGTATACAGAAAGTACAAAAATATATTTAAACCACAGAAAATTATGTACAATCAAGGTTTTGTACAGCTTATTTATTTATTTGTTTGTTTGTTTTTGTATAATATAAATTATATAGACTCACTATAAAGCCAGTGTTTAAAAAAAGAATCAGTGGATTAAGCTTGAATTTTCAAACTTTACTCTCCCTGGAGAAGCACCATACCCACCGTCCGGTGGATCCTGTACACTTTCATGGTGTATCAGTCAGCTTCACATTTTTAAAAGGTAATTTGTATAATCTGAGTAATTTTTTATAATTTTTATTGATTTGTAAAAGTAAATCTGTATAATAAAACTGTATTATTGTACTTCCTTATTAAAAGTCATGCCTGTATGCAATTTTTAGCTAATTGTTTAATATGTAAACTGCTCTTGACCCTTTGTAATGATGAAATGTTAACAAATCTATAATATAGCTGAATTTTTTTTTTACATTATTTAATTTTGACATTTTGAGCCACAAATTCTCATTTACAAGGTTATAATTCTAAGGTAAGGTTTACACTGTCAGTTTTGCTTTCTGAATTTCCTAAATCTGCTCTAAAATGATCTAAAGGTGTCAAATGTTTCTCATGACTAATAATAATAAAAAAAAAACAAAACATAAAAAATACAAAGAATAAGTCTGTTACAAGTGAAAATACCTATATGTACCTATACCTAAGTTTCAGCGGTAAAAGGAAACATCCCACACTCACCAAGACCAGAAAGTGTTCAGTAAATGTAGTTAAGTGTATAGTTTAAAGGATTAAATATTCAGTCTTCAGTAATGAAGTACTCCTACATCATCCCTTCTCTGTTGCTGTAAAGGATCTTTGGATTGATATTTACTAATTGTTGGTTGTTGATTTAAAGTCATATATAACATTATCAGAGAGGACTACAGTACACTTCTATTTACAACCAAGTTACAAGGCTAAAGGCTATACAGAAAATATCTTAAATAAGCTAAAAAAAATGTGTTTGAGTCTATTATATAAACAATGATGACCTGAATGTTAAGTAATCAAAAGTAACATGCAAACTAAAAGCTTATTGCTTACCCCCAAATTAGTTGATAGTGACAGAACTGCAGTTTGTAATCTTCAGCATTATATTCAGAAGCACTGATCTGATGTCTCAGTAAAATCGAGAAGTTTATGGTGGTTAAGCATACCATGGCCCCATCCTCTATGCTTCAAGGGCATGCTCTGCTTAGACTCATTAGTGGTGGTAGCGCTGGTGGGGTTTGTTGCCTAAGGCCGGTACTACAGGGTGGATAAGGTGTAGAATCTGACTTCTACCAGGAACCTGAGGTTAAGTCTTCCACTCCATAGGCTTGAACCAGGTTGTGGTGGCCCCACATACAGTCCTTTATTTATACAGATTTAATAGTTCTGTCTGAAGTCTCTTTGACAGCAGGTCTGAAGAGTGAGCCATCACACAAGACATCACTTTGGTGATTTATACATGTGTGAACTGAGCAGATTGTAACCCACCAGCAGGAGTGAGAGATCAGTCAACCTTATGGAGGGATCAACTGGTCCAATGCTAGCAACAAAACAGTTAACAATGGAACAGTTTAGATTATGCATTAAATGGATTTGTTATAGGTTTCATTGCAGCATACAGCCCTACTTGGGGGTACGAACACCTTTAGTGTGGCTGCCATGGCTAGTTTAGTGCCTGTCAGCAGCCCCTAAGAGCAGGCATGAGCCAGACCCTCACAAAGGTGAATGCATTCATGATACCATCACCCACAAATAATTGCTACCATTTATCAAAGACCTGAACCTAATACTGAATTGTCCATCTTTAATCTTTGTTCATCATTTGTTTTATTTTAAATTCACAATAATGCTACTTTCTTAGTCTTTTAATGGTTTGGACAAAATATCCCTGTATACACTGTAAATAAATTCAATCCAACTGATTTTTAATAAGCTGTTGTGTGTCATAAAACAAATATTGCATTTTAAAATGACTTCTTCCGGACACACATTTAATATATGATTTTAATTAGACACCACCTACATGATGATAAGCTATAAACATTATATCTCTCTCTTCATTTATATTTAACTGTTTTTTTAACAGTCCAAATATAGCCAGAATTGCATCATCTTTCATTTTTATAAAATTATAAAATCTTTTTTATTTATGTACATAAAAACACATATAAAAAAAGAACACAATTGCATGTGCATTCTTCCTTTCACAGTTCTTCAGAGTAAAGAAATATGCTAGCACTGCTAGCAAAGGGGTGTTAAGGGAGAGATAAGCAAACTAAAACATAGTTGCTTAAAGGCTGGTAGAAGTTCAATGTCCTTAAATCAGGTCTGCCAAGAAAAGCAAGGAGAGGACTGAAGAAGGTCCTGATTAAGGCAGTTACTAGAACAAAGCAAAGTGTTTCTCTCTCAAAATGGAGGCACTTGGGTGTATAGGTCCGAATCACTGCTGTCTCGAAACAAGTCGATGCGCAGAGCGAGCTCCTTGAAGGCTGGACGTAAGGTTGCATCATTATCCCAACATTCCTGCATTATCTCATACATCTAAGAGAATTAAAAGAACAAAGCAGTTAATAATATGAAATGCAGATATACACTACTTTTTTTTGTTTTCTCTCTTTGCACATGCTGTCTCACATTTCAGCTGATTGCTGTTTTGCACAATAATTTACATTATCTCATGCAACTGCTGCTATAACAGTGTTCATTCCAGTATTTCTGCACACGCAACATTTATTGAACATACAGTATATACACTGGTCGGTGCTGTTTTTGCGTATTGTCTTTTGTGTATTGTCTTTTGTGTGAGGTCTTGTATTTTTTGTTTGGACTGTCTTTTGTCCTGCACTGTTTGCACCAGGTTACACAGATGCACTTTATGTGGCTAGGACTAACTTACTAAGTCCTTATAGCTCTGTCTTTGTTTTATGTAGCATCACAATCCTGGAGAAACGTTGTCTCATTTCACTGTGTACTGCTACAGCTATATATGGTTGAAATGGCAATAAAAGCTTCTTGACTTGACTTTGAGTATAAAAATACAGTTATAAGGAAATCAGATAATTATTTAGATAATTAATTATTTGATTAAATTCATACTATTCAGGCATATGTATTGTCTTTTTACAATATTGTAAGATACTTTTTTAATTAAAAAAAAAAAAAAAGAAGCTACAGGGACAAATGAGACAAAACACAGATCCTTTTAAAACGTCCTTTATACTAGTCTATGCCATTAAATATAATTTAGTCTTTGAAAAGGTGAATTTATAAGCAGATAATGTACATACATTATGTCTGCTTCTAACTTTCAAGATACAGTTTAGTGAAGATTGTTTATTCAGAATTATTTGCAATTCTTGGCCATTTGTGAAACGTTTGTGTCTTACCTCAGAGGGGCAGCCCACTGGCTGAGGTAAGCGGTTCCCTTGTTTCAGCAGTTCAATGAGATGATACACTATAGTCTGGCCAGGTTTGTCTCCTCCCATCATACTCATAAACACCTGAACAGAGATTAGCAAATAATGCTCTTTTTACATGCAATGTCATGCAAAATCGACAAACTCAGCTTTGATCTGCTTGATGTGGTTACAGAAAGTGCACACTTGAAACACACACTAAACCATTTGTAACCCAAAATCTCCTCTGTGGACACAGTATGAACAGTAAAGGGATTCTAAGATTTTGAACGGCTTTCACGTATAAGCTGTTAAATGTTCTTGCAATGAAATAAACATTAATGGAAAAACACCAACTATACAAAGGAATAAGTGATACATACCGTTGGGGGGCTACAGAGCTTGTCACTGTGTGTGAAGAGTTCATACAGAACAACGCCATAACTCCAGACATCTGATGCTACAGAGAACCTGCTATCTGTTAAGGATTCAGGGGCATACCTGAAAAAAACGGACCATGTGTGCAAGATCATAGTTCCCTAATGTACGAGTTGTACAAAATGTAAACTTTGTTTTTTAAGAAATACAAAAATAAAATCAATCCAAATCTGATAAACACGGCTTAAAAAAAAAAACCCTCACCAGAATATTGGACTTTCTCCTGGCTCTTTGACCTTGTAGTATTCTTTGTCCTGAGGTAAAACCTTGGTCAAGCCAAAGTCACCGATTTTTACCTGAGACTCACTCTCCACCAAGATGTTTCTAGTGGCCAGATCTCGATGAATGTACCGTTTGTTTGCAAGGTACTCCATACCCTGTACCAACACAAGCCATTCACATTTACACCACTTCTACATTCTACTAGAGGTCAAATAAGACATTAGAAAAGAAATTAGCTACTATTTAATATTAAACACTCATGAATCAGGGATGGGTATTGGCAGAAATAAATTACTCTATTACCTTGCATATTTGAGAGGCATAATGTACAAGCTTCTTGTGGTCAATCCTGACTCGATTCTTGCTGAGATAATCTCTCAGGCTTCCAAACGGGAGATACTCCATCACAAGCCGGAGATTTCGCCGACCTAAAATGACCATGAAATTGTGTTTAATAATGGATAAATGCAAACGAAAAATGAGAATAACATTATGAAATAAATGTTCATTATTTTAGAAATAGTTGTTTCTTCTCAATCAAATGTAATCAGAAGGTATTAGCAGCATGGCAGCTAGAACCATATTCTTTACACAAAATGTTTACAAAATCTGGAAGTACTAAGTAATGTTTTAAATGTAGAGAGAAAGCATACTTCCTCTCTGATAATTTAATAATAGTAATAATAATAACAGTAATATAATGTTCACATTCATAAATAAATAAATAAATAACCATACACAGTTGTGCTCAAAAGTTTGCATACCCTGAAACAAGTTGATTAACATTGCCATTTATTTGGAAAATATGACTGATAACGCAAAAGATTTTTTTCTTATTTAAGAATAGTGGTCATGTGACATCATTAATTATCACATAGTTGTTTGACTCCTTTTTAAAACCTAACGATACTGAAATCGCCTAAAAAACCTGATCAAAAGTTTACATATCCCTGAATGTTTAGCCACATTATAAAACACACAGGTTGACACACAAAATGGCTATTAAAAGGAAAGTTTCCACAACTGTGACTCTGTAATTGTAATAAATGTCTATGCATAAATACTTGGTGGGATACTGAACCATGGGGAAGGCAAAAGAACTGCCAATGGACCACTATAAGGTAGTTGAACTTTATAAAGCAGGAAAAGGATATAATTTGTAAATGCCAGTCAGTACTGTTCAAACTCTGATAAAGAGGTGGAAAATAAGAGGTTCTGTTGATACTAAGCCACAGGCTGGTAGACCAAGAAAGATTTCACCCACTACTACCAGAAGAATTGTACAGGAAGCAAAGAAAAACTCACAAACAACTTCGAGAGAAATACAGGCTGCTCTGGAAAAAAAGTGGTGTTGTTTCAAGGAGCACAATAAGTAGGTACTTGATCACAAATGACCTGCATGGTCAAGTTGCCAGGAGAAAGCCGTTACTGCACCCATGCCACAAAAGGGCCCACCTTCAGTACACCAGACAACACAGACTTCTGGAGCAGAGTAATTTGGAGTAATCAGGCCAAAATTTAACTTCATAGTCATAATCATAAACCCAATGTTTGGAGAGGAGTCAACAAAGCCTACGGTGAAAAGTACACCATCACCAATGTAAAGCATGGTGGTGGATCTCTTATGTTTTGGGGCTGTGTGAGCTCCAGTGGCACAGGGGAGTTAGCAAAAATTGATGGCAAGATAATTGCAGCATGTTAGCAGAAAATACTGACAGACAATTTGCATTCTACAGCACGAAAGCTGCACATGGGAAGCTCTTGGATGTTCCAACATGACAATGATCCAAAGCACAAGGCAACATGCCTCTAATGGCTACATCAGAAAAAGGTGAAGGGTCTGAAGGACATCACAGTCTCCTGACCTGATTATCATTGTGCCACTTTGCTGAGATCTCAAACATGCAGTTTGTGCAAGACAACCAAAAGATATACCGGAAGTGGAGTCATGTCGCCGAGAAGAATGGGCAGCTATACCTGAGAGAATTAAGGACCTCATGCACAATTCTAAAGGTATGCAAAATTTTCTTTTTTGTTATGCTTTGTTTGATGATTGTTCCATTTTGTTATGTCTTATAAAAAAAAAAAAAAAAAGGGTACACAATTTGCAAATTCTCCCAAGGTATGCAAACCTTTCAGCACAACTTGTGTGTGACATCACTTTCTTGTTTCTGTAACCTGTCTCTAAGATTTTCAAATTCTCAGGTGCTGGATATCTTTATTGGCATAGAAGTGGGTATAGACGTCCTTCCACTACTTTCTTTCTGCCAGATCTTTCACTATTTGGTGTTTTTTTATTTCCTGTCCTTTGTGAGCTTAAGCTCTCATAGACCTTTACACTTATACATATATATTACCAGTATTACTCCTCACCTGCACCATAGCACACTCCTTTGTACTTCACAATGTTCTCGTGCTGAAGAGATTTAAGGATCTCAATCTCCCGCTCAAAGTCACGCAGGTGTTCAGTTGTGCTGTGCTGTAGCTTTTTCACTGCCACCACCTCGCCTGTACCGTCTTGCAGGGGGTCATATCGACACATCTCTACACTGCCAAAGTTGCCCTGAAGCACAAAACTCCTAATTAGCATCACCAATAATGAATATATAGGGTTTGTAGTGATGTAGCAAAGAATAAAATGCAATGCAACCTTTGGTCATTAATTTGTGGTAGTGGCTTTTATTTGTTCACTTCCTCTTCCTTTGTCTATTTAAATATCAAAAAAAAGGACACAGAGTGTATGCTCCTTTGCTATGGCTACTAACCAGATTAAGCTCTCTTAACAAGCTGTGTTTAAGTTCTGATTCACACAATGAACTACTGACAGATGACAATATGGTGCACAGATGGCCAAATTGGTGTCCACTATGGGACACCTGCAGAAAGAATGGAGATGTAGTAACACTGACAATCACTACTTTCAGCCATGGAACAACATGTTTATTTTAAATTAATTCTTTATACTCTACCAATCAGCACCTGCCTGCCTGCCAAACAGCACTACATATAAGCATTAAGCAGTGCAGACTGAAGTGTAGAAGTTAGCTAATCTCTGCATCTTTTCCGACCACACACACACCCATAAACCCCTTCTCTTTGTTGTGGCACAGAAGGGTAAATCAAACTTGCAGCATTAGTGCAGATGTGATCCCCAAGTTTACTCTTAATCTGTTTCATTCAGATAGTGTTTTACTTTACCATTATTTTTATTGTTTATTTACTGGCATTTTTTAAAATCTATATAACACAGAGCTTCATTAACTTTCATAGTGAATGCAAAAAAAAAAACTTTCTGAATGAACCATATCTATTACCACCATACATGAAAACTATTTTTGATCTGGACACTTCTTTATCCATAACCTTACACTGGCATCCATTTTAAGATGAACATGTCAACTCTAAACTATAAAAGGTGCCATCTGCCCCATTAGGTCAGCAAGCCCTATTTTCAAATATAAATGACTGCAAGATTATAAAGAGCACTTGAGTTGCACTACCTTGCCAAGTTGCTGTAAGAATATCAGATGCCTTTCCTCAAACTGCACTGGCTCCTGGTCCTCAAACGTTCCTGTGACAAGCACAAGGCCTCCGGTTCTAACAGGCACCAAGTCACTCTCCATCATCACAGTTTCATAGTCTGTGGGCAAATATTTTATATTTCAGGGAAAAATCTTTTTCTTGATCTTTGCTGATGAGCACAGATGAACAACGCAAATCAACTACTGACACACATTAACGCTATACTGTGTAACTATAATTTGACAGAACAGTCAATACAATGTCAGTGTTACCCAACACATTTGATATGGTTATACATGCGTTGACAGCTCAGTGCATGTCAGGTTGCACTAAATACTTGCCCCTAATAAAATTTGCAATTTCTGCTTTGTAAAATCTAAGTTAGCACCTTACCCTTATCCACTAAACAGATTCTGCCTATTTCTGCTTCACGAGCCATATTCTCACAATGGCGAGTCTGTAAAAACCACAAACCTGGGCAAGAGAGACAGTTGAGGTCACGAATAATCGCTCTGAACGATGACCTGAATGCTGGCTCATAGTTCATGCAGCTATTAATCAGGTTGGCCAGTTCGGTCCACTTGGGGACAGGCAGATGTTGGTGCTTCTCATAGAACAAATGTTTCTGAAGGGAAATGTTCAGAACAAACAATTTACAAGTTTACAAATTTTTATGTTGTATTCATTAGATTGCAAAATGATTTTTAATTGATACATGATGCAGTGGTCAGTGTAAATGTTTTGCAGTTTCTGCATGATATATGAAGAACTGTCTAGTGAGATTACCTTACCTTGGAGCTGTCCATGTTGGCAAGCGGCTTCTCTCCTCCGCTGCAAATCTCCCAGAGAGTTGTGCCAAAGCTCCACTTATCTGTAGCAAGGCTTACATTCTTTGGGTCTACAATACATTCAGGAGCAACCCACGGGATTCTCTCCAATAAAACTGCAAGAGAGGCACAGACTGAGCTCCCACATCCAAGTAGTCCAGATAAACATAAATAAACAGACAGACAGACACCTAAATGTTCTTAATAGACCCTGAACCACACTGTGACTAAGATGTCCTTTACTGCTGACTAAGATTAGTTTCTTTTAGTAGATATATTGCATTTCTCATATTTACATATTTTCTCACACGTCTGAAGGTCAAGGTGCTTTCTATAAACAGATGTACATCACTGTCATGTAAGCTACAATTAATCAAACCAAACAAATGTAGACCAAAATGTACAATAAAAATGATAGCTGTTTACCGCTCTGTGTCACTATGTAGCATGAAATTCACTTACTCTCTCTGGGCAGAACTGTGATGCTGATGCCTGGGTCACTGAGTTTAATAAAGGGAGGGTTGCCCGTCTTCCTGTCCTCCTCACGGATTAGAAGGACATTTTTCGCACACACGTTCCCATGAGCTAGGTTCTTCTCCTCCTATTTGGAGCAAGTGGGGGAAAATATAATATGCGTCTTTTGCTAAGTAGGACTTTGAAACCTTGCACTTTATTATACTTCCTTACCAGAAAGTGCATAGCCCAAGCAAGCTGCTTAGCCACCTCCAGCTTCCACAAAATACTGATGCTGTTTTTGTTTTTTTTCAAGTAGATGTCCAAGGAGCCAAACTTCACATATTCCTGCACCATAATGTCTGTAACAGTAATTACATAAGATAAGCTTTAGTCATTACTGACCCAGTAAGGAGAACACTAATTAAAACCTGTGAGCAGACATATGGTGTGTAAGGGGTAATAGAGAAGAGTGAGTAAAGGGAATGAGCTTAAATTTCAAGTATAATAGCCCAGGGAGTAACATGACACACACTTACTCTCCTCGCCACACACACAGATGCCATAGGTGAATGTCAGATGCTTGTGGGAGAGCTGGCTCATCATACTGGCTGCCTCAAAAAAGGACTGTAGAAAAAAAATGTAAAACAATAAACAGTGGCACTTTAATAAATAACTTTGTGGAATAAGTACTAAAAATATTGTAAACCATGACTTTTACAACTAAGAAAACTAATAAGCAGTAAATTGGAGCCAATATGCTGTTACAAACCTCTGAATATTTTCTGTGCGCTTTGTCAAGGACTTTGATGATGACGTCTGTCTCATGCATTTCTCCGTAGTCTCCCATCTCTTTCCGAACTCCCTTAAAGATTTTCGTAAATGTTCCCTGGCCTTGGTTCTCTCCCTGGGGCATAATAAATTAGGTAGATTATACATTATACACAATTACTTAGCAAAAATAACTTGACTTAATTAATTGAATTGATTCATTTTATTATGAATGAAATAAAATTTTATTCATTTAATTATTATTTTTTTTGTGACTATGCAGAATTCTGGCTACTTCTACTATGCCAAATCCATTGGTTGACACACATGGCAATAAGATATGTTTCAGGCCTCTCTAACACTAAAACAAAATAATGCATACTCACAAACTCAAGGTCCTCTTTCCTGATTTTGTGGAAAACCATCTGACTGATGGTCTGTCTATGCAGCGAGGGAGAGGGGAGAACCTCTGAGCCTTTGTTACACCGACAAACCAGAAGATTTGTCTTTTCTGGAACAGACCAAATACAGACCTAGCTTATTAATTATAAATAATATAATTATTTATATTAATTATGCATATCTATTAATAAAGAACCTGCAATGGCAAATTATTTTGAAACAAATTCAGTCACCATATATATTCAAATTAAAATTTAATTACATTAATTCAATCTAATCTTTTTACATATACTGTGATAAAGCATAATGACAGAAAACGTATGCATTTTGTACCAATAAGCTATTATTTTATATCTGCTTATTAAGCTGAAAACCCCTTGTGCATTACTGACCTTTGGCCTTTGGAGGACAGCACTTGCTGAACTGAAAGGCAATGCCATCTGATCTTACGGTCTCTTTTTGGTAACATTTGAGCAGCTCCTCCATGCTTCTGAAGGTCCTCTTAGTTCCACTCAGAACATAATTACCAGCGTCTGACCTACTAATCAGGCAATGCTTGTATTCCACCTCAGTAAACATCTAAAAGACAAAAATAAGATTGAAATCTCAACTACACTCAATAATAACTATTGGTAAATTTACTTTGATCAGGGATTTAATTGTTTAAAGGTTCATTCTGTTATATCAACTCCACAACTCCTTTATAGTCTGGGTGTGCAGACTATAAAGAATAATCAATTAACTATACACTGATACAAAATGCACACCACCAATTTATATATCGTAGAACGCCTACGCTATAATAAAGCTATTCAATCGTAAAATTGTATTTCAACTGTAATTCAAATTCAATTGACGTAGATAGCAGACCTCTAAGTGCATAAAATCACAAGCTTCACATTCATAGGGCTTGTCAAACATATGACTGATCACATCGTGGTCTGCAGAATCACAATGCAATTTGACAACTTTTTAAAAAAAAATGTCTGGGCATTTTAGCCTTATTCTGACAAAGGCAAAGTGTAAGGCTTCCTAATATAAAAACGAAAACATACCCCGATAGCAAATGTCAGGAAGTATTTGTTATAATCTTTGGGGCTGCAGCGTAGCACAAAAAGACCTCGCTGGTTTCCGGCCTTGCGCAGTTTACTGATGGCAAACTCCATTCTACTTTCCAAGCACATAATTTAAGATGGTCAGTACAACAATTATACACGATAGATGAAAAATTGCCCTACAAATTAACATATACAACCAAGGAAATTCATCAGAATAGATTTTCTGTGTTAAATAATATTATGAGGCTTACGATATTGGCCCATGGCAGTAGTTTTCAATAGTCTCCAGTAATCGAGGTGGTGCAACATCTTTACAGAGGTAGTGATGTGCATCGGTGGTCAGCCTGTAGTAGCCATCTATCAAAGATACAAATGACAGAGCCTCTGCAAGGGAGGAGAACTCCAGCTCCTATTGAGAAACACAGACTTTCCATCAGAGAGCACACAATAAATGGTCCTGGTAAATGAACAAGAAGCATGATGGACATCTAATGTAACACTAACTATAATTAAGATCAAATAATGGTATTTTCTTATTGGTAGCTAAATAAAAAGTCTTTAACAATCATAAAATCATTTTAGATACCCATGTTTAAAAGCTGCTGGCTGTTAAAATGATTGTAAGTCCTTAAAGTTATGGCCCGTTATTCATTTTCATATATTAGCATTGTTTGTGATTTTGAGCTAAACACTCTGATGGACAATCTTACCAGAGTTTTGCCATCTTGCTTGTTGATGGAGACGACCCGGCTCTTACCCTCCTTGCTGGCTTGTCTGACACCAATATCAATCACATGAGGGAAATCACAATACGGCTGCAGGTCCTGCATAAGAAGTTCAGGGTCACTGAGGGTGAATAAGAAACCATGCTGCTTTGCCTCTATGTCCTAAAACATTTTGAAACTTTATTTTAAAATGTGACAAATGTTTTCAGTTTTCTGTGATGGTAACTGCCATTAACACTCTAAATACAAACTCATAACTACAGAAAATAAAAAAAAAGTTGACAATACTAAAGTACTCTTCTTGTTACACAGTATTCCTTTTTCATTTAAAAGTAAATAAATCTGAATAATAATGATAAAAAAAAACTTTCCACACTTTATTTGTTTCTGCATTAGGTATCTTGTAATTATTTGAGCTGTTCAATTCCTCTAAAACAGCATTTGACAATGATTTGCACACTGTGCTGACTAATCTCATGCCTGTGAATACCTAGTCCATACACAATTAATGAGAATTTAACACTGTGATCCTGGCACTGTTATGCTGATAAAGGGGATTTGCAGAAAGTGCTAAATGGCAGGGTGTTTATTCATTGTCATATTTGCAGTGTGAATTTAAGCCAATTAACTTTCCAGACTTTTTTGTATCCTACCCATCCTTTTAATCAACAAACCAGAGGATGACCACAGAGAACAAGAATAAAGACAGAGTCCACTTCTTGGGTTGATATACAATTCCACAAACACCTCTTCTTGACCTATACTGGCTCTAGAATACAGCTTAAAAATAGTTTTAGCATACCCCTGGAATCCCATAAATCATCAGTTTCATAATGAAAGGCAGGATATGTAAAGAACTTTAACCTCTGAGCATTTAGAGACAGATTTGTGCAGGGCTTCCTCGCTGCGCCACAGACGAAGGCTTCTCATCCAAAAGTAAATTAAGTGAATTTATACTTTGTGTTTAAAAAACAGCACAATCTTGTAATAGGCCAATGTCTGCTGGTCATGTCTATGTATGTTACTGATGTAGTGTAAATAATCTATGTTTCTCCTTGGCAGCAAAACTGAGGTCACACCTATTTACACCTGGAGTAACAAAGTGTGAGTCAGATTATTTAAATCTGATTGTAGGGTCAACTGTAGGAATTTTCCGACTCAGAATGTAATTTAGTGTCTAGTTCAAAGGGCATTTTGATCGATGGCAAGGCTTAAACCCTGTCTGGAAAACCTTCCCATAACATTTTGATTGTTATTGACTAATGCTTACACATGAGTCAATAACATTGAGTACACATGCCCTCTTTTCATTATGTCTCAAATAAAAGCAAATCACCAAAAGAGCTTGGTTGCCCTGTTCGTTCCAGACACATTCTAGAGGTTCCAAAATTATATGTTTTATGTAGGGCTGGGTGATATGGCTGAAAACTGTATCATGATATCAGTGTTTCATATCGGTCGATGTCGATAATTATTGATATTTTTATGACCCATTTAAAATAAGGACCAGGAGAAAAATATATTACATTTAAACATTTTTATTTTAAACTTAACCTTCTTCTGATCATAATCCCCTCAGTTATTAAGACAGAAATGTCAACAAATATGGAAAACTCAAATAATTAAAATGTAAACATAAGTCTAAAGTCACAATGAACACTTAATTATCTCTTATCATTTAAGGTGCAAAATGAAAGAAAATGTAAGAAATGCTTAATAAAGTGTAATAAAATAGTGCAAAGTGTTAAATATAAACATAGAGAAAGCTGAGAATTTAGTGCAAGTTTAGTGCTAGGAAGTTCAGTAGCTGTTCACCTTCTGGCGAATAAAGTGTTTTAAAATATGTGCAGTGTTTTGTAAACATAAATAAAACTGAGGTAGACGGAGATACATCTGTAATATAAAAAACAAACCTGATACAATACAGTAACATTGTTTACATAAAATTGTTACATTGTTACATAACATAAAACCTGCAGAAATATGAAAAAGTAACTCTTCAAGTTACTCTTACTCTAATCATACTTGAAGTTGAACTATTCAAGTATATTTTAAGTCCAGGTTTTGTGCTAGGAACACCAGCCGGTTGACCTTTTCTGGGTCTAAAGCTACCCTTTGCGGTGTTGCAGCTACAGATGTTGTTGATTGAATACGGCTGTGCTCCAAAGGGTGAGCGCGGCTAAGGTGGTAAAACAAGTCCGTGGTATTACCAGTCTTGGCGGGGACAACGGTCTTGCATAATTTGCAGACGACATTGGTCTGACTATGGTCAGACTTATAATATCCAAAAAACTGCCATACTGGCGAGCTGACTTTTCCTCTTTTATTTACAATTTCCTCACTCGCTGCGGCTCATTTTCTGCTTATCAGTCGCCGGTTACTGAAGCACGAGACAACGATATGGCGCAACCATAAAGAGAAACTGTTACATTATTGGCTGTTAGCATGTAGCTCCCTACAATGCTAGTTTACCAGAGAGTGAGTGCCATTGTTAATGCAACCAAACCTTCTTCGCAACCTCGGTTTACTTCCGACGAAGAATAAAAAAATATCGAACGTTTTATCGAACACATTTTTTATTGATATCGATCACGTGTCTATCGCGATACATATCGTTATATCGCCCAGCCCTAGTTTTATGCTATTGTAAATATGGAAGTTAAATGCAACAATAATTATGCATTAATCTCCCTAAATACCTTTTAATTGGAGCAAAACAGACCTTTGCTCTCATCATTGCAAACAATCACTTTTATGTGAAATGAGCAGTAAGCTAGCCTTGAAAAGCCTTCAATCGAAAAAACAAAAACAAACATTGTCCTGGAACCCATGCATTCATAACAACAGCCAGCCAGCAGTAATTACCAGGGAACTAATCTGGGTTACTTACCTCTAGCTGGATGTCCATTTGCTTCTCACGGCACCACTGAATGCCTTGATCGGCAGAGACGATTATAGTGACCTGGCCTGCTGAGGCCTCTTTGACCTGGAAGCGTTCTGTGTAGAAGCCAGGATCAAGTGCCTCTAGGTTGATCAGGTATTTGAGCTTGAGATCACGTGGTGTGGCCCGGCACTGACTGAACTGCTGCACAACCTTCCTAAAGCGGTAGCGGATCCGCTTGCGTGTTACAATGTGGTAGTCCTGGATCTTCATCCGCATGTCTTTTGGTAAGAAGGACTTGTAGCTGTACACAGAAAGCACACAGACCTTTTTATCTGGCATATCGTACACTTTTTAAACAAGACAAAAGCAAATAAGTAAGCAAAATTGTTCTGACGTTTAAAAACCATGTACGGCTGTAAAGGTGTAAATAGGTAAAAACCAAACAGGATATTATGCATTGAAATTACAGTAGGTCAGTTGCCACTGGGTGTGCTGCTCAATGACAGTCATTTGACAAAGCACTATAATAATATAATGGTAATGTATCAGTTCAGACATAGAAAAAAATTAGGTCAACACAAAAACAGACATCAGTACCTACTGCACACTGCATGATTTACCTGGTTCTCAATAATTCATACCTTATGGCATTGTAAATATCAAGCGGTGAGCACTGCTTTTCCTTGGCTATCCTCATCATATCTAAGACAGCCATACCAAGGCACTCTTCTTGGGTCTCATGGGTAGTGGACAGCTTCACCCAGCCATTCACAAAGTCACTCCTCCACTGAAATTGAGAAGAAAAGGTTTATTTAGATGTTAACAAAACACCACAGAAATGAGTCAGTCAGAATAATGAAGTGATCACAGAACACTGTTATCAGTGTAGTGCCTAAAATGACTCCACTTAGGCAGACAGGATTATTTTACAATGCAGAAAACATGCAATCCCTTATAATATGATCAGATGACCCACATTCTGATGCTAAACCACTAAATCAATAGTCCCAGTAAAAATAAACATAGATATGGTCATCCTGGTATATGAAACAAGTTAGATATTAGGGGGAAAAAACTCTTTAATGCTATATATTCTGTACTAAACTGGCAGAGCATTCCATCAAATTTGGGACTATATGCATTGCATGCAAGTTTCCTCCAATACACAGGAACATTTTGTTATTTGTCTGACTATATGCCAGAATGTAAGTCCACTTCATGCATGAATTGAGTCCAGCTCCTTCTACAATGTAGCTAATTTCTAACTATTAAGCTAGTAACAATGGCTAAAAAGCATAAACTGAGAGTAAATACAGAAACTGGTGCCTAAACCTGCCTGAACAATACTTGAAAACACTGACCAATTAAGTAGTGCTAGAAAGATTTATACATTTTAGTTATTCTCTTTAACTGTATTTCCACAGTGAACTTTAACTTTCATAGTCAAGAGCTCAACCTCACTTTAGAGGAAACAGAACAAACCAAAATATTGACTACAGACAAAACTGGAGACAGCCCTCTTGTTGGAAGAACACAGTACGAGTTTCCTTTATTTGGCATTTGTTTGGTAAATAAGGGCTTACGTCCATGGAACTGTTCCAATTCATTTTTTCGCACTTTATAATCTGGAAACAAAACTGTCATGTACTTAATTAAAAGAGAGCGAAACCACAAGCCTAATTTTCATGGAAGCGAGGCTGAAACCACAAACCTAATTTTCATGGTCATTAGACACAACATAAAAGACAGAAACATTTACACAACAGCTTAAAAGTTTGGTCATTTATGTGAATCAAATGTTTCGCCAATAACATATTTAACAGACTAGACAAATAGTACATATGAATTAAAACAAAGGCTACACCTGCTTGTCCACACACAACATTAGTCAAGCTGGCAACTGACCTCTGACTAGCTCTATGTACAACAATATCATAAGTCACTGCCTTCTTTTTAAACAGACACCTACTGTTTGGTATAAAATCAAATTTCTGCCTGAACAACCGATCACGAGGACATTAACTCACTATGATTTCCAGAATGTAGTATCTTAAAAGTTATTTTCACTACCATTTACACTTTAAGTAACTATCCCACAGATAATCACAGGAAAATGTTTGTGCTCGGGTCAAATTATTAACGGCAACGGGTAGAAGGTAGAACTACAAGGTTTCTCCAATCTAGTGCTTACAGTTCTGTGTAAACTCTAGATACTGTAGTATGTAAAAAATCCAGATAATTTAGCAATTCTGAAATACACAAACCAGCACCACGCCATGTTCACAGTTACTGAGATCACATTTTGCCACATTCTGATGGTGGCCGTGAACATTAACCCAATCTCTTATATATAATATACACCAATATGCACCAATCTGATATATGCGTGGATAACTGAATGAATAAACAGGTGTGCAGATGTTCCAACTAAAGCAGCCAGTGTGTATATACTGTACTTGATCAGATGCCTGATCAGACCTCTGAAGGTATGTTAAAGGGTACAATGACTGACAACAATGTACAGAACTGTGTGAAATGTCAGCTCTAGAAAATCATGTGAAACAACAGTGTGGTGAGGATAGTATTAAATGCAAGTTGTGAATGTTGAGCCGTGTGGTGTATTTTGTATATATTTCTAAAAACAACGTGCTCATGAAAAGAGGCACAAATCAAATACGACTGTAGAAGGAATTAATTTAATTTAATATGTTGAAATTTAATGATATCAGAATTTTAAAACAGTAATATAGTAATTAGTTTTTATTAAAACAGTATAGTAACATTGAAATAATTGAGTTTTTAATTGAGTTATATACCTAGCAACATAAATATGCCAAGTCATCTTTTGCATTCTCCTGCTTATAATTATTTAACAGGCCTCTGTCCTATCACATCACCACACTAATGACTGAAGAGAGCAGAAGTTAGCATAACACAGACTAGCACTCTTTATGGGTGGCACTTTAAAATTTTAAAACTCATTATGACATTGCTGAGCTCTTGAACACGGCAGGAATAGAACAACAGACCACACACGTGCAACTCACTGCTGAGTGTTAGAGATCCTGTGTTTTTCAAAAACAATGACAAATCACACCAACCAAACAACCAACCAACAAACCAAGGTCTACTAAGCATCTATCAAATTGCTGCTTCTGACAGCTGGAATATATGTACATACATCCCATGTGCAAGAAGAGATAAATAGGATCCATACAAGGAGGTGGCGGTTATCTGACATCATAATACAAACAAGAAAACAGGAAAAACCAGTATCATGAAAACTATGCAAGAAAAAGTTGTGCAGAAAACATCTGGTCACTGAAACATGACGGTGTCTGATAACCGAGAGTCTGGTGTGTGCAGCTGTCTACTATCACAGATGAAATTGAAACACCTGACATCTGACACTTGCAATTTGACCCTTATGTTGAAATAATTGCACTGAATGTAAATCAGACTCCTAAAGGCAAAGTAATTTAGTCCATACCTTGGCTTCCTGTCACATTCCCTATAAATGTTGCTTCAACTCTGTTATAAAATATAAGAGAACTAGTTGCCCATAGCTGCCAAAGTAACCTACCTGGGCAAAAAGATAAGCCATAACATGGTCGTCAAGGATTGGACTCTCAGATCCCTTGGCAACGCCAAATCTGTAAGCTCGAGAGGCTCCACAGCTATACCATCCAGGAAAGTAATACCTGTTAAAATTAATCAAAAAATAAATTAAGCATATGCATGTGTTTTGCAGAAGTACAGTGCAAACAACATAACTGACTAAGCCAGATAGGGATCTTTTATTTAAAGTAACTTCAAGATGTACAACATGCAGATTGAACAAAATACTAAAAAAAAAAATTTCCATAACAAAATATCCATAGTACTGTTGACATTAGCGTTTAATCAACAAATGAGACATATGACAAAACTTTAAATAACTTGTACAAAACCAACAGTTTTCAGCTCTGAAGGCTTTTACCTAATTCTGAAGATCAAACTCTCTTTAGTTGATTCATCTAAGTGAAGAAGGTGGTTGGGTGATAACCAGACTCGGTCACGTTCTCTATAAAGACTGAATAGACTGAAGTAAACTGGTGACACACCTATGCAAGAGGAAAAAAAATAAAAAAAAATCAAGGGTCAAACAAAGGTCTAATCACTTAACCACTTTATTTTTGTTTCTACATTAAAAAGATCTTGTGCTGACTTAAGCTTAAAAATTGAAGATTTTATCCTTGTTTCACATTTAAGAGTGTAATAGACGATTTAACTTACTAGTGCAAATAACCTCAAAAGTATGTAACATCATTCAAAAAAATTAAAAAAATCAAATTTGTACTATGAAAACCCATTTAGAAAACTGTATTACAGGCCACAGGGCTGTGTTTTTAAAGGTCTCTTCTTACAAACACTTCTCAACACCCCTCATTACATAGAAAAACAGCACTTCACTTTTGACCGTTCTCACAAATCAGTATGAGCTGAAGCAGGTGAATGGCCAAGTGATGAAAGTGAAGTCATGACAGTCCTTGCTAATGATAACACTACTTAGTGGTATAATCTGTATTTGATTTTTACACAACATAGTATGTTCTAAGGGTTGAGCTTTGTGTACAATTTTGACCAATCTTGTTTTATGCACTATCACAGGTTGAGGTTGGGAGGGAGTTCTTAGCATTATTGTCTTTTAGATTACGTGTCTATGGTTGGTGTTTTCAACACCATACAATATCCACTAAACATGTGATTAGAGCCTTGCTGTTTAACAAGCTACATGTTTATGGTGATAGATAATAAATAGAGGTAGACTGACAGGTCTTTTTAACTCTGGACCATATTATGCTGACTGTATTTGCTGGTGTTTTTAATTGCAAGTACAAATAACAAATGTTTTAGGTACAATTTCCTTTTTAATTCAAATCTGTTCATATGTAATCTGAACAAAAACCTGCTGTACTCCACACACTGGCTGAGGCACGATGTAATCTGCTGTCTGCTGTAACCATTTTTCTTTTCTGTTCAAAAACAGATTTTGAAGAAGTGAAGTAGTTGTAAAATATCAGTGACAGTTGGACTAGTGTTTTGAGATCTTGTTGAGAATCTGTTTTTCTTTTTATCCAGAGAGTTAATATTAGTGGCATTAAGGTGCATTTAAACTAGAGACCAAGTGTCTCCAATGACAGGAGTTATTCATGACCATCCAGTAAGTAGGAAAGGGTTAAAATTTTGAATTTTAAAAAAAAAAAAGCCGTGGTTTGTGTCATGTCATTTGATGATGGCTATGCATTTCTACCTGTAGGCCTACCTAGTGCTGTGACTACTCAAGATTCGTAGTTAAAATATATATTGGATCAGTATTGAGTGATGCTCAAACTATTATGAATAATCCTCACAACTCAAGTACTAACAAGTGTAGTCACTTTTTTCTTTATAATACAAGATCCAAGTAAGCTCTTCTAAAACACGCTGGTTTATTCATGTCACATCAACTTCTACTGTTGACTCACCACACTCCTTGGCTGCTTCGATGGCCAGCTGTTCAGCAATGTACTCTCCTGGTGGGTAACAGATCGGACTGCAGTCCTCTTCACCCTGGCTGCTGCAGTACAGATGAAGCGTCAAAGCAGTGACGGATGGCTTTGGCACTCTTTCTTGCCGATGAACATCACCATTCTGGTGTGCTGGAGGGCAAGAAGCCATGTCCTTTACAGACACACACACGTGGGTGTGAGTCAAGGGGCTACATTCACCTGGGAAAAAAGAGACGGAGACAACGGCAATGCTTTAAGAAAAAAAGAAAAAAGAAATAAAAAAACCTTTTGACCACAAATGTTCTATTATTAAACATTCTTCTTTCTGTGCTTATTCACTTAGGAGAGGTTTCATCTTTTTAAATTTGGTGCAGCATTTTACCCAAAATAACTCAAAACTTCATGAGTTTTACAATAATTCTCTTGTCAACTAGGACTGTTCCCATCAGTAGTACAAAAACTTCAATAATGAGCACAACTAACCGCATGTAATATAATGGCAATACACTCACTCACTCATTTTCTACCGCTTATCCGAACTACCTCGTGTCACGGGGAGCCTGTACCTATCTCAGGCGTCATCGGGCATCAAGGCAGGATACACCCTGGACGGAGTGCCAACCCATCGCAGGGCACACACACACACACTCATTCACTCACACACTACGGACAATTTTCCAGAGATGCCAATCAACCTACCATGCATGTCTTTGGACCGGGGGAGGAAACCGGAGTACCCGGAGGAAACCCCCGAGGCACGGGGAGAACATGCAAACTCCACACACACAAGGCGGAGGCGGGAATCGAACCCCTAACCCTGGAGGTGTGAGGCAAACGTGCTAACCACTAAGAATTGCAATACATTGAATACAAAATATAGGAGGAAATTAGACATGAAAGTATGTACAGGATTTCCTCATATTGTGTACAAGTGAAAGTTAGTAAAGATCATTTCTCTGCAATTTTTCTACCTGGAGTGAATTCTTCACTGTGCTTTCTTGGAAAAAACTATTATTATTTATTTAATCAGTATAGGCAATAACAAACTCAGGCATATCTCACAAACACCTTGCAACTTGCAAGAACCACTATTTTAAACATTTCATTATTATCTGCACTGCTTTCTTTCTCATACAGTGCAGGAGACACACATGTGGACCAGAAGGTTCTTATTTTAAGGCAGTATCAGTTTTTAATAATTTTCCCTTTCCTTTTAAAACAGATTTAGAAAGGTAAACTGGTGTGGTTCAATAGTCCCAGAGGCTGTTGGACCGATTTTCTTGATAGGAATCAGTTTTTCTTTATACCTCTAATGGCAGTTCAGTGCTTCTGTACTACTGATAGATTGAGCATTTCAACCCAGAGAGCCAATACTGAGCCAATAAGGTGTGTTCACATTAGTGATTATTCATTTTCTATGCATGTGCATGACACTGAACCATAACAAAGCATCAGAATGACAATTGAACAACAATAAATACAACTGCTTGGATCAAATGATTCCTCTGACTAATTCTGAGGAGATCTCATTCCTCCTCCTACTGGTTTAGATCCTGCTTGTGTTTAGCTCCTATGTATTGCTTCACTCCAAAAAAAAAGTAAGAAAACCCAAAATACGTGGTTTCATTGGATCTAATCTTGTACATCCTATCATCAAACATGTATAGACAGCATGAAGAAAAATATCTTTGCTGTACTCTTGTTGTGCCTGTTATGTGAAGTGACCTAATTGGTCATACTTTTTTGCACTTAATTAAAATATTACACTTCTTTAAGTAAATATAAACATATTAGATACTGTATGAAATAATTCACAATCTTGTGGCTGTTGGTTACATAAACCATATAAACCAGATAAAAATGGCTGCAGAATTACTGAACTTATGGAAGCAATGACATAAAAGCTGTTGTTTAACCAAAATTTCTGCATCCAACAGGGCCAAAAACAACAGCTCGTACTAACATAATAACATAACATAACCTAACAATCACATAAGAAAATGAGAAATCGTCCTGTTATGAAAGCTTGGTGAGCATGAGGTACAGCATGAACATTTTAGTGCTGGAGAGAAAGGAAATGCAAAGCTTATTGACTGCTTGATAGGTGTTGCAGATTCTAGCGCAATTTATCTTTTTAAATTGAAGCATGAGGACAACATCGCTATGAAGCAGATAAACCACACGTAGACAACTGGCTGGATGGAACAGCAAGTGCAACTTACAACATTAACTCAAAACTAACAACTTTGTTTCTTCATCTAGAATCAGTTGTCTAGCTGCTTGCGTACGAAAAGACATCACATCACATTTGTAAAAACAATACAAAACTGATGTAGTTTTGTAAATCAGAAATGTTTTGTTGTACTCATCAATACCAATACAAGATACAAGGAACAAGTTATGTAGCTTTGTGTTTATGCTTCAACAGGTTTATGTGCACACATTTGTGTTTATACTAGACTACTTGTCTCCCTCTTTAATTTGGTTTCCTTGTTGATTTTAAATAAAGTGCATTAGCTTGTATAGGGTTGTAATGAAAAAGAACAGATTTTGTTTCACTTCGGAAAAACACTTCTGTACAGCTGTAAGTAAAAGATGCATCCTTATTTTCACTGAGTCTGAACTCAGCCAGCAGAATCACTCCTCATACTGATTTTAATGTTTAATATGCAATAGCTGTGGTGTGAATTGCACCTCGACTAGCGAGCAACCTGCTGACCATGGAAGCACACGCTTCTCATCAGTACTCGCAGAACAACTTGCTCCAATCTTGAGAGTACCCTGTGTGTGCATGAACCACAGCACCTTGTACTCATTCTTAATGACAGAGCTTACTGATAATGCTCTGTGACCTCAGGTCAGCCATGCCTGCTCTCTCGGATTGAGATAAGGTTAAATGTCATAAGGATGTTTTACTAGACTTATTATAGGAAGACGATATAGTTCATTCCATTGGTGTTTTTTTATAAATATGAGTACAAGTAAATGAAGACTAATACAAACCACAATATCAGTACTGCTGGGCCCCTAACCTTTAACAGACTTTTGGACTATCCAATGTCTAGATGTCCCTGGAGAAATGTATTCTGGGATTTGGGCAATGCACCAGTTCCAGCCTATGAGAGAGCACAGCATTCACAGAAAAGCTTGCACATATGCAGGCACTTACAGCATCTGCATACTGAGGGCGATTGAGTTCAAAAAAGTTTCAATTGCCCCTTTTCCACCGAGGCAGTTTGAGTGTTGGTTCGGAGCCAGAAACTAATTTAGAACCAGGTCTTTCTTTTTTGACAGCCAAAGCACCGGCTCTGAACCAGGAAAAGTGGTTCTTAAGTAGCACCAAAACGTTACTGGTCTAGACTTAAGAACCGCTTGCGTTAGGGGCTGTGGGCGGGGCTACTGTTAGCGCATTTGATAATGTACCTTAAGTATAATATTTAATACACTTTTACTTTACCGCAATATGATCATCAGCACACATGATAGTAGGTAGCTACATGCTAAGGCTACCTTTTTTCTGTGTTAATGATCAAATAACGTTATGTACTTTCTCGATTACAACCTCCGTTTATACAAATTAAATGGAGCTGCACATACATGTTGGATTCGCCGCGTTTGGATGCCAATGTAGGTTTACAAAGCCATGAGCATCAACAGTAAAGCAACATCTGCCATTGTTGATGTTGTGTTTGCCGCTGCTGCGCTAATGTTGCTGGGAAACGGGGCAGGTACTGTATACAGTGACGTCAGACTCGGGTCTGTGATGGCTCTAACCGATGGAAAGGCAAACCGGTTCTTAGAAGGTTTGCCAGTGGAACCAACTTTGAACCAGCACCAGCACTAGCTCTGAACCAGCACCCCGGTTCTTTTTGGTGGAAAAGGGGTACTGGACTGCTGGGCTGCAGTCCTTGGATGGTGATTCATTCCAACGGGGCAAACCCACAGGAACAGGTGACCTGTCTGAAAGGCCAAATCTTGGTCCATTTGGGACAGTAGAGAAAACGTTCTGACCACCAGGCAGGCCATCTCAGGCAGGCCATCTCAGAGACATGAACAGGGATCTGTGGATTCAGTGCTGAATCTGTGCAGCGTGGAAAGAATTAGCAGTGTAAAAGGAAAAACTATTATTAAAATCTTGTTTTACCATTTTGCAGACTCTTTAGTTTTTTTATATTAGCTTGCCGATGCAAAATGCATGGAAAGTAGTTTATTAGCTGTTACGACGCTCAGGATGCTGAATTCTTTGAAATAGAAGTATAATGGCTGGAAAGATCTATAACAAAGATGACATTCTATATACCTAACTTATAGAAGCAATGGCTAACATATTCCAAGACACATGAAAGCAGCAAGGTCATAGCAATAGCTCAGAAATGGGGGCTACTGTATGCTAATATAACAGACATCATTATGCTCTTTTGGACTCACGGCCATGGACTGCATTTTCATTACTGAGATTTGATCTTGGTAATCTGATGAATGCTCAGATGTTACATTAGTCCATTATCTGCTCAATCTATTAGATAAATATGGAGTAAAAGTTTTTGAAATGCTGTGTCTGACAGTATAGTTCACCACAAACTCATGACTGCCCAAGGGATAAGATCAATACGCTGCTGCTGTAAACATAGCGAAACTTTACATTGGCCTTTGAGAAGGAAGAGGAAACAATCCTGTTTATAAAATGTGAATAACCCAAGCTGCCACTGAGCAACTGCTTATAATGGAGTTAACAAATGGGACAAAAGTCAAATTCAGAAATATGAAAAAGACAAGTACAGGGGGTGGGGGTTGGGGGGATGCTATGAGAATACAGACGAACAATCTGAATAAAATGGGCCATTAGCCATCAGCTCTGATTAGCCTTGATCTGACCTGATATATACATATGCCTATATACACACTTAACCACCCTAAACAGGTTTACATGCAGATAACATTCTTAGTCCCTGACTGAGGGTACAAGCATGAGGACACTTTTTTGACAGAAACTTTTAAAGCAACTTCTGCAAGCTATTGTAGATAAGGACATCTGATTTGTGTCATAAATGATCGCATTGTAGATCTTCCTCTTTTTGCTGTGCATGTTTTACTGAAAATAACACTGTAGAAAAAGTAGAAAATGCATCACCAGCAAATGCAGTGGAAAAAAATAAGCCACTGTACTTATATTCTACTTTAAAATACTGTGTTTTAACTTGCACTCATTGAAAGGTGAGACTTCACATTCACAATGATCTAAGTGGCTGATATGATTCTCATATGGAGAATCTTCCATTAAACATATGATCATGAGTAAAAAAAAGGAAAAATGCGAGGTCCATTAGGGTGCTATAATGCTGTAACTGGTAAACACTACTCTAAAATTATAAAAACTCAAACTGCAATCCTCAGCTTTGTAGGCATTTTTGGAAGACAGTGTCAGCAAGAGCCATGAGGAGGAAATGAAACACAAAGTTACTGTAAGCCCAATTTTAACACATATTTATTTGACCTTACTTGCTGTATGGCTTGTGTCCATACAAGTGACTTTATACTGAGGAAACAGCCCAACATCTACTTTAAAAGACAAAAAATTCCTCACAAGGGGGGCATGGTGGCTTAGTGGTTAGCACGTTTGCCTCACACCTCCAGGGCTGGGGGTTCGATTCCCGCCTCCGCCTTATGTGTGTGGAGTTTGCATGTTCCCCCCGTGCCTCGTGGTTTCCTCTGGGTACTCCGGTTTCCTCCCCCGGTCCAAAGACATGCATGGTAGGTTGATTGGCATCTCTGGAAAATTGCCCGTAGTGTGTGATTGCGTGAGTGAATGAGAATGTGTATGTGCCCTGCAATTGGTTGGCACTCCGTCCAGGGTGTATCCTGCCTTGATGCCCAATGATGCCTGAGATAGGCACAGGCTCCCCCTGACCCCAGATAGTTCGGATAAACGGTAGAAAATGAATGAATGAATGAATGAATGAATGAAATTCCTCACAATTCCAACCTGGACAAAATATATACTATGTAGACAAATGTATGCAGACACTTGACAGTCACATCCATGAGTATTTGTTAAACATCCCATTCCAGATTTAGACCCCATTTGCTGTTATAATAACTTTCAATCTTGTGGGAAGAGTTTACATTACATTTTGGAGTGTGGCTATTGGGATTTGTCTTCATTAAGCCACAAGAGCATTAGCGAGATTAGGATGATGTATAGGGTGCAGCTGGCATTCAAATACATCCAAAAGGTGTCCAATGGAGTTGATGTCAGGGCTCTCACGCTTGAGATCAGCCATCCAAACTCAACAAACCATGTGTTCATTGAGCTTGCTTTGTGCACAAGAACATTGTCATGCTGGAACAGGTTTAGGTCTCTTAGTTCCAGTAAAGGAAAATCACAATGTTACAACATTTGCGTGTTGAGGGTCAGGTGTCCACAAACCTTTGGATGTATTAGCTGTTGTCATTTCTACAGGAATTTTACAGATAGTAAAAACAAACAAACAGTGATCACTTATCCTGTACAAGTCAATAACAAAATACTACAGACATCCTACAGCAACATCCCATAATGGACCAGGAGTACTGTTATCCTATCTAAACAATACTCTTAATATATTGCATAATCTTTAGGGTGAATGCATTATGATGTTTCCTGCCTGGTGTGCACACAATCTGTAAAAACACAGGTCTAGAAATCACACAGATAATTTCATTAATAATTGCATTCATCCCTGTGTAAAACTAATCCAGTCTGAATAGGGCCAAAGTCTAAACGCTCAATACTATACATACTCGCCTAATTACTACTATATAGTGTGATTAAAAATACAAATATTTGACCTAGTCTACAGTAGGCTAATGTGCTGTTTCGGACCTAGCCAAGTCGAAGGAAACGCCTCACTTCCGGCAGAGTATATAACCAAAATAACCGACTTAAAATTGTGTGTTCGTTCTTCTGTATAAACAGGGTGTTGCCGCTAAAATTGCATTCGATTGCAAGTTTGTTGCAAAATGAAATGGCCGAGTGAATCATCTGCTGTGTGACATTACAGAAACCGAAGGCCTTAATGTCATGTGAAGTTTGCATGGACAGCCAAAACACCGACAGCTAGCAGGTTGCATCAAAGTTAGCTACCTTTTTAAATGGGTTTATTTGGTCCATATGATCTAAACAGAGATGAAAAGGTGCTAAAGCGAGTTAATAACAGCTCGATACAGATACCGAAATTCACTGTATCTTAGAAGAACCTTTAGGAACCTTATAAATGAAGCTTCGTTGCTCAACAGTTTTAAACGAGATTACTGAGTCAGCTAATCAATCTGCATTACTTTCGCAAAAAAAAAAAAAAAAAAAAGATAGTTAGCCAAACTAGTCAATCAGGTGGAGTAACACGCTTTTGACGCTTTGTTTATTATTTACCAAGCTAAACATACAGAGGAGATATAAGATAATATCAAGAAGTAAATTGAGCAAGGCAAAAGGAAATGGGAGCTGCAAAACTTACTTGGTGGTTTGCTGTCGCTAAGCTAGCTAGCAAGGTTAGCCTGCTGACCAGCGCAACTTTAACCCCGAATCCCAGACTTAATCCATAACGTCGGTTTGTCGTAGTACAAATATGTTCGTCTTTCCCACTTTCGTAACATCTGAAGTTCTCCGTTAGCCGAGCTGCTGAACCGATATGGCAGCTAGTCAGTCCCTCACTAGCAGACTCTTGACATTTAACGTTGTGCGCTGCAAATCTCACAGCTGAAACTCACCAAAAATGTTAACAGGCCAAACTGTACGTTAGTGAAAAAATTACGCAAACGAAAAAAAAAACCCCCAAACAATCAAACTACGTGACTGGTGGCACGAACAAACAAAACACGCAATAAGACTAACTTTAACGCTGTCAGCTACTAAAAGAAGAAGAAGAAGAAGCGTCAGTCAAACCAGCTAACATGCTAACTCCGACTCACAGCGACACTTCCTAACTGTCTTAGCCTTACAGTCATTTCCCAACATGCCCGACGAAGTTTCGGTTGTGTCTTCAACGAAAAAAGTGAAAGTGTGGCCGGTATTTAATTTCCAACACGCAGTGCGTGTGTGTTTTCCGCCCGCGCAGGTTAACAGCAGCGCTTCAGAGTGAGATACAGTGGAGAGACTGATAGGAGCTCAATAACACACTGCACTACCACCTGTAAGCTCTACACTACACTCACCACAGAACACACTGCCCTACTGTCCAAATACACACTACAGAAATACCCATAACAAACAAATGAAGCCATGGTGAACATCTTACAAAAATACTTATTATACTCAAAATTATATTGTGTGATAATAAAATATTATGACTTATATGCAGAAAAAATGTCTGGTCAAGATTAAAGCTTAGAGAATGGTACAAAAATCTTACAAAAATACTTTTTATACTCAAAATTATGATGTGTGATAACATATGATTTATATGCAGAATGCAAAATGTCTGCTCAAGATTAAAGCTTAGAGAATTATAGTAAGTTTTCAAAAGATTGTATTGCAATATAATGTAATATTAATAAATAATTAATATTAATAATAGTGGCAGCACTGTGTTGCAGGGAGTGGTCCACGGTTCACTTTTAAGCTCAAGTGTGTGTCTGTATGGTTTCACATATCCTGGCTGTGCTAAATGGCCTCAAAGTGTGTGTGTGTGTGTGTGATTCCCTGTGATGGACTGGCATCCCATCTCTGCCTCATGCCTAGTGTTACTTGGATAGGCTCCAGATCCACTAGAACCCTTACCGGGATAAAGGCAGTTACCAAAAATGCTATATTTATTTATTTGTTTATTTATTTGCAGCAACAACTACAACAGCAACAATAATTATAGCAATAAAATAATGAAATACAATATATTGATTATAGTAGTATATTACCTAATTTTTTACATTTACAGTAATTTAGCTAAAACAAATCAAACAAAAATGTATAAAAATCATGAAAACAAAATCTGTTTAGAATATTTCAACTTTGAGCAAGCACCAGGCAAAAAACATCCCATCCCATAAGAATCCCATCATGTAGAAGGCAATGCAGAAGAATCTATTTTTCTAGCTCCATACAGATTATTATTATTATTATTATTATTATTATTATTATTATTATTATTATTGGTCCAAAACATGTAAATCTGAAACCCTATTGTTATTGTTAGTATTTTTCTTCTTCTTTTTTGGATTCTCCACTTAAATGAATTGTGAAGAGCCAACTCCAAGTCCTACAAATGTAGGACCCAGATGGGCCTAATTGCCCTAACAGTGGCTCCAATGAAATGCTTGCTGACACTCAAAATGTTTTTTTCTTCTGAATTCATGTAGGTTTACAGTTAGACTTATTTGCACAGTATGTGCAATAATGCAACAGAATGAGGAAGCATTCAATGTAGCAATATTCAGTACAGTAAAGTTCATGACTTGTCAGTTACAAAGATGATTATCCTAATTATTATCTAACTATTTGGGGTTAACCACCCAGTGTGACAGGGAGTGTTGAAAAGAGGAGAAGAGTTGAGCACAGTCAGGTTGGAGAAGGTGGAGAAAAGTGTCAGGAGTGTTGTGTGACAGAAGTGTCAGCAAGAATCAAAAGAAAGGTGTACAAGACAGTAGTGAGAACAGCTATGCTGTATGCAGTGAGGAACAGACATGAAGCAGAGATGAAGGTAGCAGAGATGAGGATGTTGAGGTTCTCTTTAGGAGTGACGAGGTTGGACGGGATTAGGAACGAGCACATCAGAGGGACAGCTCAGGTTGGCTGTTTTAGGGACAAGGCCAGAGAGGCTAGACTGAGATGATTTGGACATGTACAGAGGAGGGAGATGATTATATTGGTAGAAGGATGTTGGAGATGGAGCTGCCAGGTAAGAGGTCAAGATGAAGGCCAAAGAGGTGATATATGGATGTATAAAAGAGGATATGAAGGTAATTGGTGCATGAGTAGAGGATACCAAGGATAGAGTTAGGTGGAAAGAGATGATTTGCTGTGGAGCCCACTAAGGTAAAAGCCCAAAGTAGAATAAGATCCTATTTATTATACCACACTAAACTTTGGTAGTTTGCCATTTTCCTCAGTATAGAGGAAGGCAGTGGAGTCTGGATAAAAATCAGCAGCAGGGGGCGCTACAGTTTCTATTTTATCCGCAAAGCCGATCTCTTACTGAACTGTGAAGCTGCTGAAGTGTGCTGTTTTTTAAGTTAATGGTTTTGGGGATCCCTTAATGGGCCATAGACATAAAACTGTATTGCTTACTTTAAGAATTTATAGGTAAGGTTAGACTTGTCATTTAGAACTTTATCTTGAATTGGTCATGGCGAGCCCAGAGTATGTGCTGGGATCACTGTGAGTGAGGAGTGGGATGCCAATCCAATGCAATGCTCAGTGCACCATGCACACACACACACACACACACACACACACACACACACACACACACACACACACACACACACACACACACACACACACACACACACACACACACACACACACACACACTTTTGAGTAGCCAAATCACCTGTTTTTGTAAGTGGGAGGAAACTAACCTGAACAGATTTGATTTGAGTGTAAATTTTGTACCCTCTGTTGTTTACTGTTACTCTTACAACTAAATGAAAAATCTAAAGAAATAAGACCTATTTAATGTGTAAGTTTACGGTCTACATTTATTAGTAAAATTAACAAAAACTATGTATGTTAAGATATCAATAGTTGAAAAAATTATGCAACTCTTTTTCTGAAAGTTTTCTTTTCTGTTGATTTTTTCCTCTATAAAAAAACATTTTTGCATAATAACATATACCGACACAAAACAATGTCCTTCTCATTGTAAGTCTGCAAAGAAGGCTTGTTAGCTAACTTAAATGTAACACTAGGCTGCAAAAAACTTATTTGCAAGAATACCAACTCAAGGTCGTACCCCTTCTCTTCCAAATTGTTACTTTACCACCTACATGCTCTTGACACAGACCTCATTACATAACACAAACACTGTAAGAACATGCCCAGAAGGTATAACTGAACAAAGGGTGAATAGGATAGTGCTTCGGGAACTTTAGGTCTGTTAGGCTATCCTATACCCCCTTGCTGGATTCCCGCCTGGTGCTTTTTGTGTCCCCTCCACCCCCACTCCACTTTTCACTTTCACCCAAATACTCCCTGTGTTTCCCCTCCCCAAACCCTGCACCCATTATGGAGTACCAATTATGCAGCGGAGGGTAAAGGAGAGGGGGGGATAACAATGCAGATAAAGAAAGCATGTGGTTAGAGCCTTGTGAATGGCTCCATTCAGTCAAGCCAGGAGGCAGAGAGAAAAGCAGTTCGGCACTCCCAAGCCCCAAAGTTTCACTTAGCACAACTGTGCATTTATTTTCTGTAATTACATGCAAGCTCACACATACATGCATATGTTCTTGCACGAGCACATGCAAGCTAAAACATCGTGCAAAGTTATCTCTAATCTGCAAAAGCCTTATTTCTTTGACAGATCCAGTGCCATATATCTATGTGTAATCCGTCACCCTAATGTGTGCTACATCAAAGGTGTCACACAGTATTACTCAAGTTCAAGTTGCAGCCAGAGTGTGATTTTATCTCACAGTGACTTAGAAAGCAAAAGGAAAAGATTAATTGGTGCCATTTGCTGTTAAATGCTTTTACAGTTCAGACCAACTGTCCCAATTTGTCTTTGGTTCATACAGAATGCCTTTTTTATTTCTAAAAAAAAAGGCAGATACTACATGTACTGTCTACATTAAGTAGTAATTGAAGATGAAGAATGTCTCTAAGTGAAAAAAGTAATTCTTCAAAATAAATAAATCTGTGCAAGTCAGCGAATACTGGCCAGTAAAGGTCTCCTGAGTGTGCTAATATACTTTTTGAAAGAAGAGTTGCTTTTAGTCTACACTCGTTACATTTTAAAATACATTGAAATGCTCTTCCTTAAAGGATCAGGGATTCTACATGGATTAAAGATCATCATCATCGTAACTGGATGTTCAAGTTCAATACTAAATCCGAAAAATGCATTATCAAAATAACAAAGCAGCAGGTCCTTAAGCCTTATATACACAGCATTTAACATATCAATGACCATTATGAGTAAGACAGACACTCATCTTTGCACAAGTTCAAGCAAAGAGAGAAAAATGAATGAAACTGCCTGGTCTGGAGCATCCTGTCTGTGAAATAGGTCATGGCCCCTCCACCTGTTACCTCACAGATGTTTAACTCCATACTATGCGTCTGCCCTTATTAATCACCCCCGCACACACAGCTCGAGTTATGTGTGAGTATTTGGAGAGGGGAGGCTCCATATGGGTCCTCCTGCAACTCTTTTCTGATCCAACAGGCGGGCAGATGAGACGTGATCCTACAGGTCACCGTGCACAGACGTAAGACGAATAGCTGAGCAGCAGAGAACTGCATGGGGCCCCAACACCGTCTGCCAGCATAGTCCAGCTCCCGTCACCTCATCCCCCTGCTCCCACACACCCACTGTCCTACACACTATCTCTTTTGCTTTCTCTCTCTCTCTCTCTTCTCTCTCTCTCTCTCTCTCTCTCTCTCTCACACACACACACACACACACACACACACACACATACACACATTAAGTCTATATAATGGCCAAAAGCATTTGCATATACATACATTTGCAGTGAATAATGAAGTAGTCATCTAAACTAATACTTCAGCCAGAGAAGTATTAGAATTATTACTTAAAAAGCATTGCTCATTACACAAGATTAGATTTAAACGTTACACTATTTTATGTAACGTTAGTGTTAAAGTTACACATTAGTGTATTCCTATTACACCTATGATTATGACTGTGATGATGATATTGAAGACATTTACTATAATTGCACTGGGACAAAATTAAACCCATGTCAATATATCCAGAATTTATTGTATCATACAGAATATGCAACCCTCTGTAGAAGAGCACACATGAGCATCATTTCTCTGCACTGCATTCACACAGAGTTCAGTGTGTTTATGAAAATATTCCATATGAACATCCTGCAAGTAAGCAAGGGTTTTATTCTTGAATGTTATCCATAGATTTTGACATTATGCAATGTCCTTTGTACTGTCAGCGCTGTCACAAAAACTCAGATTTCCACAGATAACACTTCTGTTTGTCTGTATTTCAAAGCTAGAAGCTCAGTGTCTGTGGTGTGATTTTAGGAGGACATCCACTGCAGCTCTGATCAGTCATGTTATGCTCATTCTATCCTACTGTTAACCTACTGATTACTCCTGCAACTGTGTTTCAGCTTTTTGTTGGTGACTGATTTTCCTGTATGATTTTTCAGTTGCTCTGGAAACTCTTTCCATGTGGAGCAGTGATGTAGACATGCAGATAGATAGCCCATAGGTGTAAAATTGAGAAGGTTCAGTTGTTCACAGGAAATTTTATAACCAGGATCATGCAACAAGGATAAAGAAATCAAACATGTACTCAATGTTGTTTCAGTCATCACAGCTTTTCTATCTCCTCTGTCAGTGAGCAAAGGCCTGCATTTTCAGTATAGTCTTTCCAAAGTATTTGTTTTTGATTGTTTATATAAGGAAATCTACTTGTTAACTTAGAAATAATGCAATGATTTAGAGCTGATACAATTTCGAATCATTTGACAATTACGTGATATTACACAGTTTTTTGTTGTTCTGTTTGTATACTGCATATTACATCCATAACCAAAGCATACTGGAGTAAGCTGTCCATATGTAAGTCATATTTATGGCCCTCATTTCCCCAAAAGAAAAAAAAAACCCTCTCATAGCAGAGTGCTCAACAGATGGTAAAGAGAGGGTCTCTTTCAACACTTTTGGCAAGTGGAGCCCAGTGCAGAACTCCACATTTCATGAATTGGCTGTGTGCACATAAACACACCATTTTCTCAAGCTGCACTACATCAGGGGTTACATTACACTACACGTCTTTGAGCATCCATTTTCAGGGTTCAGTGTAAAATGGATTTCAATGAGAAAGAGAAGGTCAGGAGAGGAGGTGCAGAGGCAAGATGAGAGGTAGTGGAATAGGGAGCAGGGTGGGAAACCAACAGGAGGGGAAAGAAAGGAGGTGTAGTTAGGGTAGAGGGATTTTCCATTTGAAAAAAAAAAAAAAACTGGGGCCACTGGTTATTGAGTTGCATGAGAAGGATCCCCGTTTTCTTTTTTGTTCTCCCCCCTTTGCCCCTCCTCCTCTACTCTCTCTAACCTTCTACCTCGCTCGTCTTCCTCTCTCATTACCATAGCAGCTGCAGAGCTGTGTATGTGTGAGCATGCATGTGTGTGTGTGTGTGTGTGTGTGTGTGTGTGTGTGTGTGTGTGTGTGTGTGTGCGTATGTGTTCATGGGCGGGGGGCAGGGTAGGGCAGTGTGACTTGGGCAGGGGCTCCCGTCAATGGTGGGATGTCTGTAACTTGAATAGGGGAGCAGAGAGCCGAGCTGGCCGAACAAAAGCTAGAGAGAGGAGGAGAGTGAACAACTGAATGGGGCGGCTTGTCACCAGGAGCTAGAGCACGCAAAATGGAGTGAAATAGTAAAAGAAAGGAAGCAAAAAAAGGGAGCAGAGGGCATGTGAGGATTGGCCTGGCCACCTGTCTCTCACTCCCTCTGTCTCTTGGCCCTTCTGTCAATGCAGAGACCAAAGGTTAGAGTTATGAGAGAGAGATTTGTGTAAAAGAAAATTTTCTGTGCTGTATGTTGGTGGTGATATGAGGGATGCAGTTTGTAGACAAAATCTCTTTGTTGGTACTTGAAAAAACAACTGTAGCAAAAATACAGCAAAAGCATTCCAGAGTATCATCAGACTGATGTAATTTGCAGTCTGATCCCAGATAAAAGGTTTATTTAATTTGTGATTGGTACATGGTAGATACTTGCGCAATGTGGTTATCTGATCTCTCTTGCTAAATCCTTTTTGCACTTCTCGGGCAAATGTGTGTTGAGGTATGCAAAAATCCCTCTCTACAATTCAGCTGTCATGATGTCTGAAAATATAACCCGGTGTATGCTTGATAGTTAGCCATTTAAAACTACCTTTTACTTGCCTTGTGCACTTTATTCGTTCGCTCATTTATCTTCGAAAACTACTTCATCTTGAGCAGGGATGTAGTGGGTATAGAGCAATCTTGGCAACACTGAAGGCAATATGGGAGAATGCTCTCTGCATGGGACACTGGTTCAACGGAGGACACATTCATGCACACATTCACATATAGTGTAACCAATCCACCTACCTGCATGTTTTGTGGAAAGTGGCAAAAAAGTTATTCCATATAAACAAGGTGGCATCTAAATCATAAATTGCATAATCCCAGCAAGAAATTTGAATTTTCTTGGCCTCATTAAAGTAATCATGATGCCTGTGCTATCTAATTTAACAGACAGAAATATTTAATCCAGAGTATGCAACAATTTTTTGATTCTCTCCATTTATGTCTAATTGTGCTTTTGACTAAACACACAAAACAGAACAATCATTTTACAGCTATATGATCCCTGAGCTCAGGTAACTATCTGTCTGGACTTGTTTCTCTCTTTGTCTGCTTAGGTTTCTTCTTTGGTTTCTATCTTATAACATGCTGCTGGGTGAAGTGGCTACACTAATTTGCGCCTAGGTGTGCACTGGCATCACAATCAGGGTGTATTCCCACCTTGCACCCAGAGGTACCAAGACCACATGTACCCATGTGAGAATTACAAGAATAAAACACTTACTGACGTTGAATGAATGACTTTTTACAGTCACATCAACCAAACCCGGCTATGTTAAGAACAGCCAGTATAGTAGTTCAGATTATTATTGACTGTCATGGTCAGGGGCTTACATGTTGACATATCACAAAGAATGCTGTAGGACATTAGAATACAGAATTGATCCTACCGTAGACTGGAGTCTCTCATGAGCCTTTCTTTATCATTGCTTTGCCGATGACACAGCACTCTTTTTTACCCTTCTTTCAACCTTCTGTATATATCCGACTTTCTAACATCCTCTCCTGAAATCCTTTTGCATAACCTTTATATTTTATTTTATATAATTTTTTATTTTATTTTATATATGTGCACCTAGGCTACCTTATATTACTACCTTATATTTGTATTTTTCTATTATTTCTTGACTTCCTGAACTTGATATTGTTTGTTACTTAGGGTTCGAATAATCTTTTTAACTTGCCATTTAGATTAATTAGACTTGTTATTCAGCATATAGACCCTTGCATATCCCATGGCTGCTTTGAATCATTGTGCGTTCAGAGTTTTACATATTTACTAATATGATGAGTATTAATAAAGAGTATTAAGTATTAGTGTGAAATATGACTAAATATAATTGAGATGCATGACATCTTACTGTTATACACCTTCATATCCTAACCAGGTGCCTGGAGAGTGTTGTGTACAGGGAAACAAGTAAATATCTATCATTAGACACACTAATGCTATGTGTTCCAGACTGTAGACTGTTCAGTGTATACTGGTGAGCTAAAAGAGCTATCAAGTTAGTAACCTGAACATTCTAAGATGAAGAAATCAAAAACTATTAATACCATATATATATACATATACGTATACGTATATATATATATATATATATATATATTTATTATTTCGTCCAGGCAAAAATCCTGACACACAATGACCAACATAGCCCACTTTTAAAAAAGCAGAATTTAATATTTTAAAAAGGCTTTTGTACAAAGATACAAATACAACATGTAATATCTTTCAAAATGTCCACTTACACCATTTAAAACATTAAGAACAAACCTTCTAAACAGACAGAAAACAACAAAAACAAACAATCCACAAAAGCATAACAAGAGATCAGTGGTTTGGTCTCTTTTTCTGAACTTCTCTTTGCAGAAAATAAGAATCCCAAAAAAGTTGGTCCAATAATATCACAGTCATTTGACATTTATCTCAACCAAGGATGGTATTTTTTACTCTCATGTCATAAATGTTATGGCATTATCAAGTAAAGACTTGTGCATTGTGTAACGTTGCGCTACACTGATTTTACCATGTAACGCCCCCCTTAAAAAGAGGAGGACGGGACTTCTATGAAGAAGTGCTCCAAGAATTATTGAACACTTTACCTGAATGTTCTTCCATGAAAAGAAATCATCACATTGAGTGTTGAAATTGCTCACTCACTCACTCTTTTTCTACCGCTTATCCGATGTTGAAATTGCTCAGATATTTAAACAATGTCACGTTTCTGTGACATGTGTTTCATATTGTGCAAGGAGGAACACCAAGTAAAGTGCTTTACAAAGTTCTAAATTCAACATCTACAGACATTTAAAGGTCTTTGCCAAAAGTGAGAGAAGACTAATCTATCGTGGAGCTTCCATACAATATGATTTTTTTTTTCCATTTAGAAAAATAGTATCTTTCAAAGTTGGTTGTGACACCAACTGTTCATAAAACAGCCATCAGTGCAATAGTTTAAAACATTCTCAAGTATAAATGATGCATATTTCTATTCTGGCTTTGAATGATACTTAATCAGTGTTTTCTCACAACCCTTTAAACAGTTTTCCAGCATTGGCAGTGAAATTGGGCAAAAGACAGGCCTTCAATATGCAGTGCATTGTATAGACATCCATAATACAGCATGATTCTGTGAATCTGCTCAACTTCATAAGGTTGAAGCTAATAAGTTACATTGAGTGAGCAGCCAAAAATGAATACAGGTTAAAACAATAATGGTGACAGGCTTGGCCCAGAAAAGATCTAGACGTTCCTCATTTCACAATTAGGTAGCTTAAGCCATTAAATCTCCCATTGGCGTGAATTTAAATGTGATATAATTGTATTTATTTTGTATGAAATTTAGGCATGTCCAAAAATGTTAAAAAATATATCAGAAGTGTATATTGTTTTATAAGCTGAGGCTTCCATTGCCTTTTAAAACCATGGAACAAATGCATATTTCGCTGGAGATCCTGAACTTTTTACTGTGTGAATACCTTCACACTAATTTTGAGGTAAGAATCCTGACAAAGTCATAAACCTTTATGCATCAAATCAACTAATAACCATTCCTGCCATAAAAAAAGGAAAGAACCTGTTTAAAATGTAGATATCAATCCAGCTATGTCATTGTATCTCAGTGTCAGCAATCTGTGAGTAGAATATAATCAGAAGGTAATCTATAATCATGCACTGTTTAAATGGATAATATAAACTGTATTCATTGTTCACAAACCACATCTTTGACATTGTACCAACCCAACACCGTCTGCATTTTGGACTTGAATCCATGCCACACCACATCACCAATAATCGGTCTTTGACTTTGGCACAAAAAGTTGTCAAATGCGATAAACTTATGGCAGTTTCACAATCCTGGTCCTGGTGTTTTCAGGAACTGCATGTTTTGGTGTGTATTCACACCCGACTCAGCTCACCAGCTATTGAAAGAGCCGTAATGAGGTTAAAATGAGTGCAGCAGAGCAGAGAGAACACAAATGTGCAGGGTAAGACTCCATGATATTGAAAAAAACACATATTGCTATATTTTGTAATCACAATAGATTTAAAAAAAATAAAAAAAATAAAACACACATTGGGGAATCACTGATCTGACATGGTTTATCTTGGTTTATGATGGCACAAGATGGTTTAGTGACTTTCTAAAGTTTTCATTTGAATGCTGCATCCGGCCTTACCAGATGCTGCTCAGATTAAAATAACCATCTGATAGATTCATCTGTTGTAATGGCGTTGACATATATATATATATTTAGAGTTACCAAATTATCATTGCTTGATATTCTGCATGCTTTCATAGTAGCTAGATTCGATTTTTTTGTTTAGATCAGCGTATAAACGGTTAATCCGAACTGGGCAAAAGCTAGGATTGCATATGAAGCCCTAATCTAGAGCGATTTATCGCATGGCTCTAGATTAGGGCTTCACTCCAGGACCAGGTTTAAGTGAAACCTGCTCTAATGTCCGGCTTTTCTCTGCATGTTCTTCTTTCTCTCAGAGTGCTCCGGATGAGTACTTGGCCCTCGTGATGAGGTAGAGAGCGATGTCCTGGTGGCCTCCGAAAGCCGCCATGTGCAGCGCGCTCCAGCCATCCCGGTTTGCCAAGCGCACATCAGCGCCGAACTTCACCAACAACTTGACGAGCTCGAGGTTTCCGTCAATGACGGACTGGTGCAGCGCAGTCTGACCCTCGGGCCCAAACGAGTTCACGTTGAACTCGCAGTTGGTCATGCCGCGCAGCAAAGAGTGCAGCTCCGCCGTGTTGCCTTTGCGCAAGGCTTCCTGGAAGACGCGTTGACGCGCCGAGCAGCTCACGTCCGCCTGGCTCATGCTCTCAGCAGGTAAACCTCACCGGAAACAGACCGGAAACTGACCGGAACCAGTTACCTTCCTTGTGTGCTCTCGCCTCTTGTTCTTCTTCTTCTTACTTTTTTTTTTTTGGATGAACGTATAATCCGCAGTGTCCCTGCAACTTGGTCGGTAGGAAGACCCCAAAGTTTTTTTTAACACTTATATGTGTTCAGAAAACAGATGCAAATGTTTCAGAAATCTGTCCTTCGACTACAATTCATCAGATGAGTTTCATCAGACTATCCAGCAAGCGTCGGCTCCTTCAGCAGCCCATAGCAGAGTCCAGCATTCCGACCCGATCTGTTCCAAATAGATTTATTTACAGACCAATGATGTATTACACCACAGAACATTCAGGATTTACATCACATCTAGCAAAAAAAAAAAAAGGGTAGGATCTTACCATCAAATTGTTGTGATTACCTTAAGTGTGTGTACGCATTGAGAGGTTTTACCCCGCGGCCAGCCTGCGCCTGCTCCTGCTCCTGCTCCTGTGTGTGCAGTGTGGAGCTCCTCAGCTTGAGCTGATCTTCCTCTAACTCCCTCTGTTCAGCTCATTTCAATAACAATGGACACTCCTATAGTCGGCCTGTTAGAGGCGGGGCTTGGCCTCATTTCTCAGGCTGCGAGGGGGCCGCGGGAGGCCATTGGCTCACATCCCGAACCGCATACTTGCGTCCTAAAGGAGTATGCAACAGGGCACAAAGAACGTGAATGCATCCTCTCCACACTGCATACTACCATACTAAGTAGCAGCAAGTGCTAAATAGAACGACAATCTCTTGTAAGGTGGATTAAACTGCTTTTGCATTTAGCATGTTTAGTCCACACTCTCAGAAAAATAGTTCAAATAAGTATACTTTTTCTTGTTACTTTTTGTACTCATTTTTGTACATCAGTGTGTATCCTTGACATGGTACTGGGTCTAAACTTTAATAACAATTTAAAGTATATAATTTGACTTCAAGGACCAACACTGTAACTTCAGTTTTTTTTTGAGAGTGCAGCTCTGACATACAGTAGCATGAACCCAGTGCAATTTAATTAACTTTTTAGAAATTAGGATATTTTGTCAACTTTTAATTAAGACTTTTAATAAAAGCTCTATCTGTTGTATTTTAACATATTTCATATGACCATGACCTTTTGCCCAACTCATTCATTTATCTTCAGTAACGTCTGATCTTGATCTGGGTCATGGTGGGTCTGGAACCTCTCCTGGGAATTCATGGGATGGGACACCAGTGGGAATGGATGGGACACCAGTCTGTGGCTTTGCACCATGCACACTCAGGGACAATTTACCATAACCAGATCACCTAGAAGCATGTTTTTAAGAGGTAGGTGTAAACAAAAGAACCCAGAAGAAACAAACACGTGGGGAACATGCAAAACTCTAAACAGGTAGTAAACAAGCTCAGGATTAATACATGGACCCTGGAGATGTGAGTTGGAAATGTTAAATACTGCATACAGCGCTGCCCTGTATAAAATTGTGTCATCATATTCACGTTTTGTAACATGAAAATGTTTAGATGAAAAAACATCTTGGAAGACTAACAGTTCTACACTTATCTACCAAAATGTGTTGGAACTGGAATAGGAAAACCTTCTGTACGGTTAGACATATAAGAGTACATTTACAAGAGAACATTTAAGAGTTCTCCCAGAATGACAAGCTGGTAAACCCTTAAGGGATTTTTCTAATACTATAAAAATGATTTCCTTTTCTTTTTCCATTTCTTTCATTTTCCATTTTATAGGGGTAATCTTAAAAATTAATGCTGTTATATCCTGTGACAAGTAGGTAAAGACTAATGCAACGAAGTTAAAATTTTCCCATGGTAGGCAGGTCTAGTTGGTTTCTCAACACTCAGTGATTTACGTGTGAAAACTGTTGTAGGTATTGCTCCATCTCGTGTGAAGTTGAGACTATACACGTTCCACATTTATTTTGCTGCAATCCACACTTCCCCTTTTACTTGTGTGGTTTCAAGAACCGAATAAATGGGGACAAAATAATAGTCTTTTAAAACAAATATCCATGATCTTTCAGTCATATTACATTTGTTGATCAACAGTCCATTTGTTTCAAATGTGGTGGCAAATGGGAAAGCTACTTGCTCACCAGTTTTTTTTGGCAGCAGTTGGAGTGCTTATATAGTGACACAGAATCCAACAGACCCATGGGAACTAGACTACTGCATGCTGGGCTTGTATCGGCTCGCAGCCATGATTTGGCACAAAAAACCTAGCTAGGGTACTGGAAGACCTAAAGAGGCTTGACAGGCAATTGCTTCATTAATGATCACAAATTTATGTGCTGTTAAATAAGAGTACACATAATGGTTTAATGAACAGAAAAAGGGTATGCATTTCTGTCTAAATTGTATATTTATTTGTGTCCACAGATTTCCTTTTTTTTGCACTACAGTAAAAATATATAAACTCATTTTATATGTATATATATATATATATATATATATATATATATATATATATATATATATATATATATATATATATACACACATATATGTATACAGATTTATATTTGTATTTTATACACACAACTATGTCTAGATATATACATGTGTGTATAGAAAGAGAGAGAGAAAGAGAGAGAGAGAGTAAGGGAGTGATATAGATAAAGAGATAGATGTAAATAAAAGAGACTTCTTTATTTAATAATAATTTTGTTATCACTGCTGTTGAACTATTTGTTATCGAGATTAAACGCCAAATCCAACATAAAATTATTTCTGAAAAATAAATAAATAATTAAAATAAATGAACGAAAGCATGAATGAATGAATGAATAAACAAAACACCACAATTTTTAACAAGTCTCAACAGTCCAACTTGACTAAACTTGTCTCTACATACTTTGCTTTTTTTCAAATTTATCATGTTCTCTTCCCTCCCTTTTCAATAGGCTTCATTCAAATGGCTTAAAAAATCTCTGGCGGCGTGACAGGATCGCAGTGGTCGAATTGCAGTGACGTTTCAATAGCGAGGGTGGGTCAGCCGGGATCCAATTTTAAACCACGTGCTCTAGGACCGTGGGAAAGAGTCGAGCTTTTCTTCCCAGCATAGGCGTATGCACAATTCAAGAGAGAGAGAGGGAGAGAGAGAGGGAGAGAGAGAGGGAGAGAGGGTAGACTAGTTCAAAAACAGTTGCCTGTGGAAAGTTGGCATGTTTAAAGGATACCAGAGACTGTGTGGAGGTTTGATAACCTCGAGTCAGTTACAGGAATGTCAGCGACTCAAACGTCTTTAAGCTACTGAGGACAGATCAGTTTCCCAACTCATGTTGCTTGAGATTTCTCATGCTCACATGTGAAGATGTAGGAATGGAGAAATTTGGCATTATGGCCATGTCTAAAGTGAAAGGTTTCAGGAGCCCGCACTTCCTGCTCCTGACTGTGACCTATTGATTTTGCATGGGAACTGACCCCTGCTGTTAGCCCCTAACCAGCCCAAATGCCTCCTGACTGGTCAAGCTTAACAGATAACAAGCATGAAGCAAGACTCAATTACATGACACAATGGCTTGAGCTGAGAGTTCAGAAAATATCCTGGCAATCATCAATATCACTTGCCTTCTTGCAAAAGAATTCACTAAAAAAGGTTATCTACATTAAACATAAAGTGGTTGTTGTAACAGAAAAGAATGATATGGTCGTAATTTGTGGCATGGTCATCACACACATAAGAAATGTCTGCCCGGACATTATTCAGCATAAAAGGATGATGTCAGGTGTTGTGAAAAGAGGACACTTTTAACACAGATGTTATTGGTGAAAACATTTGGTGCATTGAAGAGCAGTAATTCTGTCAGCCTGCGGCGTCAGACAGTAGGAATGTCCTGTTTGTCTTGGTGTGTGTTTGTTCACTGTACTGCATGTTATGCTTACAAGGCTGGCATTTGTGTTAATGTTTTTGTGTGTGTGTGTGTGTGTGTGAGCCAGTGAGTCTGTACCGGCCGGGGTGTTTGATACCTTTGTGTGAGAATCAAGCTGCTTCCTGCCCCTTGGACCACAACAGCAAGAGCTCTTATTGCCCATAAGGTCAGCAAAGGGGGAGAGAGCAAGCTAGAGAGGCACTCTGTGTGTGCGTGTGTGTGTGTGGGTGTGTGTGTGTGTGTGTGTGAGAGAGAGAGAGAGAGAGAGAGAGAGAGAGAGAGAGAGAGAGGAATAAAGAAAACAGTGCTCAATAATTCCTTTTTCATGGGATCACCAATTAGACATGATTTGAAACCCAATAATCTCATTTAGTTTTGTTTATGAGACTCTGGAGACACAATCACATGACATGACAAGATCATGTGATTATAAATGCAGCATTACATCACAAATACATTTACATACATTTTATAGAAACAGATCATTTCCAAGGCTGTGCTAATTTTTAGCAAAAAAAGAAAGAAATAATAAATGACATGATTGAGCTGCAGCATGCACACGGGCCACTGCTGAAATGTCAGTATCCTAAGCAGGGCCCACCCTCCTCCGTGTGCATGCTTTCCTGTTCCCCTCCCATTCCCAGCCTCTCTGTTTGGTGCGGATATCCCCAGGAAAAGGCAACACAGTTTGTGATGTCAGCAGCTGCGCTACAGTAGCCCTCCTCTGTGGGAATTTAAAGAAATAGGCTGTACAACCGAGTTTCTATACAACACAACACATTCAGGAGGTCCTGATATTAATCAAGGATTGAGTTTGCGTCTATGGATTATACCCAAGGGAGTTCTCCATTCCTTGTCTGAGTTCAAGACTTCCACGCCAGTCTATATTTATGTAAAGGCCACACTATGGGCATTGGCCATCAAATCTGCACTGAAGTCCATGTAACTCTTTAACATTTAAGAGGTCTATAAAGATTTCATGTCAGTTTATCTGATGGGGATGCTTCTACAGTATGCATGTTCCTTATTGTTAAGCCAAAATATTTCTTCATTGTATTTACTTAAATGAAACAGACTCTTTGACAGACTCATATTAGTCTTTGTTTATGTACATTTTGGCAGCCATCTTCATAATGAACCACTTGTGAGACAGAATCCAATTCACTTCATTTGGCAATTATGAATTAAAGGCCCAGGTTTTGCTCTCTGGACGTCCTGGGATTTAGCAGCCACTAGCACTAGACTCTTTAACTGCTAATCTTCCAATCCTCAGAAACAGACACAGGTACATTTTTGTTTCCTATGGAATAAAATGTTTAGTAGAGCCTCCCCTAGAATTATGTTTAAGTCAAATGGCCTTTCAAAACTAGCTCACTGTTCAATAAATCCAGACAGACTCCAACTTTTTGTTGCAAAACATATTGAATTATTTACAAAGAGACATCATATAGTTTCCCCAAACGTCAAGGTCATATTACACACATCATTTTACATGTTTATTCACTGCACTTTAATCATAAACACAGCCCATATACATGCATTTATCATTACGCATTTACCGTTTTCTATTAAACCACGTTATGTTTGCCTTTTATCAGCGTTATGTCCCATTCTAGTATTCTCATACTATCATTTCAGAATTTAAAGAAACACAGTAACAAAATAGAGTGCATGGCAAAGGTGTGTGAAGGCTGCAAGGTAGGAGAAGAAATAAGAGAGAGTGAAAGAAAGAGACATATTTTAACATTAGCTTTAAGGTTCACATTTACAATTATGTTTAATACACCTTTCTACATCATTTTGGTATTATACATGGGAGAAAATGATATCAAAACATCAAGAAATAGTCTAATAAAGAGAAATGTTAATTACATTTGCCTCTACATGTTTTAATTGATTATTTATAATATCTTTGCAGTGGAAAGTACATAGACATCATTGTTAGCATCGTTCAAATGAAAAAGGGGTCATTTTGGATTAAAAAGAACATGAGTTAATAAAACCATTCAACCTCAGTATCTGTCTTGCAAACATTTGACATTATTATTCTAATAAATGCTAAAACCCAACCAGTAGACAGAAAAATAAGCCTGTGGTTGCAAACTGGCCAAAGTCCACAGAAAAAGAGGAGACTTGGCAACCCTGCTAAATGCAGCCTAGAAAAAACACCATAAGATATAGAACAAAAGGGCATGATAATGATGTCTTATTCTTCCATGTAGAATCTCAGACCCTCAAAGGTTTTAACAAAAGGACAAAATTAACTCTGTGACACAGCTGGATCTGACTAGAGCATTTTACTACACTGACCTCTGCTGAGAAGAAGAAACATCGCAGGCTATACATTAAATGCTGCAATATGTTTTTACTAGTTTTAACTAATGATAGAAAATAAGAAATTCCATAAGCATAACTTTACAGAATTAACAGTATATGACTGCTTCACTCTGTTATTACATGGTATTTACTGTACATAAGAGTCATAAACATTATTAGAAAACAATAACAAGCACCAACAAAGTTGCACAGAATTTTTGTGGATAACGAGGATGAGCAAGATGAGCAAAGAAACGATGAACATTGACTCTTCTAATCCAGCAATTCTGTCATATTACTGCAGGTAGAAAGTTTTAGTATCATTAAGCTCTAAAGTCACACATAAAATATTCTAAATCAGTTTAATGAGTCATATTATCCTTACCTTGGCTCTGGAAGGGGGCATGGGTCTATAACAGAATAAAATATTGGTCAGAATAGATTGCAATAAGAGTGAGAAATAAATAAGCAGGATGGCATTAGAATTGTTTGATTTGTAAGAAATGTCTGTTCTGTGCACCAGCCAACTTATATCATCCTATACATACACATATAGTCTCATATCTTCAGGACATAATACGTGCAACATATAAATACACTTTATTGTAAGATGATCAAAAGGTACTAGACTCTATCTCTATCATAATGTTTATTCTCGCTGTACAGCATTATCTTTGCTATGTAAACATCACAAGGCCTGCAAATATACGCCCCAGACATATCTCGGTCTAATGTCTTATTTACTTTTCGCTCTGCATCAAACTCACCCACAATGGCTGGTGTTATGATGGCCTCCTCAGAAAACCCAATAGACAAGGCAAATGATCTGAAATGTTCTACCACCTCCGGCCTGAGTTCTGGCTTTCGGCCTAAAGCATACATAGACGGTTGACAAAAGTTGTTACAGTATCAAGAAGTTCAGGTTTAGCTTAAATTCTGCAGAAGCCTCATGTGCTCACCATAGAGAGCCAGCTGAGAGTATTCTTTGTTCATATTCTTGTATTTCAGGACGACCCCGTAGTCAGTGTAGTTTGACTCCACCACAGTAATGTCCTTTTCAATCTTGTGCCCTTATAATGAATAATAAATAATAAGTAAAAATTGCAGATCATCAATTTAGTTCTAAGATCTATAAGATCACCACTTGTCTTTTTACTGTCTTTTTTCTACAGTGTTAAATATTTTATGTAGAACGTGTGAGATATCATTACATAACAACATGACTTACGTTGACTGAAATAAGTGAAAGCTCCAGGAACCTCTGTCTTCTCATACACATAAGAACTTATATCACATGTCTTTTGGCTAAGGGCAGAAAAAATATGGCTGAAAGATGACATTGAAAAAATCATTAAAAAAACATAAATAATAAATCAAAAGAATTATTTAATCTTTAAGGGTTCAGTGAATAAATACGGCTTATATTAAATATATTATATTATATAATATTATATATTATATTATATAATATTATATTATATTAAAGCTTGGATTCACTGTTGTAGCTTTCTACATAGAACCCAGAAGGAAAACTCCAAGACACCTTAGAGCTCTGTATATCTATATGAGTTGGTCAAAAGTTTAACTGAATTATGGTATGATTGGTAATTATGGTATGATTGGTATAGAATAGCTTTATACTCATGCTGAAAAAAGAAGGAACTGTACCTATTCATTGTCCACATGGTAAGGTTGGCTCCTCCATTTTCATTAGCAATCAGATGGCCTCTTGAGATTAGCATTTTGCTTTTGTATTTAATAACTACTGGGTCGTCATAAGCAAAGCCAACACGATACCATTCACCTGTAAACTAACAATAAGGTTAACAACTGTTAGAGCAAGTGTATGCAATAGGCATAAGAAGATGATGATACTGAAGCCCCTTAACTACATTTTTGCCAATCTAGTGTTTATCAAAAGATTTAGATATCCACACAGGGGAAATGATTGCAAATGAAATTGCATGAAAATGCAAATGAATTCAGCAGCACTTTAAAGCAGACATGGTCTGAGTTTGCAATGGTTTTGGTATTAAGAGAAGCATGTATATAATGCAGGCAGAAGCAGAATCTGTCACCAGTTTGAAACATTTTATGGTCTTAGATGTATTATTGGCTGCTTTCTTTATTGAACTAGCAAATAAGAACTCATTCTTTTTTTCTGCTGATCTCAAAAGTGCTGTTATAGTCTAATAGACACTGAGAGGAATTTGTACAGTAAGATTATAAAACTGTAAGTAAGATTAATGCTAAATGTCACCAGTGTAGTAACAAAATTGAAGAAAATATATAACAGCTTTGAATAGACACACAATCATTTATACATAAAGAAATGAGAATGTTAAAGCACCTGGAGTCAGCTGAATGTAGTTAGTTACTCAATCATTAGTATATTAATTTATATTTTGATGCAAATAATAACTATATTTATGATGCAAACGATAACTTATATGAAATCATAATATTATATTTAACATTGGTGACGTGACATAAGAAAGATTAATGAAATAAAACTAAGTAATAAGTAATAGGAAAGAGATCAGAATGACAAGCCTCAGAATGTGGTGTTTATTAATTATTAAATGTGATTAGGATTAACAGGTTTGAGAACACAGGCGTATGTAGTAAAATTAACACATGAGGATTTGGGCTAAGATCATTCATTCATTCATTCATCTTCTACCGCTTATCTGAACTACCTCGGGTCACGGGGAGCCTGTGCCTATCTCAGGCGTCATTGGGCATCAAGGCAGGATACACCCTGGACGGAGTGCCAACCCATCGCAGGGCACACACACATCACACACTAGGGACAATTTTCCAGAGATGCCAATCAACCGGTAGGTTGCATGTCTTTGGACCGGGGGAGGAAACTGGAGTACCCGGAGGAAACCCCTGAGGCACGGGGAGAACATGCAAACTCCACACACACATACATACATGGTGGAGGCGGGAATCGAACTCCGACCCTGGAGGTGTGAGGCGAACGTGCTAACCACTAAGCCACCGTGCCCCCTGGGCTAAGATCAGATTTTGCAAGTAAAGCATCTGTAACTTGGCAGCAAGTAAAGCATCTGTATGAGAAGATAAAGGTTCTTTAAAGGCCATTTAAGACTGAGGTTTGATTTTTTTTCACCTATATTGTGAAGCTAGGTTGTGTGCCAGAAAAACACTGAATTACAAGAGGCACGAGATATATAGATGATTGTGTGAGTGATATTTATACTGGCTTTGGATATAGACTATGAAAGGACAACTGGGTCCCACAGACTTGATTTATCCCAATAACCAGAAATTAAATAAATGACAAAAAGTATCCATAGTTAATCCAGATGTTAACCATACATAAAGGAATAGTAAAACATATTGCCTGGAATTACAGCTTAGAAAGAGATTTAAATGCAAGGTATTAAAAAGATAGAGGAGATCAGTGAGTTAATCTCATTATTGTAAATTACATACAGGCCTCTGCCAGAGTGACAAGGTTTACAGATGCAGCTAAAGTCCAAGAGGGTTATTTGATTAAGTGCTGAATCTGTTGGTAAAATATTTGATTTAACATGACTCATTGAAGCTTACATTTTAAATCATTAAAATCAATAAAGTTTGCTTTAAAATCCTTTCACTATTTTCTTTCACCTTCCTTTCAGTGTCACAAGTTAACATTTTCACAAAGGACCTTTTAGTCTAGTGCTTGAGTAGAAAATACTACTACTTGATTTACTATAATTAACTTTCTATGTATACCTACGGTTATGTCAAGAAATAGTTTCTTTTTATTTTGTGCATATTTCACTCACCTTTTCGAGGTCAAAATCTGCCTGGGGCTGTATATCAGTGGAGTTGAATGAGTGCGTCCATAGCACTACGCTGCACAGAACCGCCACAGCTAGCAACATGTTAAACTGTAATCCAGACTCCCTTTCTGTGTGTTACAAAGCAAACCTCAGGCTGCAAAACTGTGAATGCTCTTCCAGGAACCTGGGGGCTTTATGTAGACAGCCAAGAGTGGGAAGTGTTCATGATTTATTGCAGGCCAAGCCCCCAAACCCAAGCGCAGGCACAACTTCAACCCAATAAAAACAGAAATCAAGTAACAGGGCATTCCCTGAAGTCTGAAGAAAAAATAAATGCTCAGCAGATGCACAAGTTTACTATTAGATTTTCTAAACTGCTTTTAGAAATTATTCTATGGAAATGATTCAAATATATTTTCCTAAAATAGACAATTAGATTGTGTCATGATCATTTATGGGATAGGAAACCAGGCTAAAATGTCACATGGCTACCTATTTCTTATGAATCTAGTAATAATTACTGAATATTAATAAATTCAGTATAAAAATACTGTATATATATATATAATATATTTATAGTAATACTTTCTGTATTAACAAAATAGCTGACATTTTTATTACTTAGAAAAACAGTGAATTTTTTTTCCCTCCAAAATGTGATCCAACTGTGTGGCTGAACCTTTAAATTTACATGTAACAAAACAATTCCAAATTTCCTCATTAAAATTGAAATTTATTCAATTTAACCTTAGCAAAAAATATTTAATACAGCACACAGGTACATAGCGTTTGGGTTAGTTTTATTAAATACAACAAAATGAAAAAAAAAAACAAACAAACAAACAAAAAAACAACATTGTATTAAAGTATAGCATTAGTTCATTGGCAGTTGGAGGTGTATTCAGGAACAATAGCTTACTGGATTATTAAACCTGTAATTCTGCCATGTTATTTGCTGTGAAGATGCGTCTGAACTGAAGGGATCAATTCAAGTACATTCATCTAATGTTTCATGGAACTGAACTTATTGAACTAGTGCTATTTGTTAGAGATCACTGAAGAAGATAAACTTCAGAAGATCTGATATTACACTTTAATAGAGAAAGTGCCTTTATTATCAAAACAAATAAAAATAGAAATGTAAGCCCAGGTACTGTTGTATCACCTTCTTTAGAAAGACAATTTTGAAAAAAGTTCCCATTACATTAGTCTTTGTAGTCTTACATTAGTCATGTTTCCATTACATTAGTCTTTGGAGACAAGAAATCAAGTTTAAGAAATCCAGTGACGCACATAACATTTACTTTGGTGCTAGCAGTGAGAAAAGAGTCTTCACTTAGTGAGAATGAGTTCCTTTAAAATGTGACTGAATCTCTTCCAGTGTTTTGCCTTTCGTCTCCGGAACAAAGAAGACAGTGAAGATGACGTTGATGGCACAGAGACACGAGAACATCCAGAACGTCCCTGCACTGGTTATGAGATCCTGTAGGATTACAACAAACTATTAGTTAAATATATTCTTCAAAACCTTTCTTTCAACAGCCACAGTAATTGGGGTGTTTCCCAAGTGAAGAACAACGAGGACACAGATTAAGCCTTGTCTTTATCTTACAGACATTATTATCTACAACAACAGTAACGGCTACTGGTTAAATCAAAGCGCTGTTGATCTCTGGGTCTGAGTGATCAGAAAGTGTTGATTAATTCCATAACAACTGCAGGCTATGATTTAAAATCACAGGTTTATATTAATTCACTCATTTTAATAGAATAATTATCAAAAGTTTTCAACCCCCCTTAATAGTCATAAGAATTGTCTGTATTACAAATCCATACAGACCGTTACAGCACATTATTATTGCAAACTAAGATATACTTAAAGTGCTTTTGCAATGTCACAAATCACTGTTTTTTAGTAGATTTAAAATAAATAAATAAATAAATAAATAAATAAAATGTCTGCTGCTTCACAAGTACACAACCCCTACAACTACTTGGTAAAACCATCTTTTACTGAAATAACAGCTTTAAGTCTGTTAGAATAAGTTCTTAGCAGCTTTGCAAACTGTTTCGTAATCAATCTTGCCCATTCTTACTGACAGATCTGCCACAGGTTCTTCACATTGTTTGCTGACTGCAATTTTCAAACAGTGTTACAAATTCTCAATTGGAGTCAGACCTGGACTTTGACTTGGTCACTAAAGAACATCCACCTTTTTGTTTTTACCCCTCCTCTGCTGCTTTGGCCTTGTTTTAGGCCGTGTTTGCTTTAGTCTGTTTAAATACTAAAGCAGATTTTCTTGTATACTGTATTCCCCAGTATTTTGTTCCATTCATTCTCACACCAATTTTGAAAAGAAGCCCAGTTTCTGATGACAAAATGTTTCCCCACAGTATTGATGCTGCCATTTCACTGTAGGAATGTTAATTGAGTATTAGGTTTGCACCACACACAATGCATGGAAACATGCCCAAACACAGTATCTGTACCTTGGTACAAAAGTGTTTATGGGGTTGTCCAACCTATTAGATGATTTTACATGTGGTTTACATAATTTTACATCTGGTCACATCTCATTTTATATATATATATATATATGTGTGTGTGTGTGTGTGTGTGTGTGTGTGTGAAAACACTCTTTACCGTGATATTCTGAAACGTTTTGGTCACGATGAAGGCACAGGTCCAGTTAGTGAGTACGCACACAGCACTTCCGAGTCCTCGAACCTTGGTGGGATAAATCTCTGACATCACGAGCCATGGTATAGGCCCCCAACCCAGTGCAAAACCTGATAAAAACATCAATTATAAGTTAAAAGACAATTTGAGTACATTATTGAATTAATAAAGACACAAATAAAAGACCTATTACAGTCTATGAGATATTTATACAAAACATTTTATAAACTAAAGATCCAGTGAAACTGGATGTTCTTCAGCATTTCATTTTCACTAATCTTCTTGTAGGAGCAATTACAGCAATGCTTTTCTTTAGAGCATTTTATTCTCTGTGCATAAGAATCATACGTTTTTTTGTTAGTAAATAAACTTCTAATTACCTGTTATAAAAATGCCCATGCTAGTGAGCGCGAGCCAGGACAGATCAGTGTGTGCGGCTTCACTGACTGCATCCTGGGCTTCCAAAATTGTGCTGATCAGTGTGGAGTTACCATGCTTGGTCACAGACAACTTGAAATAAATGCCAAACGTTGCTTCACTTACACACATGGCAACACCTGAACAGCAAAGTAGAGATGAGAAAATGAGTAGAGGTTTGTGGAATAAACATGAAAGTGTAAAAGTATCAGCATACGAATAAGGGGAAGTATAAAAGGCAAATACTGACCTGACAGGATGAGCAAAACCTTTCTTCCTGCTCGATCCATGACTAGAGCTGCGACCGCAGTAAAAAACACCTGAGTGGCTCCTACAATCACCGACGCAACACTGCCATTCTGTGACACAAAGATCACAACTAAGACATAACTTAGTGCCAAAAGGACCATTTATAGAGAGGTCCCCCAAAGTGGGTCACTAATGAAAAGCTGTAACAGACCTTCATATTATTCAATATAAAATTCCTAGTACTCTTAGTGTTAGGCTGCTGAACAAGGCCAGACTGGACAAAATTTGGATAATTACTATATATGTATATATAATTATTTTTTTTTTTAAATATTGGCCAGAATGCTCTTGCAAAAAGAGATTTTTAATCTCACTGTGCTTTTCCCAAAGTCAAAGAAAGGCTGAATAAATAAAATAAATAATTTGGTGCACAAGTGTGATGTTGGCCTGTGTATATGTGTGTCAAAGCATGTTATAGTCAAGAAAACCCTAATCTTGGTCAAACCTTGTTTTTCGGCACAATTCTGCCACAGAGACTGAAGAATCTGTATTTGATAGGTCTTCCCCAATCCACCCCACAAACCATGGTGGTCAGCCTGTATTTGGTCTACTTTTAAAAACACTGAGTACATTATTCAACACCAATTTAACCATAGACAACTTTTCTAGATCCACTTGTTCTTCTGAGGGTTAACGATGCTATATTTGTTTTAGTTCTATTAAAAATACGACTCAAATACAAATGAAATCAAATCAGATGCATATTATGGAAAGCTTGATTAAAAATTCTTACCTGGAAGTGAGCTTGTTCAAATATAGTTTCTGCATAGAACATGATAGCGTTGATGCCAGTAAATTGCTGCAAGAGCATCATCATGATGCCCACTCCTAAAGGTTTATATATACCAGGGTCTTTCAAATCAGCCAGACTGAGACTTCCTTCCTGGATTTAAACAGAAATGTATTTGTAATATATCCACTACAGTATGTAGCTAAAGGTATGTAGACACAAAACCATCACACCCCTATGTGATTTTTGGAAAATCCCATTCCAGATTGAGTCCAATTTTATCTGTTTTTACTGTTATTACTGGTATTAATGTTATAGTAAACTCCAATCTTCTGGGAAGGCGAGGCTGGTCTCACACAATATTGAATCCATTACAGGTTTTTCACTTATGTTTTGTATGAGTAAATCTGTTCATATTAATGCTTTAAAAATGCGACCACATGCGGAGACTATAAAGCTTCACCTCATATCGAGAGGCTGCTTCTATCTTTGCACATTCCCACTCGACTGGTGTGTCCTGTCCTCTAAGAAAGCGCAATGCATCTTCTGCTTCTCTCCTTTTCCCACGAGACAGCAGGTAGCGTGGCGTCTCTGGCATAAAGCACATACACACCAGCATCAGTGTAGGGGGAATGGAGGCGGTGATGGCCAGCCATCCCCAGTCCAGGAACAGACCTTAAAACAACATGAGCAAATGTTTAGTGCTGTTTGGAGACACAATTCTCAAATTTACATCAAAATCTCAGTTGAAACAAGTAATGGAAAAGGCAATTTGGTTGGATTTCATGGTCATCCCTAAAACTACGATACTTTTGAAATGAAATGAGTTTGTGAGGTCCTCTGAATTGTTTTGAACACTGTTGCTGGTGCCAAACCTCTAGTAATATTTAACCACAAAACAGTGTCAGATTCAATAAACAGAGCTTCAGACTTTGTCTTTGTCTTTATTTTTAAATAATTAGTTGGAAAATCCTGGAAGAGCAGGCACAATGACCAAGATTTTATTAAACAGACTAAATCTAATCAAAGATATCCCTTCTATAGTCATGCTTTTAGTATGAATTGTCATTTTGAACACACAGATAAGACAATGTTCCTAACAAAGCTTGCAGTCTGTTTTGTTAATGACATACGGATGGTGAAAGATGGAGCATAATCTGGTATACTCTAACTCGATTATAAAAGGACAAGAAAAGCCCTTCAGCAGAATCTGGAACATCTACATGATAAATGAAAGGCATGAATTTTAGATTCTGTGTGACGCCTTATTCTGTTCTAGCTGTACTAATGTTTATGAATGACCTCTTGATGCCAATACTACATAAAACATTTGTATTATTACCTAAATAATAATCAAAATGAACACTGTAATTCTAGATCTCTTGCATACCAAGTTCAGAAGATTGACATTTGCATGAGAGGGTGTACTGAATGTAAAAGTAAAAAACCTAAAATAAAAATACTGATACCAGTAACATAAGCTCCCATGATTCCGATCACCACCATGAGCTGCACACAGGAGCCCAGTGTTCCTCTTACACGCTCATGAGATGTTTCTGAGATGTAAAGCTAGAGGAGAAAAAACATACACAAAATATCAGAGATTTCAGAGAAAAAAACAGATTTATATAATGAAGCTAGAGATGTTCGAACATGTTCATACTTTCAAAAACAAAACTTTAACTTCAAATACAAGTAAAGTTACATAGAGATAAAAAATAAACTAATTTCTTTATTTCTGTCATTCAGCTAGAGAGTGACTGTGTCATAAAGTGTACACAAATGTTATGTGCAGGCAGTGAATCTAGTTTAAAGGTCTCTCTGGTGTGTCAATAGATTGCTGGAAATGCTCTAGGAGTCATCACAGACTCATCAAAGTCCTGACACATGACACAAGTCATGACAGTTTACCGTGCTGTTTTTTTTTTTTTTTTAACTCTACTGAATTTGATTGCTTAAATGTAATGTGTATGTGTGGCGTTTAAAGTTAGATTGACTTGCAAAGTGTGTTACTGTCTGCAACACAGGTTGTATATGGGCAGGTGGCTTGCTTATGAGAATACAAAGCAATATTAAAAGATAGTACAGAAATGTTTATTACCATTGTAGATAGGTTTTGAGAGACTGTTACAACACCCCCACATACATACATATAGATTTGTATAGATACATGTATAGTTAAGTAAAAGTAAATGTTAAGCACATTGCACCAAATTTTGTGAGAAACAGGATGTTTCATTTATCAGCTGTGCATTAAAGTGCTTTTCTGAGGCTGTTGCAGGTGAAACCAACTGGTACTATTCTACTTATTTATAATTCAAGGGGTTATCATCTCAGGAATATTTGTGTGTGTGCTTGTGTGTGTACAGCATTAGTATTAGTATTAAAATATAGAAATAATATTAAAGTGAGATAACTGAGATATATTATAGTTGAGACCTACAGCTCACAACCTTTTCCCTTTTCTTTAGGTAAGCTTGCAATTTGCTTGAAATTATCCATGATTAGGTTAAGTACCTACAAATATCTACAACATAGTCAGACTTACAGGCACAACAAGAGATGTAACTCCACTGGCTACACCAGTAAGCACCCGTCCCACATACAGCATCCAGTGGTTCTGAGCAGCAATGATGATGGTGAAACCAAAAATGAACGGCAAAGCACAGAACATGAGACTCAACTTCCGCCCAATCTTGTCCACCACCCAGCCACCGAGCAGTCCTCCAAAACCAGCTCCGATCGTCACCACAGACTGCAAAAGATAAAGTCGACTATAAAAGCTGCTACCTGATGTAGAAATGTTTTGTTCTGAAACATAACAGCAAATGTTACACACGACTATAGTATTTTTTATGCATATTACATGTCACAGATAGCTATTAAACTTGAAACACCTGCTACATCATTAATAGGAAATAATATATTGCCTAGATATTAATGGACTTTCCAGATCCTAAATCTGTACCATAGATGTTTGTCCAGAAAATATACAGACATTTCAGAACTCAATTAAATACAGAAAATGTATATTATTTTCCTAAAGAGTTCCAATTTTATTATTATCAGTGATTATTCTTGTAACTACATACTCATTTGTATACATTATACAATATATAATATGCTAATTATAAATAATATACTGAATAATTAGCTAATGTTTAATGGTTTACTAGAGAATTAGAAATTAAGTGCAGGAAAATTGTACTCAGTGAACAGTCCAAAATTTTTTGTTCAAGATATGAAACAGGAAATGAGAACAGACTACGTAAACACTGTCAACTCTTCAACAACACTCTGCCTTAGCCTCATAGTTTTGGAAACTGGTTTTCACCCCAAACCAGGAGGCTTCTTCAGCAGTGAGTCTTAGCCTTGGGTCCTGGATACGCTGCAAATCCGGTATAGCAGGAGAGCTGTAACCAAGCACGAAGCCAAAGCTGAGGGGTCCAAGAACTGCTGCAAATGTAGCAATGTACAGCCTCCCATTTTTCACTTTGCTTAAAAATCAACAAAAACAACAACAAAGAATGTTTCAGAGGACGGAAACATTGTGCTTGATATAACTGACTATATTTACTGTGATATGAAAAGTAAAAGAGGGTAAAAGGTGCATAGTATCACACAGTACAGTTCTTACATATCTAGCAAATAATAAACTCCTAGATGAACTGAACTAGAACAATGTAATCAACAACGACAACAACAACAACAACAACAACAGATGACTGAATCACAGAATAGTGGTTAGGGTAAAAATAGTCATTCTAAATGATATCAAATACCAGTTGATTACCAACTGTAATGACGTTAAAGAAACATGTTTTTGGACAGTAAAATGTTTGGACAGTCGAGAAGATTAATTGTTGGCATGGAATCTTGATACAGACAAAAACTAAACGTGAAATAAAGTGATATCTTGTTCATCATTAAAACAAACCAAAAAAGCTGAACCTATGGAATGAATTAATTATTTAATGTTATTTCCAAAAAATGTACAGTTTGGTTGAAAGTTTGAAACTTAAATCCTTACTTCAGATAGGCATCAGTTTCGGATCCCTGCTCAGGAACCTCCTCTGCCAAAAGTGGACTCGACTCCTCTAAATGATTCATTGCGGATTTAAAGTTTTTTTTTTTACTTTTGTATACTGCTCTTAAACATTACTCCACAATGATTCTCCTTGCTCCCCAAACCCAAACTAAACATATGATTAAACATATCCGTGTGTGACAGAACAGAGCTTGTGTATGTATACAGTATATGTCAGGTGATGGACATGCTGACAACAAATTGACTTCCGCTTTTAATTTCAAAATAAAAGCACAGCAAGCAAATGACAATTTATTTAAACTACTGCTCCTAAGATTTCAAAACTCGCCTTTACAACTAAAATTGAGTTTATCAATGCGCAATATTTTTTTATTAGCTAGCGTCCATATGTGCAAAACAATTATTTCTAGTATTTGGTTTTAATTTAAGCTTTTAAAATTTTACATAAATAAAATTTATTTATTTATGTATGTATGTATGTACAGTATGTATGTTTAGGAAAAAAATTCGAACTTAGCTAAACAAATCTTTTAGGCTAACGATTCAGTACCGATACATGTACCGAAAGGAATCAGTTGTTCGTTTTACTACTCATTCCTAGTTCCCATAGCTACTATGTTGTGAAGAAGATGAACGGATTTTATTTGGTGTGAAAAAACTATAGCATAAAAATAGTTTAAATATAGTTTAAAACTATATTTCCCGTTCCAGACACGCCATGGGAAAAGTTATCTATTTATGAAGATTTTCTGCACATAATACTCTATAATAAAAGGCGAATTATGAGTTCAGGAAACATGAGTTCGAAAAACCTGTCTGAGGTTTGTATAAACAAATTGTGTACTGTTTCATTTATTATAATTATAATATAATATTTACAAACCTAAATGAAATTGTATGTAATATTACCCAATGTGTACTTTAAGCAAATGGCAGAGGGCTGTTTGTTTGTTTGTTTGTTTTCCTTCTTTGTCTCCTGTATGAGGTTAGGGTGAAAGGAGGATTTGTTTTATAAAATGTTTCCTAAAAATATTTCCCAGATGATTAAGGATCAAGAAATTATATTTAGTAAGATCAAAATTTAGTATCATTATCAGCTTTATATCATAAGAAATTTTACGGGTGAATTATTACAATTCTGTATGAATAAGATAGCTTGCTGTTACAACATACAAAAAAGAAAAAAGATTTTGCCATTTCTACTACAAGTTTAATTTTATTTTATGTTTATTGTTAACTTGTCTAAGATGGATGACTCAAATAAATCAGAGGCAAAATGCCCATCTCAAGAACCTGCAATTGAGAAACTCTCTGCCTCCAAAAGCATTTCCCAGACTTCAGAGGTCAAGCAGGACAGACATCTGAATGGTGACCTTATTATAAAGGACAAAGCAAATACTCAGTAAGCTTTTTTGTTTTCAAAGTTATTTTACAGCAACTTATTAATACTAGTATATTGACTTGGCTTTGTGTTTTGCAGTTATAAAGCAGGCATGAAGGCTGTAGATCAGCTAGAGTTTGAAAGGGCTGTCACTTGCTTCACAAAAGCCATAACACTACAAACAGAACAGGTAGAAACAAGACTGTAATAAGTATTAATACAGTCATATAATGAATATTTGGAATTATATAATTATTTAAAATTATTTTCCTGTGAAGTCTCAACTTTATGCAGCGAGAGCAGAGGCTTATCTTCAGCTGTGTGACTTCAAGTCTGCAGTCCTGGATTATAAGCATGTTTGTTACCTGGAACCACAGAAAAAGGCTTATTTTCATCGCCTTGCGTTTGTTTATTACCTGCAGGTAACTATGATGGATTTATAATCTAATATAGTAAAGCATAATATAATCTTGAATCATGTAAGAGGCATCATTGAATAATTTTTGATATTTGGTATTTATCTGAAAAAATGGAGATATGAAATTAGCTGTGATAGTTTAGAATAACCACTCTCAACATTGTCCAGACATTCAAGTTATGATGTAAGCTTGGATGCATTCTTTATACCAACAGGGCCAGTGTTATTGTGACCAGGGAATGTTCATTGAGGCTTTGGATTCTTTTGATAAAGCAGTTGAACTGAAGCCTGACTTTAGACCTTATCACATGAGAAGGTTTGTATACCCCTGAGCCACTTGTTCTGAAATCTTTGAGTAAGAAACTTTAGAAAGCTTAAAATATATATATATATATATATATATATATATATATATATATATATATATATATATATATATATATACATATATAATAATATATATATATATATATATAAATAATTTAGAGTGAGATTCTCAAGACATCTGACTTTATTTGTTATGTTAGGCTCACCCATCAGTAGGGGGAGCTGTAAGTCTATTAAAGATTCCTCCATTACAGTTGTTCTGAGCCTCCATTTAAGTTCTCTATCTTGATCCTAAAATGGGAGCAAAGTGAAATTTTGTGTGTATGTTGTACTTGGTGAATTCTTGTATCATAAATAAAACTCTCCATAAATCTCTCCGTAGCTTGGCATGTCTGACTGCACTGGGTCGTTACTCTGACGCTATCCGGCTGGTCACTAACTGGCTCAATAGTGAAACTCAATCAGCTGACCTCTTCACACTAAGAGCACGTTTACACCATCAACTCAATCAGGTCAAATATCTCCCTTCATTACATGTAAAGGAAAGTTTAAATATGAAGCAACAAAAAGGAAAAGCTTCTGTGTTATTAAGTTCATCTAAAGGTGACTGCTTCTCCTCAGCTCACACTATGTTACTATGACCTGAAGGCAGCTCTGAGGCTTAATCCGAGCTGTCTGGAGGCGCAGGCCTTGCTGGAGATGATGGAGAAGGGAGCCGAGTGCTCTCGCCAGCAGGCAGTGACTAAAGCTGTGGAGGGAGAGCTGTCTGATGCCCTGAGAAAGATTACCACAGCTCTAGAGCTGAACCCTGAAAATGCACAATATTACCTTTTTAGGTGAGGTGATACTAACACATCGTTTTAGTTGGGTTTGCCTAAGTCCTTCGTCACCATCAAAGTAACATATCACAAGATTACACAGGCTTGTATAGTCTACAATCACAGAAAAGAAATGTTATCTTAATTTAATGTCTAATTTTCCCATTAGCCTTCTATTGTGATATTGATCTACAAGTCAATATCAGTATGCTTATTATCATTTATTTTTATATTCTAAAGTTGAATTCTTAATTCTAATTGGTCAGAAAGTATTTTATTGGTATAACAACAAAATAGACAGTACTAGCTCAAAACACAATTTTATATTAATGCATCCATTATAAAATATTATTGTTTCATAATTTCAGCTATAATATCCAAATAAAGTAAGATTAATAAATGGATACGTTGATTCAAAAAGTTTATAAGATTTGATATGGTTAAGGTTTCAGCAGGAGAAATCCATGTAACATTTAAGTATTAACATTGATAAATGAAAAGAACTGATTTTGATTTGACATTTTCAAATAGTATCATACCCTGTCACATCCCTACACATATTATTATCTCTTGCAAATATATATCTTCACAGAGGGATACTGTACCGCAGACTGAAAGATTTCACTGCTGCTGTAGAGGATCTGATGCTTGCTGTGGAGTTCAGTGGTGATGGAGCAAAACATCCCGAGGGGGAAAAGCCGGAGGAGTCTAAGGATCTTGAACAAGATGCCCAAGTCCAACTAGTGCTCACTTACAATGATTTTGCGGTCCAGTGCTTCACCCAAGGCTTCTACAGCGAGGCCACCATGCTTCTCACGAAGGCCATCCATGAGCAGCGAGATGAGAGTGGGCTCTTTATAAACCGAGGAGGTATGAGTAATGTGGACACAGTGAGTTTAGATTTACAATGCATATTGGCTCTGTTAAAAGTCTTTCCCTAATTTCAGCCAATATGACATTTCTCAGTAGGAAATTTATATTTGATATATTTTAAAATATACTGTATTTAAATGCATTGACTGTTCACTATACATTACCGCATAATCCATTTTGATTACTTGAAATTCGTCACTTTTATTCTATTAAGATCAGGTTCACTGCCCAAAAGCACTGCTCAATTTGTATACTCATAACCATATTTCTCTTACTTCAGACTGTTTCTTTAGGCAGAAGGAGTGGCTTTTTGCCCTGGCTGACTATCAGCAGGCTGAGGAGTTGGACCCCCAAAATACAGTCATTTGGCTTCGTTTGGCTGTTATTCACAACACACTGGGCCTGCATAGTTATGAGAACCTGTAAGTTTACCTGGTCGATTGAAGTATTGGACAACATTGCCATCTCAAGCGTGGTAATGTTTAGCTTTGCTACCACTGTTGAATTCACCATTCAGAAGGTATAAATTAAATCTTAGAAATTCCAGCTCAGACAGTAGTGTGGCTGTAATTGAAATCAAGTTTCTATTAACGCTATTCTATTATTTTAGCATTTATATTTATCAGGCTGGTGTCAGGTAAAAGTTTAGTGTTTACAAATTGTTGTGGTCTAAGAGGAATTAAACACTTTAATTTTTTGGAAAATTATCAACTTCATGGTAGTAACACATCCAAGATACACATCCAAGTTGTTGACAGAATACCCTGGAAATAATTTATTATATAATGGGCATGTTAGTATTGAGAACCTATTGAAATATTATACACTGACTATTGTATATTCAATATGGCACTTATTATGGCACTTGCGGTTTTTTCTTGTATAATGTATGTAGGAATTTTCAGGAGGCAGCAGACAAGTTTTCTCTGGCCATCAAGTACAACCCTGGCATACCTCAGTACTATGGGAATCGTGTTAAGGCTCTTTTCAAGCTGCAGCACATGGAGGAGGCCACACAGGATGCTGTCTGTGCTCTCATCTTAGATCCTGCTAATAATGAGGCAAGTTCATCAGCGTTTGTTTATCCATGCAGACTGAAGAATAAGATTGTAAATTTAAGTCTGTAATTGTCCAGTGGCCCAACTGCATGAGAAACAAAATTAATGTTGCTCTATTCCAAGGGTTTGTTTTTTTCCCATTTTTCCAAAGCAACTGATAACTGACACAAGGCTTGAGAACCCAAAAGTCACATTTTGGTACTAGTGGAATCTGAAACCTCAACCTTCTGATGAGTAGCCCAAATCCTTAGTCACTGAGCCCCCTCTGCCATAAAGGTATCGTTACACGGGAGGGCGCATATTGGTGTTTGGTGGACCAAGATCTGATTTAATTTATACTTTTTTATGTTAAAAAAAAAAAAAAGTATAAATTAAATCAGATCTTGATCCACCAAACACCAATATAAGATCAGATCTTGATCCACTTGAAACACCAATATAAACATTTTAAAAAATGAATAAAAAACTTTAACAGTAATCAGATTGCATTGGTGTGCAAACCCTTATGCTGTGGTGCATGTGACTTTGCTCAGAATTAACCAGTCACTTTCAAACCATGGTAGATACATGTTTGGAACAAACAAGACAATCCTAATAATACCACCCTAAGGACACCATACATATGGTGAAGCATGGTGGTGGCAGTTTCATGCTATGTGTAATCACCTATCTTGGCAAAAACTGCAGACCTACTGGGGAATGACATGAAGAACATTGTATACAGGAGATTTCCATGCAGTTTGAAGTACCTGGAGCATAAACTTGCCAAATCAAGATGTGCTACAGTAAATTGATAGACCCTTACCTTACCTGAGTGCCGTATTACTAACAAATCATGCTTTAACAAAGTGTTATTTAAGGGCTATACACACTAATGCAACCAGGTTTTTGTTTTTTACTTAAAAGGTTCCTATTTGTTTTTTTTTGTTTTTGTTTTGTTTTTTTACTTTTTTGTTTGTTGCTATATTATTGCGAAGGTGACTAAAGTTTAATTTATCTTGGTTAAATTTTTTTTTACATAGCACAAAACTGCAACTATGTGGCCTTCATATCCACTGAATTGGCTGTATATAACAGTCTAGTATTACAAAGTACAGTAAGTGCATATTTATACTCATGTGTTTTTCATTTATTAGCTCGTTTAAGTTCTGTAAAGACAAACTAATTAATAAACAAATATGCTCTTTGTGCGTAAGTCTAATGACCCATTGCCAAGGGCTAGTGGGATTTGACCTCACCACTAAGATATCCACATATGAAATATGTGCACTGATAGAAACTTACCACTTTAATACCCCCTTTTAATGGCCTGCTCTAATTAAATTTCTCCTTGTGTCTGTTTAAGTCTTATCTTCAGAATTTCTGTCCATAGTTGTTACATTTTTTACTACTGAAGCACTTTGAGGAATTTGTTTAGATGTGAATATTTTTAAGATGCTCCTGTGTAAATCAGGATTTGTCTTGTAATGGTCTCCTCATCATCAAAAAAACAAGCAATTCAGCTTCACAGGCAGTCAAACTGCTGATGTCACCATGCTTCACAAATAAGGTGGTATGTTTGGATCATGATCAGTTTCTTTTTTCCCCTCCATACTTTCCTCATTCCATCACTCGGGTACAGATAAATCTTTGTCTCATCTATCCATAATATCTTGTTCCGAAACCCAACAGGTTTTTATGTTTTTTTATTTTATTATTGTTCTTTTTTTTTTTTCATATGACAGACTGGCCTTTTTATTCATAAGGCTTAATATTTTGGCTGTGTGGCCTTTAAGGCTTAATGTTTTGGCTATGTATATAAGTGATTTATTGTGATTTTCCAGCCTTAAAAAGGTCTGCTTTACTTTAGTCCTTATGTTGAAAGACAACATAAATAGAATCCAGATTCAAACTCCACATCTAGAAGAAATGCTGGACCTTCATTTAGTTCTCTTGTGTGAGGATTATGAGGAGCCAAAAACTCATTTACTCATGGTCCTTTGAAAGAAGAGGGTACAAAAGAACTACAGTATATGGAAAGTATGGTTCATCCAGTTGAAATGATCTTAAATTAAGTTGCCATTTTGTATTTTGACCTCAAAGAAATTGCTGGATTTCAAAATAGGTATAGAGCCAAATAAAGTGGTGTCACTGTCAACTGCAAATATAAAATAATGTTTGTTTAAGGACTTTTTCTGAGTACTGGCATGACGTGTAGTGTTATTTAAAAGTATATTATTAAACACTGAAAAGTAAGATTGAGCATTCTTGGTTAATATGTTGGAAAAAAAGAGAAAATGAAAGCAAACCTTATGCAGATGAAATGTGTATCAAATGTGTTATGTGGTGTGTGTTATTCTGAATGTCTGTGGGCAGCTCGTCCCTCTGCTGCTCAGACTTTTCCCAGGCTGCTCTCTGTCAGATGTCATATCCAGTGGCATGGCTCAAACAGCCAAAGCTCGGCTGATGGAAAGGATCCAGTCCTGGAAACTAGCAAGCTTTCCTGTGTCAAGGTGGGAAAGGGATTTCTTTGGTTTACATGAGCATATTCACACAGAATTGTTGCTGTATTCTGTGCCACCATGGCATAATTCATTGTGGTTACCTGTAACTGCTGTCTCCGCATTTTCAGGCTCTCCGATAAGCTAGAGAGGATGGTCCTTAGACATGACACTGACAGCCAGCTGAAAACAGGCTTAGAAAGGGCCTTAAGCAGAGCGAATGTGAAGGGGAGATTTAAACCTGTTGAATACTCTCAAGAGTTAATCAGGAGCAAGGAAAAGGTATTCCAACTGAATGACCAGCCATCTAATTGTTAGTAATGGAAACTAAATAAACACTGCCTGATTCTACTCAGTAGCACAGGTGAATTTTTAAAATAACAAATTATTTCCATTCCTTCTTATTTTTGCATTTGCATTGCTAATTGAATACCCATTCAAAGATGAGAAAATATAACCATAATACATTTTAAAATGAATTCTGTGATACAGTTATAGAATTCATTTTAAAATGTTTTATGGTTATGTCATTTTTTTTACCAGGTGAATGAAGTAGTGAAGAAGCTCCTGCATCAGAGGCAGTCTCTAAGTTACACTGGACCTCGTATTGCTCCGATTTGCATTACACACAATTCGGAGCTGGCAGCTCGCACTTTGAAGCATCCGTAATCCTTGGGGAACTTTGGAGGCATGGGCTTTAACTGCTAATGACATGTCTGAAAGTAAAAGTAGTTACACTGGCTTCCATAAAATGTTTGAGCCTTATGCATGAGTTTAGCCTGAAACAAAGCTGGACATGGATGAATCCAGTTAGAGTCTTATAGTGTGTAGGTGCTTATTTTTTATTTTACTTGACTGCAGTATAAAAGGATTATAGCACTCTGATTGAAAAGTACTTACCAAGTTACCAAGTATTTGTAAACTACAATGTTGGAAAAGAGTTTGCTTCCCAATTCAGGTAATACAGAGTGAACTACAAGCACAAAGGACTACACCAAGCCTCATGGTCTCTTGCTATTGTGTGTATGATTATAATAATGTTTATGGTTCTTTGTTGTCTTTTGCCTAAGTAACCCTGTTTGCATGTCACAAATAATGAAAATAATTAATAAATGATCATATCCTGCAACTGTCACTATCTCTGCTGTCTAATGAGGTGTAGATGAACAACATGAGGTTTTATAGAAAAATTTGTGTCACACACCATAAATATATCCATTTATAGTTACTAGTTTTTAATAGTGTGGGAGGTCTGCCTACATAAGAGCTGTAAAAAGTTGTTGCCTCATCTGCTTCATTTTTTTCTCTTTTCAAATTAATATGGCAAAAATAAAACATATTTTGCCATATTACTGAAAAAACACAAAATGCAAAGCCTTCTGTCCTGATGACAGTGGTGTCCCATGGTGGAAGATATGCTGAATGCTGAAAAGTTCTGAGTGTCAATAATTATATGTTTATTAACCACGTTTTAATTAATTTATTATTACAGATTTTACAGGTTTGTGTGAATGAGCTGTTGCACTCAAAACAATTATGTTAAAATTAGGATATTATAGAAACAATATTAACAAAGACAAAGTAAAGCAATTCATTGCAGTATAATTCTTCATCTCCTGTTACTCTCCTGGGCTTGCGAGATTTTATATAATGAACATTTTGTTGTGCAAACTGAGCTAAATAAATGAAAAGTGCTCCTCAGAAAGCTGTGTGGTTATAACAAAGCCGCACAGTGTTTGAGTCTCCATACATGTTTGTTCAAGGGGAGGCATTTGTAGAAAAATGACCTAGGTTTTTGGAAGATCATTCCTTAATTATGCTTGGTCTATGGGTAGCTCAGTGGGTAAGTACAGTTGTGAGAGGTCTTGTTTTGTTCAGAGCAGCTGTTCTTCAGCGGCTGGGAGAGCAGCTGAGAGAGAGGAGGGGGATGTAATGTCTAGAAACACCCCAACAGCTGATCCCAAGTCCCTGTCAGAGACTACCATACAACCTCAAACAAATGGTGCAACACATATTTTGAGTCTCTGGAGGAGATCCCTAGACTTTTTGGCACAATAATAATGGAGCATCACTTATCATACGGTGTCTGTAATTCAGATATTTTTATGCCCTTATCCAAGATGATAGCATTCTTCTCTGGAAAATGCAGACATCAGTTATAATCTGTAATTGACCATCCTGTGCAGTCCAGTCACTGACAAGGGGACTGAACAATAGTGCAGCTGTCAGAAGAATAAACCACAGAGTTCATGGGACTTAATGGGCCTGCTGTGTGCAGTCAGAAGTTGGGCTTGTTAAAATTCTCTTATAGACTTTGACGATAGCTTGTAGTACAGAAGCTAAAATACTAGCAAAATCATTTTGGATGTTATCGTTATTGCCAGATTCCATCAAAAATAGTGTCAGTTAAAAAGAGATAAAGGCTCTGCACTGTCCACAATATTTTAAACTGGAAGAGAGAAGTACATAAGCACATTCATCAAAGGCTAACATGGATAATCTTGTATGATAGTCAGTTAAGGCATGGATGAAAGCTCTGGCTATTGAAGGTTGGCTTGCAAAGCTTAAGAACTGTTCCAGCTCAGTGCATCCTGTCTGCCAGCTCAAGTCTCCATCATGTGCTTTAAGCAGGTGTACCCATCAGATGGTATCAAATTTAAGTTGTCATCCAGTGTGTGTGCAGCAAATGTGTGGGGAAATGATTATAGGAAAGACTGTTTAAACATACAAAAAAACAGATAGATGGGTTAATAGTCAAATGATTGAACAATTAAAAAGGACTCAATTCATAATTTGTCTTTGCATTTAAAACAGTATAAATACATGTTGTTGTTTTTTTTTTGTTGCAGTTTTTAAAGAAATAATCTGGTAGTTCATTGCAAGCTTCTTGGAGAACGATTCTTCTGTGTCTGCCGTTAAAATCCCAGACTGCTGTAAAGATTTATTTTTAAATCAGAAATGTGATCTACTTTACTCAAATATTTAACAAGCATTTATAGGTAATGCTAATTACTATATACTATAAGAATTCTTTCTTTTCTACTAACTTGTCAATGCAGATAAAATATATAAAATAGGAATATAAGACAAAATGTAACAAAAAATGTAGACTTTTACACAGTACTTTATGTGTGAGGGCTTAAACCACAAACAAAGTGGTTTTGAACAGACAGTAGCCATAAAAGAGCTCAAAAGTGCTTCATACTGGCGTAATAAAAGAGTCAGGTTACTCTTTTTGGCAGAATCGAGACTTGCAGCCAGGATAGACAGGAGCTGGCAGCTTTTCCCCAGACAAAAACACCTTTCTTTGGGCACATGAGCCAGTGGCCTGGCCCACAGTCAAAAAATGCTTTACGGACCTAAATTTCATTCACATTTGGCAGGAGACTGTTTTGTCTAAAACATGTCGCGTGCGTTTGTAATTTTTGGATAGTGTTAGGAGTAGGCTAATGGATCAAGCCTAAATGGATGGAAATTTGACAGATGACGAAAAGTGAAGGGGATTACTACTCAGGTTTTTATTTGCCCTAAACCTTTAGGATTGTGTAGATTAACTGTCTTGAGCATCTTGTAAATAAAACAAAATACAAGCTATGGAAAACATTTTAATTAAAAATAAACAGTCACAATGCAACTGACCATTTTTAGTAAAAAAAAAAATGAAATTGCAGCCTTAAACTAGTAGTGGCATTACAAAAAATAAATATATTTACACAGTTGACATACTACATAATACATTAAAAAAGGCTCTCAAAAAATGCTCCTGGTACACTGGAATAAACACACTACTTTCCACCTGCTGCAAGACACATCTGCATGATTGTTTGCTTCTTGTTCCTGGAACATTTCAGTTTATATCAGCTGTGTTCAAATGGCTGATGTACCAAATGACATGGCAATAAATATGAAGAATAAGATTTGGTTGTTTTTTTGGTTCTGCTATTTTTCAGCATTTTTAACTGCATTTAATGGCCATTTCTCTTAGAGAAATGTAGACAAGAAATCTCTCCTGAGGTACATCTTAAAAGACAATTTATTCATTCTGGAGAAATAAAATGTCTGCTATGTTTCGCGACTCGTAAACTTTCCAGCTGGACATCAGCCGTCTTAGTAACCCTATGACTATCTGTTTTTATACGACCGCTTCATATGTCTACAAATTTGGAGGCAAAGCCTTTAGTAGCCTTTTGCTCTAAACTTTACAAGGGCATCCTTTCAACATTAAATTCTGTGTTGTGGTACGTGAGTATGTCGCCCCACACATTCTTGGCTTGCCTGAAGGTCATATAACTGTCCTCACTGTTGGATTGCTGGTAGCAGACATCTTTTCATGTTACATTGTGCGTGGCTGGGAGTGGTGAAATGGAAGGCCAGGTCTGCATACCCGCTTCCAGGGCTTTTGGGGTGTCGTCCAAATAGTACGAGCATTCGCTTTTACTGGTGATTGCGATGTCTATGACCAAACCAGTCAAAAAAAAAATAAAAAAATACAGTTTAGGATTCAACAGTTAATGCTCAGTAAATAAGTATTTTGTGCACCACTATTTAACTAAAACCATGCTTTCTAGCACTACTGCTAAAAGAAATGAGTTTCAGCATAAATCATACACAGCAGCAGAGTGTGTAGCAGTTGAGTTTGGCTGCATTGCGTCCTGTCCCTGCATAGCGGTTCTTCTTCGGAAGCAGAAGTACGATGGAAACAGCCAATGACAGGTGGTAAAAACTGTGCACATAAGCATAGTCCCACTCCTGTAGAAACAAAATGAAGGTTATTGCCACAGAATTACATTATAAATGTGTGTGTTATTTTTACATATTATTCAAGGCTGAAAAATAATATTCTGGGTGTATATTGGAGCCATAGAGATTGCTGGCTTAATAAGCAGAAACAGTCAGAATTAGTATTTATTACCTCAAAATAGAAGCGAAGCATCAAAGCCAGGGCTCCAAAGCAGCATCCTGGTCCCACTTGCTGAGTATACACACTTTTGTCTGGGTACAGGCCCTTTTTTTCTTTCATTTTTTGTAACTGGAGCAAAAAGAGGACAAAGTTTGTAATCGTTACAATTTCATGGTGGAGCATCTTTAAGAGCAATGGCTGGAAAAACTGACTGCTTGAATAAAGTGTCTGCAGCAGTTATAGCTGTCATAGTGTCTGTATTTTTTGATGTATCGTGTAATGAATTTTAAGTTATCGTGAGAATTATTTGCACATGAAATTTTCCTTCAAAATAAACCTGGTTAGGTTTTAGCCATTTTATTCACTTTCATTGTTGTTGTTGAAAGCTGGGTGTCTGGAAATGTTTGAAATGTACTTGAAATGTGAATGGGATGTGGCAGCTCAGTGGTTAAGGTGTTTGACTACTGATTGGAAGGTTGTGAGTTTTAGGAAGGTTCCAGGACCAGCCTGTTGCCACTGCTGAGCCCCTGAGCAAGGCCCTTAATCCTCAATCGATCAGTTGTATGAGATCATATTGGATAAAGGTTTCTGCCAAAAGCTACTACCAGCAATTTAATTTTCATTCTGAGCAACCTGAATGGAAAAAGGTACCACATTTGCAGCTCCTATCACATATCACACATTCAGAGTTCATGAGCAGCATCTGCAATTGTCCTTTTCTTTCTCTCACCCATTTCACTGTGATCATGAGCACAGCTGTACCAATGGGGCCAGAGTAGATCCCGTAGCCCCAGCGGTCCTGGTATATCCTCACAGCAGAGGTAAGCACTCCAAACATGGTGAGCGTTGAACGCTTAGGCTCTTCGAAATCTCCTAGAGCTGTATGTCCGTGGAAGAAAAAAAATGAGTACACACTCTTCACACGACATGCTGGAATCCCAGACATAAACACATGTCATTTTGTTAGGATGACTCTCAAAAATTAATATTCACTGTCCACTGAAATTGGAACGGTTTGCCAGATTCTTGAAAACTATGACTTTTAAAGTACTCATACAGGTGTTCAGGCTTATTCCAAACATAATATTTACCAGTTATTAGCTCATTTACGTATCAAGATCTCTATTGAATGAACCTATACACATTTTAAATCTATTACAAAAAAGCATTTTGCGTCCTGAGACATTTACACTTACCTAATAATGTAACCCAGATAGAGACTGATGTTCCATAAACACTGAAGTATTCCAAAATCTCATATTTCATGAAGCACAGAACAGACAGGCCTGGTCCATCACATGCATGATAAATCTAAAATACAGAAAACCTTCAGATATTTTGTAAAAGAACTAATGCCTTTTTTCCTCAAAGCTAAACTGGTTTACTTACCATTTTGGAAGAAAATAAACTATATAGTGTCAAACATATTAACTTTTTACATATTAACATATAAACCTTTTAAGATATTAATGTAAAAATATCTTAATGGCCATGTATTTGGAATGTACACATACACATGCATTCAAAGACAAAATTGTCATGTTCTACAAAATTGTTTAAATGAGTTAATACATGAAAAAGACAATTTATACTCTTTACTATGACAAGAATAAGTTGTTACTAATTTCTAATGTCTAAAATAGGATAGAAAGCCTATGGGTCTCTTACCGATGTGAAGAACATTGTAAAGAAGTAAACCATGGCCTCCATGTGGAAGCCTCTTTTTGCAGCAACACTGGCTGCAGGCAGAAACACCAAACTGCTGATGGTAGGCAGCAACATCTTAGCAATAAAGCCTCCCATTTTTCCTGATATAAACCACCCTGAGAATAACCAAGTTAAAGAACACTCAGGAGAATTTCCACTTGTGAGTTTCCCAAGCCATTTAATTTGGAGATATGGCAGAGATTGGAGAGCTGTCCCTCTTCATGCACATACACTCACGGACCTACAGCTGACTCTCCAGCGGACCTTTAAAATTTAAATGGCTCAGAGAGCAGCAGAAGTGCCCTATCATACATGTGCCCTATCATCAGCTGAGCAGCTGTTGGTGTACAGCAGTTTCAGAGGCCACACAGTCCCTTGCTCTCACTATGTCACACATTTTTGAAATTGTAGAAAGTAAAAAGGAGTGACACAAAGCAAAGACATTTGTGGTAACACATTTTGAGCTACAGCATCTTAACACAGTCAAAACATCATCCTTAATACATTCCAAGGCTTCTTCATGGTTAATGGTTAACTTCAAAATGAATACCTTCATTCTTTTCTACTTCATTGGTCAGTATAGGCGCTCTTAGTCATGTTGATCCTCCTGGGTGAATCAATCCTTAGCGGCGGTTATAGAAACAACTGTTTCTTTTGGGTTATTGATGTTGGCCATGCAACAGTAATCCTCAGCACCTGTATGCGTCACTGCTGCCCTTTTGACGTGAATGTGGTTCGAAGGGTTTAAAGAATGTGATTTGTTTAGGAAAGAAAGATGGTCGAGTCTTGTGAACTCAAGCAGATCTACACAGAAGAATCTTCAGATCTTCACATCTACAGAAGGCATATTTTCAGCAAGCGCAGTTTACAATATTATTGATTATACCATTTATTCATCCTTGATTAGCGAACACTAAAATAAATATTTAATGATATAGCATCCCACAAAGGAAAACCCGTGGCTGAATAATAATTACTGCATTGCGGATAGTTTTACTATGCCAAATTATTATCCTGACACACCCTGTTGTCAAGTCTCTTTAATCTTCTTAATTTGGAAACTTTGCTTTTTTCATAAGACTCAAATTCTTCTTCCACACAGGAATTCCCAACAGTATGAAGAGTTCTAATTTTGTCACTTCAAGAGAGAGAATACAGCTATGAGCTTCATGGTTCGTCACAGTTGCGCTCTGCCCCTCTGCAATCAGCTGTCACACCTGCCTTTGGGATACAAAGAACACAGTGTTGTGAGGGTGTATGGCCCACGCCTTACATTCCCTAAGCAGCTTTCTAAATCTATATCTCATGAAAGTAGCTGGCTTTTTTGAGGCGTATGGATAAGACTGTGTCATTTTGCTCTTTCCCTTTCCAAATTCTCTCACATAGCAAGTGTTTTGTGGGGTCATAGGTTGCTGAAATTGGAGAATAATTACTTTCACTTTAAACTTTGCTGCTTATACTAAATTTATACATCCTGTTTTTACTTCTTAGCTCATTTTCAACTTACAGTACATTTTGCTTTCCGGAACATAGAAGATATCTGAAACCTAACGGTTAGACTGATAACAGTATTTTGACAAACCGATCTAAACTAAACTATGTGTAAAATGCTATCAGCTTTTAACATGTTATTATATATGTATGGATTTAACATAGCATATGTTAAATAAAAGCTATACCTTATTTCTGTGTTTTGGGTGAAATTATACCATAGAGGCAGGCATTTCATAAGAGGAATAGTTATCATTGTCTTTGCTTGAGCCACTTTTTTTTTTTATTAAGGACAATATCACAAATTGTATGTGTTTATCTAAAATATTCATGTGATTAGAAAATATAGCAAAAGTACCACAATTGCTAACAAGGAAACAATTCAATTCAATTTCATTTGTATAGTGTTTTGAACAATAGAATTTGTTGGAAAGTAGCATTCCAGGAATACATAAATTCAGGATATGAATGATGAATTTTATCTCTAATGAGCAAGCCAATGGTGACCAAACAAGGTCATCTGAGGGACACCAGATAGTGTGATTATAAATAAAAATCTCCCAATAACTGAACAGAATGGTCAAAAATTACAATTGCATAACAGGACAATTCACAAGTCTGTTAACTTCACAACAAAATAAAATTAAATATTAACAGAAATATGCCTGTTTTTCATCTCTCATGACCTTTTACCATCAATGTTAAAAAGAATTATGTTTCAGCTGCTTTTTTGTTTTGCTGTAGCAAGGGATCAAAAATCATAAATCAATGTTTGGACCTATATATTAGACCAATTATAGTTAGTTATATAGACAAACTTGGTTACAGCAGACTGATGTGCATGAAAAAGGAATTATGGTTCTTAGGTATGTGTTTTATATTGTAACTGTAATAGGCATGGTAAATAAAAAACGTGCATGATCTTTTCGCAGTTGCTGAAATTTGTCTAACAGAATAAACATCCTTTACAATTTTCCTACAAATTGCTAAAAAAATATGTTGATGATTGTTTACTCCAATAAACCGGCTCAACGGTGGAATTTGCTTCTCATAGCACTCTATTGTTAGAGGAATTTGATGGCTATCAGTGTATATAACTAATCATATAATACAAGTTAACTTGTAGGTTGTGGTCTGGCTTAAGAAGTAGTAGATTAATAAAAAAATCACATTAATGGTGAAGAAACTCTTTTGTATTTCCTGTTATGTGTTTAGAACCAAAAGGTCCAAAGAGCATTTTTGCAACAAATCACACACACACACACACACACACACACACACACACACACAAACACACACACATAAACACACACACACACACACACACACACACACACACACACACACACACACACACACACACACACACACACACACACACACACAGTCCTACACACTCCATGTGTTTGCCGCCTCATAATTTGGGGTTTTTTAAAAGAGCGACCATTTCTCCAGACTTGCAGACTGTGCAAATCTCCTGAACTATGTCTATCACCATACAGATCTGCGGTCTGAGAATGGTGCTTGATTGAGCTTTTAGTGTAGCAGAGCGTCCCTAATGCACAGAGCAGACACAGGGGCAACCAAGAGAACATGTGGTCTTTATATATGCGTCACACTCAGGCATGGTGGTCTCGGTTATCAGCCTCAACTGGCCAAGCCCTCTCTCCCATGCTCCTTATTTATTGTGTTGTATATGTAATAAATTACTTTGTACATGTCTAAATGTATATACTCATTATATATTACTATCTATATATAATTATATGCACATGGACCAATATTGATTTTTTTAGCACTTCAGTTTGTATAAATTTACATTTAGCATATACCTATGAGATTTTGTTGTCACCTTTTCTTCATTAACTTTTGTCTCTTCAGGCTATTCTGTCATCTTTGCTGGCTTGTAATGAATGGACTCCTTCTGTCTTCAGTCATGTGGCCAGGTGAAATGAATGGGTCTATCTGGAGGGGAGCAGCCATGGTTAGGGGTAGCATACAGATTAAATGTTAGCAGGAGGCTGGGAAGATCCTGATATGAGACAGAGAGGCCAAGGAAAGGGGGTTACGAATGGACTGCTGTGATGCAAAAGGGTGTTGAAGGGCCAGAGGAGGAGGGGAGGGGTGTTGATCTGTGGGAAACGACGACTTCCTCCCTGTCTGTCTGTGAGCCGAGCCCAGTCTGGCAGAAACTCATGGGGCTAGGGCTGTGCTTCACAGCTCAGCAGTGGTAGCAGCCCTCAAGCTTGGCACTAGCAGGATGAGTGCTTTTCATGTGGGCGTTCCTGTGCACTGCCACTCTCTGGCTAGAAGGGGAAAGTGAGGGTGGGCGGGTGTTATGGCAGAGGGGATGGAAGAGAAAGAGGGAGAGAGGAGAGAGAAGGGAGGGGGTGAGAGGAGGGATGCAGATGTACACCTTACCTTCCTCACAAGACACATCCTCAGAGCACACTGTTACAGACGTATACTGCCACCACTACCACCACCACCACCAACACCACACACACACTGCCCAGCCACTTCTCAGCTCCACTACAGCCCAAGGACTACAGGTAGGAACATGGGGAAATATTTACTGACTGTGTTTGTGTTTGCCCATGTATATTAATAGAGGAACTTTTTGAGAAGTGACAACTAATCTAGAAAGAGTAGACACTTGGTCCACAGTAAAGCAAATCCAAACAAACAGGGTTGACATTTCTGTAGCATTGCTTTGCTGATGTAACACACTGTATTGGAGCAGGGGTTTCTGTAGGGTGAGCTACTTTTTATGTGTGCACAGGGCAATATAGCCATATAGTCATATAGCACATTTAATATGAATATAAAATGCAGTAATGTTGTATCAATTAATGTAAGTATGTCATTGTCTTAGTGATTAATAATTATTGCTGTCATTTTCAATTAGAAATGTAAAATTAGTGAGGTATGTGGCCTAAACCAAACTTAGATAAAAGTTTTCAAATAAATGTGTTGCATTACTAATTTACTGAATTGTTGAAATTATTATTTTAAATATTTCAAGATACAAGATTCTTTACTCATCATCCCTTGTGGTGCTAAATGAGTGTGATTTGTATCTTAAGACAGCAATACAATCAATTTTCAATGTTTCATCAGCTTTTGTTTTGAGTAATAATTAGCAGAAAACTCTAAGATAACAACAGATATAAATAAAAGTTAAAAAATTCAATTGTTTTATAGTTAATGAAAATGCATTATGAATGAAATCCATAGGTAATGATTCTGTGGAATGTGTCAAGTAGTTTACTGTAAAATTTCATCCAATAATTCCAATAATTTCCTAAAACTTAAAACTTATTTCCCGGACCCAGCAGGCATTGTTCAGATTATTTAACAGTTAAATAAGTTTAAGAAAAATCATAAAACATTTACATCTTGTATATCTTTTGACATATTTTGTAACATTCATCTTTGTGCTAAACCAGACACAGCATATGGACCAGTGTACAAATGAACAATTCAATAATTTTGGGGGATCAATTTTGTAGCCTTGAGATGTTCATAAAATTTGGGAAACTTCTTCCGTCTATTGGCCTGAATCACTCACTCACTAGCAATTGAAAAATGAATGCCCTGCTGATTTTACCCTTTGGGGCTGCAGAATTAAAAAGCAAGAAAGAACTGCACTAAACCTGGTGAGAAAAAGTGCTTCCAGAAAAGGATGATTCTTCATTCAGCCTCTAGGCCAGGACTTGCTCCCTTAGTTCCTCTCCCTTGAGGGAATGGTCCTGCTGTCTGTCTGCTGCCAGGAAAAAAACACCTCCCCTTCCCCTTAGCAGAGGCCCAAGAGAGGGATTGGGGGATCCTGTGTTTACACTCCTCTATGGACTGAGAAGCCCAGAGGAGGAAGGTCTGTCTCAGCAGCCGTGGGCTTGCTGAATAGATCTGTGGGAGACTGGTGTTTTGGCGAGTTGGCTGAACTCCAGATGTGTCTGGGTTGGGTAATGAACTCCAGGTGTTGCTGTGGGTAGTTTAAGACACCTGTCACCAATGTTTAGTGCCAGAAAAAGCCAGACTGCAAACTGAGCTAGACGATCTGTATGCTTATTTTAAGAAACCAACCTAAATAGAAGCAAAGGCCTGATGAGGAGACTGAAACTGATTGAAAATAGGCACATGAGGTTTTTTCACCAAAAAATGTTGTCAGTATGTCATCTGTTAGCTTGGTGCCTACAGCCACCAAAACAGGTAATTACTCACTATAGCAAGAATTAGACACTGAGGTGATGAAAATTCTCAAATAACTTCTGCAGGTTTCAGGTACGCCTATTAATTATGCTGCCCCAATTCATCCCTGTCCTGTGTCAAGGCTAAGAGTTTAGGTACAAGACAGTTTTCTGACAGTTAAGTGTAAACGTGTCTATAGTCAAGTAATAGAACTAATATTGCTGCTGTTTTGGAGTCATTTTCTTTTCCCACATTTTCCCACACACAGGATGAGGACCTGGTCAAGGGCCCAGTGTGCAGAGTGCTCTGTGGTCCTCCTGGGTCTCATAACACTGGTCTTTTCTTTGGGGAACATCTCAAGTAGAGTACAGGTTGGTAATGACCTAAAATGTTCATTTTGTTCAATGTTTAAAGTTTATTTGCATTTTAAAGTTCAACAAATGTCTTAAAATTAATATGATTGTAGCAGTATACAGGCTTTTAAAGGTTGTATTCAGCAAAGAGTCTGGCTTCCAATTTTCACTTGCTTCCTGAACAGACTCTTTCTTTGTGGCAGGATGAGGGTGTAGCCTCTAACAGTCTGGAAGACGGACTAGAGGTGACTACTTATTGGTGGGGGGAATGGGCAAAGTGGACAGCCTGTACACGCACTTGTGGAGGGGGGGTCATGTCTCAGGAGAGACACTGTCTTAAGCAAAGGTCAGTGGATTCCATACAAACACTACTTTAAATAAAATTTTCAAGCACTGCCTGACTTTTTTTTTGTATGATCTGATTTTTATGCATTTGTTCAGAGATGCTTAAAATGTAATTTAAATAATCTTATCACGCCTAACTCTTTCATTTAAAGAAAGAGAACAACAACTGGTAAGGACAACATGACATGCACAGGGAGTGCAAAAAGGTACCATCTCTGTAATACAAAGGTTAGTTCTTGCTATCTGTCTTGCTTTTCCTTTGAAACACAATATGCATTTGAACATCAAAAATACAAGACGGACACCCTAATAGGGCTGGTGATTACAGCTTGATTATATCAACGAATAAATGACCTACCCATCATGGACATCATGGAGTCTGGACTGTGATTTTCAGGATTGCCCATCAACTGGAAGGAGTTTCCGAGAGGAGCAGTGCTGGTCATTTAACTCTCAGGTGTTTAATGGAAAGAACTACCACTGGAAACCCCTTTACCCAGGTACTTGCCATTAGAAAGAGTACACATTTTACAAATGCATGCTTAAGCTCAAAGACCAAACACTCAATTTGTATTTCTATAGATGACTACGTTCACATCTCCAGCAATCCCTGTGACCTTCATTGCACTACATCAGATGGTCAAAGGCAGCTGATGGTACCAGCCCGTGATGGAACTTCCTGCAAGTATAGCAATTACAGAGGAGTCTGTGTAAATGGCAGGTGTGAGGTAAATATATAGACCTCAAGATGATGTTACTGAACAGCTCCAGGATAGATAATTATCCAATATGAAGGATCTAAACAATAATTATTAAGGAACACCCCTTCAAGGCTCTACTTATCAAGTCATGGGTCTATCAAATAGCTTGCAAAGTTTTTGAAACATGTTATGTTTCGGTCTTGTATACCTCTTTGCAGCCTATCGGATGTGACGGCATCCTCTTCTCTCCCAACACATTGGATAAGTGTGGAGTGTGTCAAGGAGATGGGAGCAGCTGTAGTAGGATAACTGGTAACTTTCGCCGTGGATCTTCCAGCCTTGGTAAGGATTCCCAGACACCTCATTTAGAATAAAAAGTCACCTCAAAGACATGACGCTATGAACACATTTTTTTTCTTTTTTCCAGGATATTCCTTTATTACCCAGATCCCTGAGGGCTCATGGGACATCCAGATCATTGAGAGAAAGAAGTCTGCAGATATACTGGGTGTGCACCTATAAAACCAGAGACTTTTTTTTTATACAAATGATTATGAATAAAATGATGACTAAGATAGTTTGTAAGCAAAGTGTGATGTGATTCTTCTTATCTTTAAAACAAGGAAAATGGGACACAATTTACTTTAACTACAGGTATGACTGCCACTGAACAAAGTTTGGATTAACATAATTGTTTTACAGCTGTGACAGATCAAGCAGGAAACTTCTTCTTTAATGGTGCCTACAAGGTGGACAGCCCTCAGAACTTCCATGTGGCAGGCACGATCTTCAAGTACCGGAGGCCCACCGATGTGTATGAGACGGGGATTGAGTACATCGTGGCGAAAGGGCCCATCAATCAGCCCATCAATGTTCTGGTACTGTAGCTGCGGTCCTTCCTCCCGCCGCCAAGGGCCCCTGGGTAATCTCACTTGGCTAGCTGACCCTGCCTTTGTCTTAATGTGGGCCACAGATGCTATGGCTCATACTGAAAAAGCTGTAACAGTGTCATACATTGCCCCTGGAGCAATGGTCCCGAAAGTGAGTCTTGTACTGGCATATGAAATGACCTTAAGAAGACTTGAGTATTTGACTTGTACTGGTTAAAACTCCTGCGGCATTTTCATATTGTCTTCTGTATGGACAGCGGAGATCCTGTTAATGGTTCCTTATAATAACTGCAAAGGATTATACATGAGAAGCGTTTATCCTGGAACATTTATTAAAAATATTTACACTTTTATGGAATCTTTGTTTCCCATCTTAATTCTGCTTCTTATCTCCTTTATTCCAAGGTTTGGAACCAGAACGGTCGCAACCCTTATATCACCTACGAGTACACAGTGATGCGTGACCCTCTTATTCCAATCTCCCAGCCACCCACTTACACTGGCTCCACTGGAGGTTCTAGCCATCAAGTTTCCATGGAGATCAACAATGTGTCACCCCATAATGAGACTGTAAATGACAAGTCTGTACCAGAAACACAAAGGAAGCAGGTGAGGATGCAGAACATTGGGCCTGCAGCAGTAGATAAACCTGGTGAGGAGACGAATGAAGTATATGAGGACACAGCTACTGTAGACTGTGACCAAGATGCTCCAAAACCCCCACATTATCAAGGTAGGATTTATGTATAATATTGGTATATTCATTAAAGCTAGATGACAATGATCTGTGATGTAAATGGGAATACTAACAACTAACAAATAATTGGTTTACATATATATATATATATATATATATATATATATATATATATATATATATATATATATATATATATATATATATATGTAAACCAATTATTTGTTAGTTGCTTTGTATATAGCTTTGACATACTGTCATAGTAGCATTATGTAGTTCAGTTTCAGTGTTGAATGCCAAGTAGCCCAATAGCCAATTGTCATTGTCCTATAACTGTGGTAGGGTACCATTCTGCCCTCTTTGTTCCTCGACTAGTCATAATTCCAGCTACCACAACCTCATTGGAAAGAGGGCAGCCAGTAACTCTGAGGTGGTCCTCTCAATTGCCAGTGCCAGTTTACTCTGGAATGCCTTTTGATTCAGTCTCAAATACTGTGAAAGTCTGAATATTTATTTTTAGAAAGGATCTATTTAACATTGTTTGTAGTAATTTTTTAGCCATTCTCTGTCTTTCTCCAGTTACCATTATATCTTCAAGCTCATATAATCAGTAATGCTCTATTCCTAATGCATGTCTTTTATAACGTTTTGTCTGCAAAGATGGAAACAGCAGCTGGTCAAGTGGAGTGGTTGCCCCAGGTAGTGTGCCTGCAAGCAGACCTGCAGAAGAGATGATGGATTCTGCAAATTTCATATGGAGGATGTTTCTTGCGCGTTGCACACTGCAGGTTAACATTTCTACAAATCAGCTTCTTAGTGAGAGAGAAACCCTCATCTCTGAAGCAGAGCCAGCCGAGTTAGACTACATCAGCTCAGAGCAAGGAAACCTCAATGGTTCATTTCTTGAGCTCTCTCTAGGCCGCCGGCGAAACGAAACAGGAGATCTTTTTCAGAACAGGACACTAATTACCAGCTCGAGGAATGGCAGCCGTAGCAATCGCACTAGGTAAACGTAATCATGAATCATGTATCTCTCATCTTTATCTCAAATCATTTTGGACAGGATTGTGTTGTATACCTTATCAAGATTTTTCAGGATCTAGAAACCTTTGGGTTGTAATATTTCATTAGTTTTTAGACCATTCATAATCCAGCAAGATCACATGTGCCAGACGAACCTTGTAATTTATAGAACCTGCATTGTAGCCCTCTCTAACAGACATGAAGATATGCAGGATAACTATGCTCATATCTATGCTCATATGGGACAGTCCAGCTCATAGGGAATGGAATGTGCTCTAGAGTCTCCTCGGAGTCTCCTGCTTTTTTACACTCTTTGAGACATTCAAAGAGTGGTGAGGAGAGACAGCCAAGTGGAGGGCTGGTGGGATTGCATTCCATCATATTTATAATTCATGTTGGGTTTCTTGCAGTGTCCAAACACCGCTTCACCAGCCTCTCTGCCAAAGATTATAAAACACATCACATGACACACCCTTTCACACACTTAAAGGAAAAGAGATCCCAGGCGAGGAATGAGATAGAGGCAGATAGATTAAGAGTGAAGTAGTAGTCTTTCAGAGGGAAATGATTCATGGTGTTTTGGTATTTATGGGAACAGGGCAGCTTAGAGCACACAATGACCATGCTAGTCAGTTAAATTTTCAGGAGTCATAAAGGTTATTTTTAGTTTTAATTTACAGGAATCACAGGGTTTTATTTTTGGCTCTAGTTTACAGGAATCACAAGGTTTTGGTACGTTTTATACCATATAGTAGTTTATTTTTCATGTATAATATTCAGGCAATGAGAATTAAAACTGTGGTTGATTTCAAATTACAACTTGGTATGAAAACATAAATAAATAATCATTTCTTGTTTGCATAATATATGATGAAACAGCTAATACTGATCGAGACTGAGATATAACCATGGATATCTTGATCCCAACCACACAGGAGTCAACAAAGGGTTACGGGGAAGAACAAACTGAGTTCTGCAGATATGTATCGTTGGAAACTGTCTTCTCAGGAACCATGCAGCATGACATGTTCAATAGGTACTATGCCATGCATCCACACCAGTATGTGACATGCTATTGGACATGTTAAATGGGTTTCATTTTCATTTAAATGTTATTTGCTATTCTTTTTGGTAATAGGTGTGACAAAGTCCTTTGCTATGTGTGTACGATATGATGGTGTTGAAGTGGATGACTCTTACTGTGACACTTTGACTCGCCCTGAACCGGTGCATGATTTCTGCATTGGAAGGGAGTGCCAACCAAGGCATGTATGCCATTCTAATTAAAGCATGCACTTGAGCACAACGAGGGTACTCTTCATATAACTCCAGTATTATGGCAAATTTCATATAGATTATATTTGTACAATAGCAATGTTACATTCTTTTTACCAATAGTTTCTCAAATGAACAGAGGCTAACTATAAATGAAAGCTAATGGTGCTCAATCGCTCTGGCATCACATCACTTTTCATGCCTGCAGGTGGGAGGCCAGCAGTTGGAGTGAGTGCTCACGGACCTGTGGTGAAGGTTTTCAGTTCCGGCTAGTGCGTTGTTGGAAGATGCTGGCCCCTGGCCTGGATAGCTCAGTCTACAGCGATCTGTGCACAGATGCTGAGCTAGAGCGCCCTCCAGAGCGAAGGCCATGCAAGAGCCCTACCTGTGGCCCACAGTGGGAGATGGCTGAGTGGTTAGAGGTGGTTCAAAAACGACTTGAATAATACTACAACTATAGCATTTATTTATTTATTCAGTTAACAAACTGAATGATCTGTGATTGCATGCCTTAATACATAAAAGAAAAAATCCAGAAGGCTACTGTAGGCACAATTTTTCTTTCCTTAATCTTAGGCTCTTTACTTGTGTGCTTGCACGAAGAAGGTTGGAGGAAAGTCATCCTTTTTGTTGCTTTTATTATTTATAGTTAGCACATAGCACTAAGTTGCCATTTTTTTGTACAGTGCCCAGCAAAATGTGGCCACAGAGGTTTAGTTACTCGTGAGGTCAGATGCTCAGATGAAATCAGGCCCTGTGATGAGATAACTCGGCCACCATCATCCAAGAACTGCACTGGTCCACCCTGTGATCGCCAATGGACAGTCTCCATGTGGGGCCCGGTAAGCTTCATAGAAGAGCAGTCAAGCAGACAGACATAATTTGCCAGCATGGTTATATTTCAGTTACTATAGTTACATCACAATAAGATACTTTGAACTGCACTAAAATCTTTTTAACATGATCGTAGTTTATAGATCTTATGCAAATATATAGAATTTTGTTGTCTACTGCTGTAAATGTTTTCCAGTGCTCAGGTCCATGTGGGCAGGGGAAGATGGTACGGCATGTGTACTGCAAAACCCCAGAGGGTCGTGTGGTGCCTGAATCTCAGTGTCCACTAGAGAACAAACCATTGGCCACTCATCCCTGTGGAGATAAAGAGTGCCTACCACACTGGCTGGTTCAGGACTGGGAAAGGGTAAGCAACTGAACTTAACTAAAGTTCAAGTAAATTGAGCTTCTTAATGAGTCTCAGGGCTTTGTCCAAATGTCAATTTGGGTTTATATCTATAAATTGTGGGTTACCGCCTAGATTCTTTCTTTCCTTGTTTGTTAAGATGGAGAGCTCATTAGTGTAGGTGGTGTTTTGTAGAGTTGGAACAAATACTTATAGACATTCTCATGAAATTCTGGGAAGCCAAAATTGCATAGAGAAATGGCAAATAACTCATTATGGGTTATACTCAGAGATGTATGCGAGCCTTTTCTCAAAGTAAAATTCTCACTTCAGTGCAACACAACATGTGGACGTGGTGTAAAGAGGAGGACTGTATTATGCGTCAGCATCACAGGTGGCAAGTTTCAAATCCATGAGGATGAGGAATGTGATGCTAGCAAGCAACCAGGAGATGAGGATACATGCTTTGAAAGGCCTTGTTTCAAGTGGTATACAACACCGTGGTCTGAGGTAGTGGCATTTTAATTGGGAATAATGATGTGTATGTATATTGATTGTATATTACAACTTTGGCTGTAACTTGAATTACAGTGCACCAAGACATGTGGTGTGGGAGTGAGAATGAGGGATGTAAAATGCTACCAAGGAAGAGAACTTGTTCGTGGATGTGACCCTCTGACTAAGCCTGTTAACAAACAGGCCTGTGCATTGCAACCTTGCCCCACTGAACCACCAGGTAAACCTAAAAGTGAAATGGACTGTGCTCTTGCACTTTATGTTTTGTTAATACTTTGCTTGCTGACTGTAGGCTAAGGGCTAGACTGGTTTTACCTAGAATAACTGTAGTTCTTTGAAAAGGTAACTGTCTAATAAGGTGTGTTGATGGCTGATTTCCAATACAGATGACAACTGCCAGGATCGTCCCAGCACCAACTGCTCTCTGGCAATTAAAGTCAACCTTTGCAGTCACTGGTATTACAGCAATGCCTGTTGCCATTCATGCAGAAATCAACGTGCCACCTAGTTTTTCTCACAGGGGAAAAGGTCAATGCACTTAAATCAGGACCATTGGGTAATAGGCAAAAACTAGATTTTCATGATGGAGGCATTTACTGAATATCTATTATCCACATACAGTGGCAAACATCTGGAGTCTTAGAATGTCTTGGTTTACTAATTAATTCTCTCTTATTTTTAAACTAGGTATATTAAACTACCATTGATGTCGGTATTTTAGTAGCAATGTCTGTGTTATGACAAAGTCCTACAACTGTGGGATACATTTAGGAAACTTTAAATTATTTTGATTATTGTTCCAGTCCTTAAACCATAATTATAAAGCTTGAGCATATTTATGATCCATCAAACTGGCAGTGATGATTGTCAGTACTGAAAATAATCTTGGCCTTAAGTTTTGTACATTCAAATACAAACTGGCACTTTATCCACTGCTAGTTACAATGCTCTGCTGGTTCCTTGGTATCTGATTTAATGGTTACTGGACCATTGCTTTTCTATTGTTTATTTATTAGTCAGAGCAGGTGTTTGGTTGAATATTCCATGTTCTCCACTCATTCTGACTGTTTTTCTGCAGTCAGCAGCTGTTTTTGGCAGTAGGGAAAAACAAACACCATTTTTACTTGATTCTCCTGAGACGTATTATGTGTAATTGACTGTGACCGGGCACTTGAACATGTAATATTTTAAACTGTATGCATTTATGTATTGCTTTTTTTGTGGCACAGTCCAGTTATTATAATATACATTGTTGTTACCTCAGTGTAAAGAAACAGTTTTAAAAAATAATACACATCGTAATTTTATTGTAGAAAAAACTGCACATTTTGTTACCTCTCAGAGCATGATAAATAAGATTCCATTTCTAATCCAACCATATGCAGTATTTTCCACATCCTGTAAAATCAGGCATATTAAAGTTCTTACTTTTAAAAGCTTGAATAAAACACAATAACTTTTGACAGATATTGAAATAACTGTCTTGGCCAATTTAAAATAACCACTGCAGTTACTCAGTAAGTGTAACAACATTCAGATCATTCTACCCTCAATGTGACAGATTGTAATATGATGTCTACTGCCATTCCAAAATTTTTCACTTTTGCCAAAGTGGTGAACAGTTATCTGAGTGAAATAACTTACGCCATCTGCTGGTCTACATGCAACATACACTGATGCTTGATTTGCTGATCAACGATGGAAAAATCTTCCAAATACTTGTTCATTAAAATTACCTGACAGGAATGTGTAATCTCTCATTCTGATCATTGTGGTTAATATATTTACCTGCATCCATAAGGTAAAAAAAGGAAAATATTAAGAAAAGTGTAACAATATTAGTGAACTTATATATTTTTTAAATTAAAATGTTACAAATTATCCTTTTATTTTTTGACCACTACACTAGTGCATGTAATTCTATATTATAAAAAAAATTAAATAAATATTACCTGTGCTTTGACAAGCAGCCTGTCTCTCTTTCTGATTCCGCATGTCTCCACTCATTTATATGCTTACAAGCCTTACAGAATAAACTGATCGTCTGATTTGTAATTGTTATTGGGGCCCTGCTTTACTTTAAATTTAACAGTGATTCATTTTTAGACTTTTTTGTCTGACACTTTGGTATGCTTCGATATGGCATTTTACTATAGAGCAAATATAAAACTATTACGACTGGCACAACTGCATCTGCTGTAAGAAAGAAAGCAATCAATCTTTCTAGCACATGGTACAATCTGATAGTAGTTGTAATTATTACTATTACTATTATTATTATTATTTTACAAATTTCTAAATGCTTTTGGTCACTAATAGTAGCTAAAAAACATTTGCTAAAATGATTATTGATAAACTTATAACTACTTTATATTATTTTATAGAACATACAATTCCATAAAAAACATTATCCCAATTCCATCTTTCCCCACATAAATGCATGTACAGATATCAATAGCATAGCTTATGTTCCTAATCATATTCTTCTTTGTTGTTGTCTATTAACACAAAGTCATTTTAAACTATCAAGGGTTATATTGTTAATCATTCTCCAACACACTTCTACAGTTTGATACCCAATGTAAATCTCTATATCCTTTCCAGGTCAAAATCACTGTGACCCTGCTTTAGGAAATTAAGTCTCAACACAGGTCTTCATAAGAGTTACACCTCTGTACTGATGCTCTGGTGTGTGACCATCTTCCTCAGTGTTATAGAACGTATGAGGTTAAGCTGGTTAAAGCCTGATATGTCTGGAGGAAGGTCGACCTCTTGCTGCTCTAAGCTCCTGTAGCTGATCCTTCCTCCTCCATTCCTTACTTCCTGCTGTGGGGGTAGTTTGAAGGGCAGTAGTCCAGAGCATGAGGGGCAGAACATGTAGGAGCGTATTGACGCAGGGGATAGAGCAGGGCTATAGCGTCTGCAGATTGCCGGCCCATTGGGCTTGTAAAGCTCTGCGTTTGTAAGAAGCTGATCAGACAATGATTGTTCTGGAAGAGATATAATCCTCAGTGGGCTTGGTGAAGTCAGAATATGTGGAGGACCTCGAGGGCTTGGTGGTCGCAAAGAATGCGAAGGAATTAGAGAGTTTGACTGATGTGCTGAACTGGGCAGGGATTTGGCAAAGTCAGGCTCGTCCTCCTCTTCCTCCTCCTCCTCCACCTTAGACCCATCACTCTTACAACAGTAATACTAGTGATATGGTCAAGAGGTTTGGTGGTGTAAGTGGGTTTCAAAAAGGGAAGAGAGATAAAAAAAAAAAAAGATTCTGAATAATAAATATGTATAAATATTTACAATCTATATTTCTAACTGTGCCCAAATTTAAGTCAGCAGAAAGAAACCATAAATATTTTTTGCTGAAACAATGTTACATAGCCATAAAATATATATCCAAATCCCAGCCTACTATATTAAATGGCAAAATACCTACATACAGTAGTGGATTGTAGACTTGGAATGACTGATGACAGATTCTATAACAATTGCTATCACGATTCAGATGTCTGTCAGAAAACTTGGTGTCTGCAGCAGTAACAAGAAGTGTTTAATTTTCTTCTATTTAATAGGCCTAAATGAAGATATAATTTCATTCACATTTTATAATGAGCTTTGTTACATTGTTAAGTTATTTGTTAGGTTTTACTTGTTAAGTTTATTTTCTGTCACAACTTCGGGATGCCAGCATTCCTGATAGTGTTAATGGGTAATTAACTAAAAAAAATAAAATTACTGGCTAAATGAAAATGCTAGTGATTGCAGTCGAACCTGACTTGTTCACAGCTTCTGGTAATTGTTTCCGCTCTAATGAGTAACATGTTCAAGACACATTTTAAGTATGTATGATACCATTAATCAATTACCAGAAATACCATAAATAATTATTATTGGACAATACTGAAGAGTATTAACGGTGGCAAATTTTTATGAAAAAATGTTTACCTGCAGCCTACAGCAACACAGCACTGTAACAATAGTCAACAAGATGACTGCAGCTATGATTCCACCTGTGATGACCACTGTTCCGGCTGTCATTCGTAATCTTCTCCATCAACAACCTGCATATTTATGAAAGAAGAAAATGTCTTAGAGTGTGCATGTGTGAACATTTGTTTCCCTGAATGCATATATGAGGACCTATTTCCTACTGTCATTTCAAGAGCAACTACTATTCAAAAAATACTATTTTTTCTCCCAGCTTTAACAAGATTATGAAATGTACAGTAGCTATGAAGATTTGGCCATTCAGCTACAAGAGCATTATTGAACTCTGGCACCCCTTCTGTTGTCCCCTTTCTGTTCAGTTTGTTTGGGGTCTCAGCCACATTTTAATCACTTATTGACCTGCTATATTGTTCGCTGATATATAAATATATATTTTTCGTTTGTTTGAGAATCAAAATATGAAAAGCAATAATGAATAAAAAAACAATAAAAACAGCAACACTCTCTGTCTCAACTGCCTGCCTCCAGTGTCCTTACTTCCCTCACACACAGGGTTTTACAAGAATATTTTGCTACCTCTGGCCCTCATTTAAAAAAGTACATTTAAAATATTAGCCTATACCAGGCTTATGAGAAGACCATACTTTTCTATTGACATAAGTTTTAGTCAGATTGACATCTTAATGAAAACTTTGCTTCATTATTAGGTTGTAGGTAAAACACCAGAAAGCACAAGACCCCACTGATTTAAGCTACTAAACAAATTAAGAACCAGGTGATTAGGACCATAGTTTTTATTAAATACTTTAGTATGCAAATTAGTAATAAACTCTTATAAACTCTAATAAACTCCAGAACATAATCATAATTTTAGAAATTTTGTCACAAACACATCTGTCACAAAATAAAAACGAATAAAGCATGAATTAAGCGTAAGTGAAATAAAGCATAAGCATTTCATATAGCTGTTTCATACACTTTACAGTCACATCCATGCTTAAAAGAGCTTATCACAGCCCATTATAATTAGAACTCACAAAATTTTCCATCACAAAAAAGACCTTAAGGGAAATTAGTTTATTGGCTTTAATCAGATGCATTTCCATTCAGGATTTTCTGGTTAATATCAAATATTATCAAGACCCAACAAGACCCTTCTTTTAGATGTAGCTGATTACAATAATCACATTAGCAAATCATACAAGCATAGCAATCAATTTTAAAATCAAGGGGTATTTTTGTACTTTTAGTATGTGTAACCAATCCAAATAATATATGTATGTATGTATTTTACCCCACCCCCCACACCCAATCAATCAATCAATCAATCAATCAATCAATCAATCAATAAAATAATGATGTGATGTGCAGATAATTTGCTTTTATAGTATTGGTCCTATGTACAATTATTTAGATTGGTTTTGAAACAATATATTCATATTCTACTGAGAATCATATTTTAACCTACTAAGGACAGAGAGAATAAGAAAAGGTTATTACCGTTCAGAAACTCCTGAGTGATGATGTGTGATATCCAGTGTCACTGTGACTGTCCGCCCTTCTGATGTCTGAGTCTCAACAATTTCTATTTTCGACTCACCAAGTCATTATACTGTATTCAGTCCACTCTACAGAAAAAAAAAACATTTCCATGTGATGGGACACCTGAAAAAAACCTGAAATGTTACCTGTTCTTCCTAATAAATTAGCTCTTTATTTTCCCCAGGAATTTTACTATATGAGGAACATTGTACGGTAGTCTACTATACCGCTTGCTTTGAAGAAAATGTTTCTTCGAAATGTGGTATTGTAGACGAGCAGCATGGCGACAGGCAGCTCGATGTCCTGCGGCTTTCTAACAATTAGCTTAGCATTTCTCTCACAGTCCACAGCGCGCGACGCTTTGGTGACTCCATAAGCGCGCGCGGCGGCACGCGCTCCTCCGACGCAGAAAAAAGTGTCTACATGGATCAGGCACCCACGTGCCCCAATCAATCTGGGTTGGAATGAATTGGTTTAAAATGTTATTCTGAATCAGAGTAAGTTGACTTACAAGTCACTTACCGTGTCCCATTGTAAATGTATGATCCATAATGTCATTCACAAGTAGCCAATAATAAATGAAAAGGCAACACAATTGCAAACTTTAATGTCTACATTATTCATTTATGGTATTTGCAATACAATATAAGGATTGCATCAAAACTCTCCTTTAATTGCTGCCATTTTGACGTGATAAAACTTGCATTAATAGAGAGATACACTTTCCTTTCTTGTCTTTACCCCTAGTAGCAGGTTGACCAGATTTTTATTACATGAATTATTAAACTTGCAAATATTAAAGGAAGCAGAGATTCCAGTGCATTGTACAGACAAGGCTGTGAAATATTCATGCAAGAAGATGCTGGGTATGGAGTGGTCATCTTTCCCACTCTTTCCCCATTTCACTTGCATCTTCTTTCAAGAACAGTTTCCTGAATCCCTGGAGGAGCCACTTAAGCTCAGAAGCAGCTGGTAAAACTGAGGCCAGAGACACCAAATGCTGTTATCGTGCATACATGGTATATCCTTGTTCAGTTTTCTTTCTTCCAAATATTATTACTTCACTTTGACTTACATGCTATAAAAAATTGCCTTTAAGCAATATATGAAGATATCAAATATATGTGCATAGTTTTGTTGTTTCATATCAGAGGCAAACCCAACTATAAAACTTAACATTTTTAGTAAAACTTGTTTACTTCAGTGTTAACAGGCACATGAAAATTGTTAAAGATTAGATAATGTTGTGGAGGCCAAAACAATCTCCATTCTTTCATTGCTAATGGTTCCTGTGGAAATAACTCTTTCTGCAGCTTTTTTTTAATTATTAAAAAAATAAACTAAAGGGGTTTCCTTTAGCTCTGTGTTGGGTCTTCTTTGACTGTCTGTCATTAGATGTTTGTCTAATTAAACTTACATAAATGAGCTGAGGGCAATACACATGCATGGCTGCCTTGGAAAAAAATCACAATCACACATGCACAAAGTATGTGCATACAAGAAATTGGAGAAGAATGTTTTGGAGAGAAAAAGACTCTGCCAGTTTGACTGCGTTTTTCACTACTTTTATGTTTCTAAAAGCAATAAAGCATTTACTTTAAGAGTAAAACTTTGAAAGAAAGTCAGGTTGCACAAAAACATGAGATACATCGTTACATCGAAACAAACTCAGTGTGAATAATGACCTAGATGTGTATTGGACACTGATTGACTCAGCATTAGTATGATAATGTGTGAGACTTTAACATATTGTGATTGTCTGTACGTGTGCATGTGCGTGTGTGTGTGTTTGTGTGTGTGTGTGTGTGTGTGTGAGAGAGAGGTTAAGGTAGCATGTGTATGATACGATTATTGATGTCAAATGATTTAAATACTCATCAAAATTTACTTCATTACCTTCATTACAATGTGTCCTGGTGGCTTACTTAATGGTTTGATGATAATGTAAATGGTGAGAAGAGCCTTGGTCTTGCTTATATTGGTCTCAGCTACAACTCGAAAGTTTTGGCATAAGTTGATAACATTGTTTAAAAAATTCAGCAAACTGAATTATGTGCACTGTACTCTTACATGAATGTGGGGAGACAGGTATTCTCACAGCCTTGCCATGCAAAAGTGTTGAAGACTAAAGCCAATGCATATTTTATAAAGTACAAGGCCTCTCTATTCTGTATAAGGAACAGTGGTCTAAAAGAAAGTTTGCAGTTGGAATAAACACAAATAAGTCAATCTTGCTTCTTAGACCTGATAACCTGATCGGATATTCGTATGTGTCTATTTTTAAAGGGTCAACATTCAGCATTTTAAAATGAATATTAACATAATATTAGCATATATTTTCATACTGTTTTGCCTCAGTAATTCATAATTCACAGAAATAAAAACTTTTTCTGTGGTGATATTATTGTCATTCAACCTTTATATTCAATAATCAGATTTACGGGTTGAAGATTCACACTGTGTTAAGTTAATTTATGCTAGATCTTCCTGTTAATAGATTTTGTATTGTAAGGCAATATATTAAGTGTATAAATGTTGAAGAATATCAGAAAAAAAGCTTTAGTTAAATTGCAATATCTACAGTCATATGATTTCATGACATCCTTTGGTTGATTTCATTTGAAAGTGCTAGCCTGAAATAGGTGATGGTTAGTTGGTGCACTGGCCTACATCTCAGTGACATAAAGTTATTTCAAAATTGGAGGACAAAGGCAGCAGGCAGATACTGAGTATACCTGTGCCATTATTCCACATGAAGGAAAATGTTCTACAGCATTTTATCTCAGCAAGAAGAGAGAACTGCAAAAGTGGAATAGCATATTTTATTTATTAAAATCAAAGTGTGGCAAGTCCAAAGTGGATAAAACACTCATGCATGTATTGCAGGGTAGAGATGACAACTTCTATGTTGCCCACCGCCTGGCTTTTTTGTATACCAATATAAATCTTGGCAGTTTATCCTGGATTTTCAGTACAGTGTGCCAGAACTTAGAAATGGCAAAGATTTGGATTTCCATTTTTATTTATATTTCTATTTTACTCACCCCACCAAGTCTATATCTAATCATTTTTTGTGCATTTAGTGCAGTACTTCCTCTGTATATTTTGACAAAAGTGATTAAATTAAACTCTACTTTGACAGTCTAGCCATAATAATAATTGATTTAATTTTCTTTGCAACACAGCACCTACCACTTATAGGACTTAAACATCAGAATCTAAATTTCACATCAGATGTCAGGCTGTGTTTGGCAAAGTGGTTCTCTGACTTAAGGGTAGACACAAATTTTACAGATTTATTTAACAGTATTTTGTATCTCTGTATTTTGTATGCCCCCTGCTATTCTTGGACACAAAGAGACATATACTGTACAGTATTGCTTTCTTGAGAAAGAACAACTTTTACTTTTTTTAATACAAGATAAACAATTGTATTAAGTGTTAATAGAGTACTATAATATTTATTAAAACTATAATCTGATGTTCCTGTGATCCTGTAATTCACACTGGCAATCTTGAATTTCAAAGTCAGCACTACATCAGGACCCATAACACTGGGTAATGTTGTCTGCAAATGCTGTAGAAATGACGAATGATTGACTGTCTTTGCCTAGACCACCTGAATTCCTGCTTAAATATATTTTCTTATTATTGCTCTTCTCTAATGGTTTGTTTGCCTTGTTTTCTTTAAGAAACACTGATCACCATTAATCAAAAATTAAATCAGCCTGTGACTTAACAATTAAAATTGTTAGGCAGGAATGATCAGAAAACCAAACCCTAAATCTGATAATTAGTACTGAAATGAATTTCAAGTCACAGGCATAATCTCACACCCTGGAAAAACTAAAAAACTTTGTAATTAGTTCATACATTTTCAAGATAGATATATGTTCTGTAGCACAATGTCACAAATGACCTTGATCTTGTAAACTGTCCTATAAACAATCTGCCCCATAAAGTATAAGCCCTATAAAGACACTTGTTTTGTAATACCTTAACAACCCAATATTTATCCTTATCTAATAAACATATACTTATCAATGTCATGTTGGCAGATACAGACATGAGTGTAGGTATACCAGGCATTATTGAACTTGGCAACAAAAACAAAGACATGATCTAGAAACAAGGTTAAGGTGCAGGCAACGATTTCCAACAATCAACATGAACTATGCAAGACTATGGGCAGAAAACCAGCAACAGGATCAAAATCTAAATACAATTTCTTGGTAATGAATGGAAAAAAGTGGACAAAAAGCATATACGACACAACGTGAAGGATCAGTCACATTTACAGCATTAAGCAGACAATCTTATCCAGAGTGACTTACATTTTATTTTAATAAAATACAACTGAGCAATTTAGGGTTAAGGGCCTTGCTCAGGGGCCCAGCAGGTGGACCTGGGATTTGAACTCATGACCTTCCAATCAGTAGTCCAATGACTTAACCTCTAAGCTATCACATCCCACCCAGTGAGGGTGGGTGTATACTGTATGATTGTGTCCAGGAAAAGGGTAATCATTAAGTGGGTAAATGTGAGATTGTCTGTGATTCCTATAAGTCGTAGTCCATGTTTATAGGCACATGTAATCAATTTGTCTCAGCACATTTTTTTTCCCCCACTGGACACTGTCTGGGGTTCTCACCTATGGGGCATTGACAATCTCTCTGTGAGGCTTCAAGTTAGGGCCCCCAGAAAAGCATTCAGGCAGAATACACTCCTTAGTGAGTTCACAAGGTGGAGCTGGGTATAGTTAGGTCAGGGAATTGCCTTTGGCACTTCATGGAGATGAGGCCTTAAGACTGAATGAAATCAAAGTACATGAAGAATAGAACACTGTGTGCTTAAAGAGTTCAGACTTCGGTCTTGATGAATGTTCTGGTGATCGGTACTGATGGAGAATGGGTATTAGACCCCCTCCAACCAGAGTTTCCATTTATTTAAGCAATCATTGGTTCTGCTTGGTGGTGGTGGTCAGCTATCTCAAGAAGAAAAGCTAAGAGAAACTAAAAGATTAGTTTAGTTTCTGAATTGCTGTAAGATCACAACAACTGATTCTGAAGCATTTATCTCCACATTGAAGAGCTGTGATTGGGGTGATTTGTTTTGTAGGAATTGACCTTCATGCTTCCTTGAGCTTGAAGAAGACTTGTCCAGATTCTGGCATCCACTGCATAAGTTTGTTACCCCTTTTCTGCAAGGCACTGAACCGGGGTGATATGATGCTAAATCCTCTCATAAAGCATCAATTAAATTTGTTAAAACCCTGACAGCTTTACAGCTCCTTCACAGTAGTTGTGACAGGTCATTGTGTGACTGCCAAGACTTGGTACTGGTCCATTAACACACACTCACACACTGGGCCCAATGATAGAGCCCAGAAATGCCACTTTGTACAAATGGAATTTATACTTCTTAGTCTTGACATAAAGATGGTTTTCAAGCAGCTGTGACAACACATATCACATTATACAAATGTGTGCATGGATATATGTGGTTATAGCATTGGTATTGCATTGGTTGAGCTCTGGAAAGGCCGCCCATAGCTGTTAAAGAGTGCTGATACTAAAGGCAGAGGATAGTCTTACTACTCTGTGACTTGATTAAGGAATTAGTCGTTGATGCCTGGAATTTCCAACTGGAATTATGAATCTGGCCTCTTTATGGTAGTTGAGGAGATATTGGTGGAGAGAGTGTGGAGACATGACAGTGGTTTGACCACCGCACTAATGAGATCTGAATGTTGTGAATATGATGGAATCAGTGTTTTTAAAAGCAGCTTGAGTTTTTCTGTGAAGGTGCAGTCAATTAAGTTTCCAGCTGCACTGGAGTCAATCAGCACTGAAACACATCTAGTTTGGCAGCACAAAATAAAGGTGAGATAGAACACAGGAACAACAAACATGTTGGAGCGAAGCATGGAGGGTGCTTGTTCAGAGGTGTACTGTCTCTTGGCTCACAAAATAAAGTGAGCATTACAACATGAAACTCTTTCAAATGGCCAGTCTACTTGCATTAAAATAAAGTAAAATTAATACTGTAAATTGACAACATGACTTAAAGTGCTGCTAGTATGGCACTTAAGATGTGGGATTAAAAGTAGCTCCTATTTGCCCTTGTTAACCGAAATACTTGCTTAGATTTGTATGTATACATACATACTGTATGTATGTTGCCATATTAATCAACACAAAATATACTGCATCTTGAAATGAAACCTTTTAGTGTTGATATAATAGTTTATATTTGTGTGGCTTCTCACTCAACAGCATGCCGAGATCAGAGAAATGATAACATGAGTTCAACAGGAGATTTGAAATTTATGACTTACGAGTCCATAAAAGAGCTATATAAGACTGAAGCTCTGGGATGATCTGAACACAGGGGACAGACCATGAAGGTATGTGCACTTCTTGCATGTAAAATTAAATATGTATTATTGAAATGTAATGGCATTAGTCATCAGGAATCTTATAGTAGATTTTTAATTATAGACATCAGAACAATTGCCATCTTAAATATCCCTGAAAGCAATACATATAAAATACAATAATTTATTTGACAGTTGTAGTATCCAATGCAATGTATAAGTAATGAAAGCAAGTACAAGAACAATGCAAATAAAGCATACTATTCAGAAGAAATGCTAGTGAAAAGAGTGATTTAAACCCTGATTACAAAATAGTCAGTTAACAAATGATACCTAGAAATACACACCAATTACAGAGTATGGTAAGTTAATACAAAGCAATGATGAATAAAATACTGCATGCTGCTAAGCTTGGAAAACCACTAATCATAAATTCTTTATAGATGAAGCTGTTTGCTGTCATCACCCTTTTTCAGCTGGGGGCTTTCTGTGCATATGCTACAGAACCGGTCATCAACCTAAAAGAGATAGTAGAGAAAAGTATACAAAATAAGAAAGGTAAAAGGTGTTTATTATTCTTTCATTTATATTAATGTGTTCAAATTACTGTACATGTTTATATTGCTCATATATTATATATTTACCATTATATATATTTAGTTTTTGTTGACTTCAAGTTTCCAAGTTTCTCACTGTAAATTGTTTTGATATTTTGATAAGTATTGTGCAAATTTTTTGATAAGTATTGTGCTAATTATTTAATAAAATTATTTTATTTAATAATTTTTTTATTAATAAAAATTATTTAATAAAATTATTGTGAAGAAAACATCACTGAGATTGTAGATATAGGATTTCTTATATGCCATCAATATTACTAATCTATCTCTCTCTCTCTCTCTCTCTCTCTCTCTCTCTCTCTCTCTCTCTCTCTCTCTCTCTCTCTCTCTCTCTCTCGCTCTCTCTCTTTTCTTTACAGCACCTCTTTTGAACCCACTGCTAGAGGGTAAAATCCCACCTCTTGTAAACAATGATCCAGTTGCTGGCCCACTTACACCTCCAGAGCTTGACGAACCATTGAGCAATTCACATCTATTTGGCGATAATGTCAATCTAAACTGGACCAAGTGGGATGGTTCTCTTCCCCAAGGTGCAGTTGGCATCTATAATGGGTATACAAAGCGTTCTGATTACATCTGTAAATACAACTGTGAAGCAGGTTTTTACACTCCCAGCAAAGGTCCATACTGCAACTACCCCTATGCTGATAGAGAATATCATGCCCCTGAGTTTGAGGTTTTAGTCAATGTAGACAATTTTGAGGTTGTGGAGTGGAAGGAAGGTTCATATGGATCTGTGCCAAAGAATGCCATTAGGACCTGTGGAGGTGTTGGAATTTTTGTTGGTAAGAACAAGTATGGGCTTGGTAAGGTTGTACCTCAGTTTGAAGCCTTCTTCCTGCCATGGGAAGGTGATGAGTACTGGTACAAGTCCTATGAAGTCTTGTCCATAAACCGTGATGTCTACAGCCAACACATCTCCCATGTTGAGTATGGTATTAATGAGGTTGAGCTCTTCCACTACCCACCAGAGACCATGAGGATTTCCAGTGTTACCAACAATGACTGCCAGACAATAACCAAGACTGTAACCATCTCCAAGACCACGGAGGTGGAGAGCACCTGGAACATTGGCCGTACCACTATGCTTGGTGTTACAGCAGGCATCACTGCCAAGATCCCTATGATTGGCAGTGGTGGAGTGGAATTCACTGCAGAGAAGTCCTTTCAGTTTAATCGTGGCACTACCCTAGTAGAATCTTTAAGTCATGAAGTGTCAGTTAAACTAACAGTGCCACCCAATCACTCTTGCACTGCACGCATGGAGGGCCGAAAGATGACTGCTGACATCCCGTTTAAAGCAAGGCTCAGCCGAACATATGCCAATGGAGAGACCCAATGGACCTCCATCATTGGTGTCTATGATGGCATTCAGATAGGAGAGGTCAGAGCAGTGGTGGACCGCTGTGAACCTATTATTGATCCTAAGCCATGTCCATCAGCTTCATAGTGCTATTATAATTCAAAGAAGCCAGTAACCAATTGCTATGTTCTAACATGCCAGTATAATTGTTATATACTGTAAGTGCAAATTGTTAATGGCCTAAAAGATTGGTTGAGTTGTATTTTTTGTAAACAATAAATCATACATTTGTGAACTAACACCCTAAGCACTCCTTTTACTGTAAATTGCTTGAAAAATAAAGAGAAAAACAACCAAACTGTTTATTTTTTTATCAAGGTTCATGTGCTGCAAAGAAACAAAGACATTGTAACTGAACTTTGGTTATATTCTGTGATTGGAAACAGTAAACCAAAGGTGCATTTTAATACACATTACAAAATAAGAATTATGTGAATTAAGCAATAAAATAACATTTTGTATTTTGTACAAAATTTGTAATGGGCCAGCATTGCCACTTGCCAGCAAAGAATAATGTTGAATGTTTGCATTTACCTTTATGAATATGGTATAAATGTATTTCATATCATATGGGTAACTTTTTGACCCCTATTTGTTATAACCACCACATGTCATTCATTGCCTTTTTCAAATAAATCCTGAAGACAGAGGCAGTCATGGGCTTATTTTTTGCAGATACATTTTTAAATTTAGTTATCCAGAAATTCCAACCAAATATTAACCTGCTCTTATATTTTAGTCCTATCTATATTCCTCTTGACCTGCTACACAACATAATGCAATCCTGTATGATGAATAATACATGATAAAAAGAAATCACTTAAATGTGTTTTACACATCTACTTTCTACAGTCATGGTTTTTGTAAATAAATAACACAAAACTATAGTTTCCCTGCTGTTTATTAGTTTCACTGCTGTGTCTGCATTCAATAACTGCTACACATAAAAAGTTCTGCAGATATTTATTTTAAATTTTTTCATTTATCCATGGGGCTCTTTAAACAAAACACAACAACAACAAAAAAACAAATACATACAAAAAAGTTTCAAACATATTATACAATATATGTTTCCTGTAATTGGGTATTTCAGCTGTATAATGTAACTGATACTCTGATTACAGTATATCAGACCATTACAAGGAACAGTCGGTTAACAACATTTTTAACCTTTATTTGTCAGTGAAGCTCATCAGATCACAGTTATAAAATCATTAATGATTACATGCTCTGTGATGTCCTTAACCTATATACAGCTACTACTTTTATCAGACATCTATCAGACATTTATTCCAGATAATCAATCATGGATAAAGAGGTTGTAATTCCAATATCTTGCTGGGTAAAAGTTTTCTTTGACCTGAGATTGTTGTTATCTTTACCATGCAAATATGATTTCATTTGCTGTTTTTTTCTGTTCTATGCTCCATAAAATGTAAATAGATGTTAAGATGTTTCTGAAAAACAGCAAATATATTATAATTTATTTACTGCCCTTTAATAAGTTTATTTTACTGAACATTGGAGCACAATGATGTGATCTTTGATTAATTTGTTCTTTGAAATATGGAAATAAAACCATGTATTTGAAGTGAATTAGCTTGTGACAAAAAAAAAGCTATACAAAGACAAGCATTTAAAAATTCTTAATTAAAAATTCCCTAATTTTAAACTGCGGCTTTATATGGACAGAGAATCACAAGGATAGGATGAAGTTATCAGTGTTGGTTTATTGCGGCAATTATAAGAGCTTAAAAACCCTTTGGCAGTAGCATGTATCAAGCACTTGAATAGGAATCAGAGAAGGTAAGACGCTCATTTTTACCTCACAAATCCCAATGAACAAATATATAATGTAATGAATATTAAACAGCTTCTGTTAGAATAATGGGTCATGCTATATATTGATGTCAAGTGCATTATGACAAACTTAAAGCATATCATTCAGTAGTGTTTATCTAATTGCACAGTTTTTATTCACTGATAATGTTCTAAGAGGTAGTCTATACAATTTCAAATCAGATTTCTTTTAATGATGCAGCTTTCTGATGAATATTTGTGTGGCTATGAATTTTTATTATATCAAGAAGAAGAAATAAATAAATAAATATATATATATATATATATATATATATATATATATATATATATATATATATATATATATATATATATATATTTGTGCATATGGCATAATTTTTATTTCTCACCAGATGAGGGCAGCACTTCCTTTAGTGTTAGCTGTATTGCAGTTCTGTGCAACACCACTGCACTCAATCTCTGCTCCAGATCTTACTGCAGAAAACAGTAAGTTCTCTCCATGTACAAATGGGTTTCCTCCCCAAATTGAGTATGTGTAGGTGTGTGTGATGCACTAGCATCCTATCCTGGTTTTATTCATCCTTTGTGGCCATGGTTGCAAGTATATTCTCACGATCTACCACCATCATGACAAATTAAAGAGGATATTGAAGATGATGATAAAGATTTTAATGTACTGTTCCACTGACTAATGCTATGTTTTACTGAGATGTGATAATAGATTGTTTAACATTTGCAAATTGATTATAAACAAATCTTACATGTGGAAACATACAGAAAGCTACAAATACTGAAAGACTAATATTGGCCATATCATGCACACTGACGATACTTAAATTATTTCCAAATTTTTCCTCCTTAACTTTTCTCTTTTTTCCCCTTATATTTATTTTAATGATTTTAACTCAGAGATCCATCTAAACCCTGACTTGGTGGATGTGGTACCACCTCTTGATACCTGGACTACAGTAGAAAATACTGAAACTCCCCAAGAGTTATTGTCCATGGATAAGGGGAGCTCAACATTCATGTTTCAGGAAAATGTCAACTTAAAGTGGGTTAGCTGGGAAGGCTCCCTTCCAAATGGGGCAGTAAGCATCTACAATGGTTATGCAGGACGCACTGACTATGTGTGTAAATTCAACTGTGAGGCTGGATTCTACACTCCAAGTAAAGGCCCATACTGCAAATACCCTTATGCGGATGCTGAGTACACTACCCCTAAGTTTGAGGTGTTGGTCAATGAAGACCACTTTGAGTTCCTGGAATGGAAAGAAGGCTCCTCTGGGTCTGTGCCCAAAAATTCAGTGAAAACTTGTCCTGGAATTGACATCTTTGTGGGCAAAAACAAATATGGGCTAGGTAAAATTGTTACCAAACATGAAGCCTTCTTCCTGCCTTGGGAAGGCAAAGAATACTGGTACAAGTCTTATGATACCCTAGCCATTAACAAGGACACCTATAGCCAGCAAATCTCCCATGTGATGTATGCTATTGATGAGGTCAAGCTGTTCCATCATCCACCAGAGACCATCCAAATGGCCAGGGCCACCAACTATGAGTGCTCCAGCATTGAAAAGACAGTCCTTTTGCAGAAGACTAGCACTGTAGAGAAGTTCTGGGACATTGGCAGAGAAACCCGAAATGGATCCACCTCAACCATGAATGGGAAAATCCCAATCATTAACCCAGACAATGTGGACTTCACTAAAGAACAGACAGTAAGTTTTTCTGAGGGGACAAGAATGATTGAGACCATCAGCCACTCCATGTCTGTACAGGTCTTGGTGCAACCAAACCATTCATGCTTAGTGAGAATGGAGGCAAGAAGGATGACTGCTGATATCCCATTCACAGCCCGGCTGAGTCGGACATACACCAATGGAAACACTCACTGGACAACTGTCACTGGGACATATGATGGTGTGAAGATTGGAGAAATTAATGCTGTAGTAGAACGCTGTATTCCTATTCCTGATGCCCCTCCATGCTTTTATGAAAGTGAATAAAGTGCAATGCTTCTACATTTGCATGAGACAGAAAAAAATCCACTACTGAATGGCATGGAAACATTATGAATTAACTGCTTTAATAGCATGTATAAATTTTAATAATGTAATAAATGTGTTGCAGGATGATTACATTTTTCTGTAGTTTGCATTACATCTGGTGACGATACTGATTTGCAGAAAGGAAAGTTTAGGAAACTTTAAGAAACTTTTTGATTTGGAAAATGGTATTTAGAAAATTAATTTTCAGCTAAAATCTACACACATACTACATAGTGATAAGTAACTAAGGAGACTGTGTATAATGCTAGATGCAAAGGTAGTATAAAAAATATAGAAATATATATATATATATATATACTTATCATAATAATATATATAACTTCATACATAAGATCTACCCATCACTATTTTTGCACAATCAGCATGTTTAAACAAGTCCAGTTTCCGTCTTGTCATACGTTACAGTCTAAACAGTGACAGTGACAGGTGCTGTGCTTAGTGAGATAGTCTCCTTCCCCTGGGCCCATATTTATACTATGAGCAGAAGAGTGCACACTAAGCCTATCTAAACAGTCGATCAGTTTGACACCATTTCAACTCTGTATGCAAACCCATTCAAACTAATACCAACTTTAACTGTCCATATGCTCTCCAAGAGCAAACATCAATATAAATAGGAAGGCATGTTGTCAGCATGCAATAAACAGTGTTATTATTGTTGGGACACAGTTAGAGAGTGTGGATATTATTCATGTAAACACAGGAATATTTGAGATTCAGTCACTTATGGTGTTCACACAAGGATTTGTTTGGGCAGTGCTGAGAGGTCAATATTGACTTTAGCGTATTGACAGTCTGTATTTGTGGTGGTCACCACATTTACCTGTCACTGTGGGAGATAACAGGAAAAAAGCTCAGGACAATAGACAGTACATGTAAACAGCTGTTAGTGCATTTAGTCTTGAGAGATTAGAGAAATGCATACCCATAGATTTAAAAAAAAAAAAAAAAAAAAGAGAGAGAGAGAGAGAGAGAGAGAGAGAGATCTACATAAGCCAGATTTTCTTCCCATAGCATAAACTAATTGGTGAGAGAATGTTTCCCATTACAAAATCTCTACAGAATTCTCTTTTTCTTGCTCTATCCTAGTCAGCAAGTGAATTGATTCATTGCTATAAGTATCAGCCTAATGAGAATAAGGAATATCTTAATATAGAATCCCAATTCCACAATTAATCCTTCATTACAGCTGAAGCCTCATTCACAGCTACTACCTCCTTCATGAAGGCACACTCCCTCCATCACATGCCATTGTTCTGCCTACGAAATATCTCTGTCTTTGTCCCATGTCACATATAGCTGATCTGTTCTCATTAGGCTTTGATGTTCATTTGGGTTTCGACTGAAATATACTTCTTTTGTGTGCGGTATGGTGTTAGAAATATAAGACATATGTTTAATGAGCCTAGGTCAAGTGGGAAAGACTCATGTGAGATCTCAGGAAAGAGGATATTCTGTGGTGAGACAGCTGTACATGAATGAACTATACATAAATGCTTGAGGCATATTCTTTAGCCATATTCTAATTTTGCTTATTTTTACGGGGTTTATAAATGGTGATAAAATGCTCTTGTATTGCAGATAGAGAACTATACATTAAAATGATATTCTTTTATTTTCACTACCAACTGATTTTGATATGAAATTGCTTTTAGCTGTAAATGACTCCAGGTCAAAGTCCAGAGCATTTCCATGTTTCTAATAGCATACTCACTTGTGAATGATGTAGCCATCATATCTTAACAGTACACACACACACACACACACACACACACACACACACACACACACACACACACACACACACACACACATACCTTTCAGTACTTCAGTAAGACTTAAAAAGAAGATACAGAAGAAAAATACCTTTTTTCCTCAGGGTTTTAATGAAATGATGAAGAGTGAAGTGAGATCAATCTAACTAGGCCTGTGTAGATGAAGAGATTTAGGCCACGGTCTTGACCTAAAGGGAACCCATAGCACCAAATCCTCCTGCACACCTCAGAATGCTCCTCAGACATAATTAATATTAGGTAGGGTGAATTTCTTTTTTTTTTGTTTCTCTCAAAAGCAAATGATGAAATTGGTGTTTATCTGACTGTATTCTGACCTGAGGGCAAAATATCAGAATCTCTAGGGCAGATCTTTGAAAATCCAGCGAGCCAGGTGTCCTTGGTATTACAAATTAAACTTTAGTGTTAATAAATTTAATCATCCTGTGCTAATTTTCTATTAAGACATCAGTTTTGTCTGCAAATGGAGTTTACAGTTTTCTCCCTAGGGTGATATGTGAGTGTGAAAATTTGTCAAAAAATATTATGAATCATAAACACTGACAGCGGATCACATACATGTATAAACAGCACACTGCCTGATCAAGTTCAAGCATGTAATATGTCAATAGAGAGGAAAGACCAACACACTCCATCTAAACACTGTCCTATTTGTAGTGAATGCAACCATCACATAACAAAGGCATCACATTTAGTTTTTTTACTTTTACATGACCACTGCAATTAGATCATTTCCATAACACTTTAAACTGATAAAAATATGCAAATAACTCTCCAGCACAGTAGATAATATCATTTACAGTTACCCAGCGATAAAGATGTAAACTGGGAATCCAGCATTGCAAAGGTTAATACATTCAACCAGGTGTGTCAGGCTGGGGGAAAGTACCCTTTGCTCTGATTGTGCTTCTATTGGTTATCCTGCTTCCCCCACAATCTTCCACCAAACCCGGCAGTCCTCATTGCAAATGTTTGTCTTGAGCAAAGAGAGGAGCAGGTGTGGATCTGGCTCTTTTTTGTGTCGAATAGAGGGGGGGAGCTTAACTGCAATCACACACCACCGCATCTCTGGCACACCCCAGGCACACGTTACAACCTGTGTCTGCATGTTCCTGATGAGGTGTAGCTAAGATAGCTTTTTGCTACGGTATAGAATGGGCTACAGTGTAATAGCTAGTCACTACATTTGTTTCTTTTTTATTGCCATTATAAAAACTTGCCATTGTACTGAAGGGTGAGGAAACATTACTCATTTACAACACAGTAAAATCCAGATTGTTATGCGAGAACAAGGCAAATTAGTGATAAATAAATTTCATTCTAAATTATTTTTCATATTATTACAGACATAATTATCCAGTTAATTAATCATTAAACACTACTATGCATTCTGTACCCTCTGTTATTCTTTGCTGGCCTTTAATGGTTTGCTTGTTTTCAACTTAATGGAGTGACTAGAGCTGGAGGTCAAAGGGCTTCATGCACTCTAATTAAGAAAGAGGGCTTTTGCTTCCTGTATTGACATGACTTTTGACCCAAGCATATCTGTATGCCAAAGCTGGTCTGTAGTTCCAATTTTCATCCCAATTTAAACAGAAAGTAATATAACTTAAAAAAATGTTAATATCTCACTATGTGAAATTATTTAGCTTTAATTGTTTTTTATCCTTTAAGGAAAATCTTTTGCAAAACTATATATCAAAATAGATCATTAGAATTAAGAAGGAATTAAACGTGATGTGGTCTGCTGTTATACAGAAAGATTCCATGACACGGTTGGATGAGAATTATTGTTACAGCCCCTCTGCTTCATCGAGCAATTGTCTTGTTACCAAGGTACCATAAATTGCAATCTCCTCTGTCCTGAAGACTCTACCATGGCAGAAAAGTTAAAGATCTTAATAGTGAACTGACATCCAAGACTCCTCTCACTTACAATATGTATAAAAAAAATAAATAAAAAAAAAAGCAGAAATCGTTTCTTGCCGAAATCTTCATCATATCTGTGAAAATATGTTTATTTTTTAAAACAGTAATTCCATTTTTTCTGTATATTTTTCTTGGAATTCTTTTATCCTTCAAAGCCAAAATGTCTCATCAAAAGAAACATTTTACACATAATATAAGATATTAGTAATATTAACAATTATTTCTTGCCTTTTTATTGATTTAATGAGTGACTGTAGTTGACCTGTGGTAACCCTAATCAGGAATTATTCCCCGTGAAACTACATCTCTCAGGAACTTTAATAAACAGTGCCTTACAAATGAGCTCATTATCAGAAGCATTGGACTGTAGCACAATCTTTCAACAGAAAACTGGTTAATTAATAAAACCGTTTTAATCATAAGGCGTAGGTCTCAGAACTGCCTATTTAGGTTGATTTAACCTTTTTTGAAATGAAAGGGTAAAGTGAGCAAAAAGATTAGCTCTCAGAACAAGGGTAAGTGGTCCAGCATTATTTGAGTGTCTCTCTGAGACTCTGCACAAGTATAGCAGTTTCTCCATTAGGAAAAAATGTTGCAATAATATATCCACTGTCATTTTTCATTTCCACAAAGCTTCTTTCTGCCCAAAAGACTTTTATTTCCTTATGTGTACTAGTTGGGTGCATTAAGGAAACCCAATATTATGGTTGATCTGAAAGGATGTAGGATCTTGCGAGACATCATTGTCTCAGACATTCTAGAATGAGCTATCCCAAGCAATTTTTTAACCTGACTTTTGTCTCTGGTAGTATTGATGTCTTGTTTAGTGAGCACAGAGTGATAAGATGAGAGACTTCCTCTTGTAGTGTTTTTTCCCTACTGAGTTCAGAGAATAGGAGGTTGTCGCCCATCCAGTGGGCTTAAAAGTCTTAGATCTATTGAACACTACATTAAACCATCAGGTCTGCAAAAGCCCTATACATATATAGCAAAGCTTAGCATTTTTTTCTTTCAAGCCCTTTAGGACATCTATTGTGTGCAGCACAAAAGTATATTATTGAGAAATGTAAATGTCTGGGGAATAACATGAGCAAGGGAAACCGAATGCCACTGAAAGGAAGCAAAACCAAAACTGCTTTAGAGGTGCTCATTAGAAAATTGCACACTTAGAAATAAGATGTTTTGGTCAAAAAATTTTTATTTTTACTTTGAATTCACAAGAAAGATTATGAATACATAAAGATCAATGAGGTGCTACAATGGTTGCTCATTAAAATTAACTATCTCTCCCAAAGTGTTAATGAGTAACTTATTTCATTAACTCACTGACTCCACATGCAACCTCCACTAAAATGAATGACGTCCTGGCATTCCAATCCACCCGATATTAGCCATATAACAAAGCTCTATTAAAACATTTCCAACGACCATGTAATTAAATTTACTGGGCCACTGTTAAATGTTTGTCTGGAATCTAACTGACTAGACTAAAAAATAATCTAACGTTATGTAACATATGGTCAAGCTAGATATCTAGTGTAATACAAACAATTGAAATTTAAATATAGCTTCATTATACTCAACTACTGTAAGTTTCAAGAAAGCAGGAAGTTGTTGGACAGCATAAGTAATGAGCTATACTGTTCTGTCTTCACATCACTCATTGGTATGTTCCAGATTTAGAAAAGATCATCTGTCTTCTGCGTAGATTAATTCAATAATTAGTTTCACCGGCAAACAAACTGCACAACGGCCAGTGTGTGTAGTGTAGCTGGCTGTGAGATTTGCTAGCATGTGCTACAGATACACCATCATTTTTTAATTGAAAGTTCATTCAGGACAACAATCATTTGCAATAATCAATAAGAAAGAATTAAGTTCTTTTTCTAGAGGTTGAAACTACTTGTACTCTGGGCAACTATGAAAAGCCCTGACATGAAATCTGCTTATTCCAGATGCTTAGACTAGTGATTTTAACAATCCTTTATGTTTTTAACTAGTCTCTGTTAAAGCCTAACACAACACAACTGTTCCAAACTGTCTAGTTTCTTGGACAGTTACTGTGACTCCCTTGGTCTGGACTCTTCTTGCACAGGGGTCTGACCACGTCTGATGGCTGTTGACAGCCAGTCACAGAGCTTCAAAGGAACAATGCAGGCTGTAGATGTGTGACTGCTCAGGCCCTAATCCTTTTAAAGCAGAATCCTATCCAGATCATTTTCTTCTGCCGTCACAGACACAAGGCTTTCTCCAAGGACTCTGTAATACAGTGCATTAGGAGATAAAGACCTATTGCTCACTGTGGCATGCTACTTGGAAAAGTCACTCTCATATTTATATGTCATTCTTTATCTCTCTTTTTATCACCCTTTTATCACAAGAAGAAAAAATAAAAAATAAAATAATAATAAAAATAATAATAATAAAAGACATCTGGAAATTCCACTAGTTAGAACCAAATTATCATATGTTCCCAGAGGACATATACTGTTCAGGAGGTTTTCCCACAGCATCAGTAGTTTGTTATCCAATGGAATCATTTAATACTTTCATCCAAAGCTTTACTTGAATTCACTGTAAATAAGCTCTGTTTATAAAAGAATCCCATAATTGTGTTGTCTCATACTGTATATACTGTATACCCAATTCTTTTAAAAAACTTAGCCCTGTTGGTCAATATAGATGTTATTTGTGAGTTTATAAATATACTACTGCATACTGTAGGTAACGAATTAAAGTATTTTCCTTCATGGCTTCACAGACTTCCATTTTGGCAGCCCAGACCACACATCTGCCATTGCTGCTCCACAGAGACCTCTGGGGCATGGGAACTCACCTCCTCCCTAACGCTTGGGACCCTGTGCTTTACCCCTGCTCACACTCTCTACTCTCTCTTGACACACTCCCATCATTTCTTATATCACTCTCCTAATCATTTGTTTTCCATCACTCTCTCTGATCTCACCGCTTCTGCCGACTAACCACAGTATCTCTTTGTTTAATTTTTTTTCTCCTACTCTTGTCTTCTCCCTAATGCTCTCTCTCATATCTTTTTTCCACCCTCTGCCTCAAGACATTTCTTATGTAATCATCTAAATGAGGATGGGATATGAAAAACAGACATGGGAAAATCAAGATTTTTTTTCCAGAAAGCATTTCAGCTGCAAAACCCCTCCTGTCTGCTGAACCGTGGTTTGTGGGTTGTTCACTGATACATTGTAGTTACACACCCAGGGATTCAGGCAATATTTGGAAAGTGGTGGAACGCTTACAGCAATTGCAGGAGTAGGCTATAGTTTCTATTACATCTCATGCCAGTGATCTGTCAGTTGACCTGTATAAACATTAGCATAGTACATAGTTTAGATTTTGTCTCAGTAATTTGTCTCTCTACACACAAGCTAACAATAAGCAAACTGACTGGAACATATAAATTGGGTTAACATGGAAGGTAAATTAACCACTGCAATAGAATCCTTCTTGTGTTCATATGGCAGAATTAAATTCATTAAGATTCCCAGAGTTTTTCACACATCTAACACTGAATGAGTGTTCATAAGATCAGATTACATGTTGGATTAACAAGATAGGAAAACTAATCACCAAGCCAGCAAGCTAGTATTTACATGAAATCTGATCAACCAATTTAAACCTAATTTACGGTAAGATTATCACATGCATAATTACAGGTTAGATTCGATGAACATGGGAAGCTAACTCACGGTAGCGACATGGTCTGAAGTTGGAATTTTTTATCAATCATTAATTTTCCTGCCTCTTTAGGTTGACATATCTCTCATCAGAATACACTGTGACCAGAATATTCATTTTAACTCCTGGTGAAACTTAGCAGAAATGGGTCTGGACCATCTATGCAATTGTCTCTTTGCGAGAGTCTCTTTGTTAGTATCTATTTATTTATTTATTTATTTATTTATTTATTTATTTATTTATTTATTTATTTATTTATTTATTTATTTATTTATTCATTCATTGAATTTTCTTTCTGGTATATATATATATATATATATATATATATATATATATATATATATATATATATATATATATATATATATATATATATTTCTCAGTGATGTGCACTTACTTTCAGTGAAGTTCAAGTGACTAAATGAGCAAGTTAGATAAAGTTGTACATGCAAATTAAAAATGAAAGTATACAGCTAGTTACGAACATTCAGTGACCTGTCTCTGGAGTATATACAGGTCATAGTTACAGGTCTGTAGTAGATACAGTGACCTCTATATGTATCTAGGTAACAGTTATATACTGACACCAATTGCACTGTTTCTTTCAAAAGCTTTTTTACAAGCTAATAATTTCCATGGTGATTGTTTCTACCAAATTATCTTAAGTTAAAAGTTATATTGTTATGAATTTTGCTAGTTATGCTTAAGTTTTCTATAGTATTAGCCATATTTAAGCTAATATAAAGTGATTAATATACAGTAAATTTGACTTCCATGTCCTTATGTTTTGGGTTAGAGTTTGAAAGGAAAAGGCCCGGGGAGGCTTATTGAGATGATAGACATGTTAGCAATGCCATCTTGGAGAAGTGACTATTATCAAATTCAGTGTAAATTAAGATTATTTTAAAAAATGCAGGCAAAAAAAATCAAATAATCACTTTTTTGCAGGTGAAAGCTTTAACATTAAGTGTCTTTCATGTTATGATGGAATTACGATGACTAGGTGATGTTCCAGTTTAGACTATTGGTTAGCTTTTACCTAATGTTTTTAATATATGGTAGGTTAGAGTACGATAAGTTTGGATTTGAGGACATCTGACCTAGTTTATCTGGTATGGTTAAGTCATCTGTGACCTGAAGAATGTCTAGAAAACAACAACTGAAAGAAAATATGATGACTGCTTATGATCTTTTATGATTAAAAGTGAAATGAGGAAGGAAGGCTGCACTATTTTAAAGACCAATGGTACGTGTGGTTTTGTTAGAACATGTATTTGTTTTACTCCAGCTCTCTGGAAGCATGGGGGTGTTTTCCATGATCACTTACTGAGTCATCAGACAAACACATTGCAAGTTCATACTGATATCTTGTTGCAGTCAGAATGTTCCAACAAAACTTACTATAGTCAAGCACCTTATCAGAATATGCATGTTCACAACAGCAGACATGAGAACACACTCAGAGAATCAAAAGACATGCATAAAATAATCAGAACTTCAGTTCTTATAGAAATAATGGCATATACATAGTGAGCTTGTGTGGTTACATTTGCATACATACAAATTCAACACAACAGCAGAGGTTAGTCATTATATAACAGCAATATATAACCAGACATAGAATATCCAAAATACTTATTTAAAACTAAGATGAATCTAGCAGTTTGACAATTGTATCTATTAGATCTGAATAACCTGTTTAGTCAGTTACTCTAGAAACACTACTATACACTACAGTAATTTAAATGTAATGTACGTATACACATAAACATTATCAATTATTGTAGATATAGTGAACATATATAAAGAAACTGTTGTTTTTCCATTTTTTGTGTTTATATACAGTTTACTGACTCCATTTGTGTCGGAGTCTATTGTGCATCTGCTATACTTCACTATATATCACTCGGCTAAAGTGCTGAAATATATCTGTATCACTGGACATTTAATGAACAAATGTGCTTGCTCACCTGTTCCTGCCCAGTTTGGGGGAACAGCTGGATGTCCATCAACAACCACTGCGCCCCTCAGTCACTGCCTTTCCTTTAGGATCTTTGAACGACTCACATGCACACATGGGCAAGCAGTTAAAGCAGTGTTTGTCTGACCCCAAGGAAAAAGACTTTCCTAAGTAAACACTGTTGCTCAGTCTGTTTCTATTTTTTATTTTTTTTGATCAAGTAATAAATTCAAGCTGATATTCTGTGGCCTTTTCTTTAAAAAGTGGTTTAAAAATAATTACAGCATATTTTTGGTTTGTTTTGCGATTATTAGGATATACTAAGGAACAATATTCTTATTCTCTTTCCCAGGCCTTGGGGAATTGAACCCCCTCCCAATTCTCATAATTCTACTGATGGTTTTGCATGTGTTTGCATAGCACAGGATTCCCAGCGAGTGGAGCTCATTTATACAACAAATAAGAGCTTTACCCTAAGTCTGTTAAAAGTCTGTTAGGTTACAAAAATAACAACAACCATTAACCAATAACCACAACAGCCATTTATATGAAGAACACCTCAGAGTTACTGTCTGTTTACTGTAAACAGACATGTGCAGTGAGTTATCATTTTCTACCCATGCATCTCCGTTCCCAGGCGCTGTTGGAATGCAGCTGCTGAAGCAGTCGAAAAGAGCTGGGAACAAAGAGATCAGGTTGGACAATAAGCACGCTTCAGTGCTTCAGGCTCACACACTTTGTTTCAAGGAGAGATGTTGTGGTAGGATATGATGCCAGGTGATATGTGAGAGAAATCTGAGATATGCACATATGCAAAGGCTGTAAATTCAGCAGTTTATTTCTGCAGATTTAGTGGAAAAGACAGATGGAAAAATAGGGGCCACTCACACACTGCTCTCATATGACTGTAAAACCTACGTGTCCAACTGTGTTTTACATAATTACTTTGTTTGTGTGTTTAGACTGAGAGTATGCAAAGGATTGCCTGAGAGTGAAGGGACATGCTGACATTCTCTAGGCTACACTGCTGTGAATGTTTGTCTGCTTCCTGTAGTTTAAGTAGGGTAAAACATTGCTTGTTTGGCCAAGAGATCTTTGAGATCTTCTTATTGACTAACTCTGAAAGTCTAAGAAGGTTCTCAAGAACACATAAACTCTAGAGTTTTTTGAAAGCTATGCTTTATAAGCTTCATAATATTCACATGACTTGTCCTGAAAATAGGTGGTAGGTTCTCAGGAACACGTAGGCTCTGTTTAGAAATGCTCACCTAAACTAGATTAGGGAAAATAAATGAGCTCTTTGTCTCTCTCCCTTCTCACCATTTCATTCCCACCCTCCTCCCATACTGTCAATTTGTCCTTTGTGATTTCCTTTCCATTTGCAATTTCCAGCCAGACTTCACACTTTTCAGCAGAACATGAAAAGACCTGAAGTGAGTCGACACCCAAAATTATCATTGTTTGACCAGTGTCGCTGCTGACATTTGAAGACCCTGTGAACCTCATGGATATGCGGATCTCTGTTAAAGCTTGTGACCATGTGAGAAGGTTTCTCTGTAGTTTCTTGTTGTAAATGTATGGATGTTATACAAGTGAGGTACAATAAATAGTTAAATAAAGTACATTGGAAATGAGTATTATTACAAATGTGTTGTGTATGTTTGCTTTGTCCATACAATGAACCAGGAAGGACATGGCCACTTTTGATCTCCTTGCGACAATCTGAGTGTGGCTGTCAATAAGCTTTGGGGCAGACTGGAAATGTGGTCATGGAAATAAAAGCGCTGGCTTCCGTTAGATATAGGACGTGCTTTTTGACACTAAAAGCTTGTGCAGTCTCTTTATCCAGACTGTAATACTGCACAGGCCCTGGAACACTTTCCTGCGTCCTCCATGAATATATTACAGTGTTATAACTTCATTATTAACCCCTATTATCCCTTATCCCTATTATGACCTAGATTGGTTATACAGTATGTACATTTACTGGCTATTATAATAAGAATACCTGCTCATTCATGTAATTATCTTGACAATGTCTGTGACTTACTATTGACAGTAGTGGAATTTGATCTTGTTTTCTGTTTTCTATCTGACTCAGTGTTTACATGCTGTGCTTTCTGAGATATTTTTGCTCACCATGATTGTAAAGATTTTTTTTTTAAGTAAAGAGTTACCACAGCTTTCCTGTGACTCTGGCCATTCTCCTCTAACCCTACTCTTCAAAAAGGTATCTCTGCCAGTGGAACTGGTACTAATTTAACATTTTTTTTTTTGTTTTCAGCATCATTCTATGTAAACTTTCACTGTGTGTGATAATCCCAGTAGACCAGTAGCTTCTGAACCACTCAAACAAGTAAATCTGGCATCCCATTAGTCCCAGAGATCACAATTTGTTCCCCATTCTAATGTTTTATATAAAGTTCTTAAACTGTACATTATCTACATGATTTAAGCATAAGAAGGTTTACAGGCTCTTATTAAAGTGACCAGTAAGTGTATAGTAATAATGTTATGATTCAGTGCTATATACACACTCATAGAGACACATACTGAGAAGTTTCTATAGTAGAAACTATCACCACTAAGCATAAACCAGGTCAACTCAAGTCTCTCCAGCATGGCAACTTTGTTTGGAAGGTCATTAGCAAAGTCTCAGAAGTCCATTTGCTTCTTTCCCATGAGTGACCGCCAGATATTTACCCAGAATATTGAGGCATGATCCTTAGCCGCCCACACACAAAATCAAAGACAAGTGGGCACTCTAACTAAGTGTTTATTTTAGAAAGAGAGACTGACGTTACTTTAATTTTAAATCCCAGTCTGTATAGGACTTAACAAAGTAAATAAATAACTAATTAACTGACCAAATGGGAGGAAGCACTTTTAATAATCATTGGCTCCACCCTGATTTTATGTCTGCTTAATTAAACTGAACTTCAAACAGACAGACAGGAAAAACAACTCATCAGACCACCACAGCTAGAATCTAGAAGAACTTTAAACAAGAAGACAAGACATAGATAAACTATAGAGAGAGTTGAGTGGTGCTGCCGTGTCTCAAGAGAGTCACTGATGGAAAAAGGCCACATGGTTCCCAAACAGTTCAGCCATGACTGGGTTTTTCCTCAACTTCACTTTCTGCCTAGATATCAGTGATTTCTCATCGCCTGATATGTACTCTATCTGTCACAGCTGAGGTCCTTGAGAAAGTTCAAGAGTTGCTGAAGGAAACTATAAATTAGCCAAGTCTATGCATAGAGCAAGCTCTATTCATTTTGTCTCATAACACTTTGTTGATGTTGCAAGTGTTTTTTTTTTCCCTACTAATCTGGGTACAGACAATGAAACACAAATGATGATGTGAGTTTTATATGAAGAAGATCAACAAGTGAGCATTTGTTTAACATAACATTGTAATTAATAGACTAGAGAGGTTTTGCTATTTTAACCATTTGAACCAAGTATGCTGTACAATAAAAATACATTCTCCAAAGCCTTTGTGTAATATATTATTGAACGTGTAGTGCAAAGTGGAAAAAAGTTACAGTGCATGCATTATCAAAATAAAATATTTTTGACTTTGCCCTGCTTTATATGCAACATAAGGTTTTATATATATATAAAAGGATTTCACCAATTTTTGATGCTATTCAAAATCCAGAAAATGTTTTCAGCCATCTTATATGAAGCAACAGCTGCTATTAAGAACTTTCAGCACTGTTAAGCCAAATTAGCCAGTTTATTTTCACAAACTGGATGGTGGAAACCTATCTAGGAGGCTCACGACTGGCATCAGAAAGGTCACAAGCACAACAATGAGGTCATGCAGCCCCAGTGGGTGTGCCAAGAGAAGGACCAGCATTAAGAGATGCTGGGCGACACAGGGTCTACGCTGTGAACCTTCACACAACCTCCACAAAAACAAAAGGGGGAAGTGTCTCTGTGTGACTGGCCCCAAGTGACTTCCTGTTTGTAACTCTGTGGCCAAAAAAAGAGCCAGATACCATGTCGTTCTGCAGATTGGACAACGGTAGAGCACATTGGTCTTGCCGGGTGTCTCTCCACACGTCGTCTCTTGATGTCTGTAGGTGGAGCGTCACAATGCTGGGAAGCAGCTGGGCTCGTTATGAAAGAGACAAGTGTGTGTTTTTGTGTGCAATCAGTAGCGGAACATAAACAAATGTTTTGTTGTGATATGTGATTATATGACTTGTCAATCATTGGTATGATATGACATTAGATCAGGTGCCTGTTTTTAAACTGCTTATTCATTCATTATCATAGAGCCATTGTCTTAAACTTTAGACAAACCACAAGCTATTGTATGATGAATGTGTGGGGTTGTGGGAGGTGGTGGAGAGGCAGGATGTATTAAATCAATTGTTGATTCACTGAGGAAGCTATAACACTACAATAGAGCCACAATGGGGCATTGTACCAATTTCAGGTGGTCACGAAAGGTCTTGAATTTGTAATCATAGGCATCAACAAATGAATGGTGCAAGAAATTTTTCTGCCTACCCTCAGTTAAGCAAGAAAAGTGATGAGACACTAGAAAATGTGTATTAACTCATAACTGCTTTTCAGTGGAAACTAAGGATGTAACATTGTAGTATATTGCTCAGAGATTTTGGATGATTTCTTTTAGCAAATTTATTATGCAGTGTTTTTTTAGTTTAATAAATGTTATCAATTGTCTTTCTGAATTGGTATAATATAGCTGTTTATGTGTATATATGGTATAAACTATGACACTGCAAATATGAAGTATAAACAATATGAACATGTTAGCATGAGCAATAAATATAAGTAATAGTAAATATGTATGGGAAAGAATATTTGATTTATTTTTGTAAATCTTTTTGAATAAATCTTTTTGAAATTCATTAATGTAAATCCATTAAACAAAATAAACATTTGGGGCATTTTTTTCTGGGCTGAGAAACTTCCAAATGTAGTTTATTGGCTTTAAACTTGCAGATGTTGAAGTGGAAAGCACAACACCTAAAGCTAATGAAATTGATTAGGGAAGGTGATTTTAGGGCCCTTGCAGGAGCCATATACCCATTGAAGTATTGTTAACACACAGCAAAATGCCCAGTGTTGAATTAGCACAAAGTGTTAAGTCAAGCAGGGTACAAACTACATTTAAGAGTATGTGTTTTGTAAACACTATGCTAACAAACCATGTGCATGTCTACCTTTGATATTAGTCATTTATATGATTTGTTCCATCTGAAAGACTTTTGTACATATGAAAGATCTTCTCACCTCTGACCCCAAGTTAGTGGTTGGTGGTGATTTTGAAGTGGTGTGAACACTGCAATGTTTTCCTACTACAAAATGGCACCAAATCCAGAATTCATTTCAGTGTTGGACAGGATTCAGATAAACGCAACGCAAAACAACACTTAAATGCGACTGCGGAACATGCATGTGTCAAACGGAATACTACATTTTTATGTCATATTTTATATAGCTTGAGTAAGCAGTTTATATATTTCCCATCATAACTGCGCTCTTTGTTCACTGTTCTAAGGGATTTAGAAGTTAGTGAATACCTCTTTACTCCACATCCTTCCTTTCGGTAATAATGAACTTACTTTTTCTCTTTGCCTGTGTCTCGTGCAAAGCATTCTCAACAGCAGATAAATAAGAAGATAAACTTGAGTGTACTTTTGTGCTCTATAATCCCATAGTTTTACCACAGTGTATGCTTTATAGAGCCTTCTGGATTTAACCTGCAAACTTGGGTCATGTTATCATCTCTTTTATGGCTCTAGTGCTCTGGTCAGTGTTATCCTGCATTACTAAGGAGTCCCCTCTTTTTTATTTTAACATGTGAATGTAACTGAATAACTAAATAAGCATGATTCATCAATACAAAAATACAGCCATCAACGTCTATCCAGTGGAGCTTTACTGATGGAAATGTGTCACTCTGCATCTGTAGACCACCAAGTTACCCATGGATCCATCAGCCAAAACAATATGCATGATAATAATAACCAAGCCGTCCCGCTAATGGAGAGGGACTGTCTAAGGACTTGCCCCAACATGTCTTAGGTCAACATGTACTGCTGCCTCTGGCAACTCCTCACACTGTACTGATAGTAATAAAGGTAAAACAAAAAAAAAAACCCAAATAACTTTTCTGTACAATGCATTGTACTAAAAAAAGCACCATAGCTTGCAGATATAAGTTTAGCCCTTCTAAGCCATCCTTTCAATAAACAGACAGACTATGTTCATCAATTAGACAGTACATAACAGACAATAACAAGTGGCATGTTGCTGGCTAAATTGAATATTCAATCAAGGCAGAATGTCTGTTTTATGTTCTGGACTGCTGTCTTGTTGCAGAAATAACCCATGTTTTTATAGCTGGGAGATAAATTTTTCCAAATATTTTCGAATGTCTGCCCTTAACTGTATATTTTCTAAGAATCCCTTAGGATGGTTATTTAACTGTATCTATTAAGCTATAAAAAGTAAAGTAATCCTAGATCAGCACTACATGTTTGGCATATGTTGCCCACAAGATGACAGACGAATGCCAATCAGAAATAATCTCTATGTTGTGGGTTTTATTTGATCTCACCACAGATATAAAACTGAAAAAGAACAGACAAACCTGAAAGAAAATCTTCTCTGGTGCATGAACATATGACTCCTAATACTGTTGCCTGTCAAGCCTAAGTCATTTTTTTTTTAGTTTTTCTGTCTGGACTGGATTAGAACGGAGTATGGAATTTTATAGACATTGTTTGATGATGCTTTTGTTTGAGTCTTTAAATAAAACTGTTTAAATATAAATGTTTAAAAGTATAACTGTTTGGCCTTGCTTTTAAAGGATTTATTTATTTCACAGAAGAAAAATCAAGTTCAAACATTGCTAACGGGGGTCAGAGGAAGCAAAATACATAAAAATAATGCTCAAGTGAATGTAGAAAAAAAAGAATTTTTTTTTTTTTTTTTTACTGCAGTCTAAGTTAAAAAAAAACTTTTTGCACTGAAATTTAGGAAGATTAGGGTTCGGGTCATGGTTAGCCTTAATAATTCTATTGTTCAAATGAAATTATTTGCTTTAATTGAATTCTATTATTGATTTGGCTTTGTATCTTTTTAAATTAAATATGAGATCAGACTAGTAGACAGTCCTTGCTCAAAAATGATTTGTATTCCAGATGGATATGGATTTGAATGATGTTTTAAATATAATGCATAAGTGAGTTTACAGTGCATATTGTATGAATACAAATAATATATTTTGGTGCTTGGGCAGGAAAAAAAAAGAGTTATGAGGTAAAGTACACAAAATACCCCAGAATTCTAATTACAGACATTATAGGAAAACCTTAACTTTAGAAGTCTAACAGAGAGTCATGTGGATTTTACAGTAAAACAGAGTGGATGGATTTAAACAAAATTCTTAATTATTTCACTGAAGGATTGTGGCCTTTGCTGTTTGTTGGAAGACAGGCCATGTCTTATATCTTTTTTAAGACAGTGATACCCATGGCCTCAGAGGCCAGTATACAGCCAAGTTGAATACATCAGATGATATTCACTTTTAAATACAACTTTGCCTTTGAGACAAAACACAGCAATGTGAGACTGTGCTTCCAGATAGGATGACAGTTCTCACACTTCTGATCCCAGCATGCAGTGTAAGCTGTTTCTGCATGTCTGTACACAGTTCTAATTATCTCCCTATCATTGGTGCCGCCTCCACAATGAACCTCTTTTCCCAAGCCTTCTGGTCACACTACCTACAGAGATGTTTCCCACACTGTCTGCATTTACCTGCAGCTTTTTGGCACCTACTCACATACATAAACACACACCCTGAGGGAATGGTGCCAATTTGGAGTACTAAATGAATCAAGAAGGAAAATCCTGTGCCTTGGGGTGTTGAAACTACTTGTCACACCTTGTACTTACACATAATGGAGAAAAAGCAATTCACCTTATTCATTATAGCAAGAACAAGGGATTAAGTCATGTTTTATTTACCGTCACACAAGACAGCTTTATAAGTTATATAGGCTATTACATTTTAAGCACAGCATCAGTACATTAAATATTGGGGCATTATGGCTAAAATAAGCCCAGAAATTAAGAATCAGCATTTTTGTGAACCCCACTTTTATACTCTAATGCAAGTAGTCTATGTCATTTCTATATAAAAAAAAACATTTGGCAAAAATTACATAATTATGCCTCCTTGTGTGATTTAGTACATGCAAGTCAGAACGATTCATCGATGGTGCAACTCGTTGAGTTGAGTGTAGGCTTACTGAATATGCAGAACTGCTTTCTTCAGTTGATTAGTCATCCTCACTGAAGCTTTTACCTACGGTACTTGCCTTGAAGATTAAGTAAATGAAGGTGGGGCTCTCTGTGTTTGCTGATAAACTCCTGAAACTCTTCCTGTGCTATTCAGCATTTTCCATACATAAATAGAGGTTTATTTGTTCTGTTCTTTCATTTAATTTAGTAAATAATTGCAACTTATAAAAAATTGTTGTCCTGTAAAGTGAATTAGAGATTTAATCACACAACTGAATCCAGAAACTATTCAAGGTTTATTGTTTGCTTGTTTTTTAGGCTTTGAGCTAGTAAGGGGTTTTGGAAGGTAATACAGAATATGTAGACTATTAATGCTTGAAATGTGCTTCTGATTTTCATTTTGAAGGCTTTATTTTTTATTTTTTAAAAAATGTCAGAAACATGCCAGAAACAAATAAGAAAAAATGTCAAATATTAGATTAGTCTTGATATAAGACCCATGAATACTGTAGCACGTGCAGTATGATGCAGCTTTTGTGACTGAGCACTTTTTTGTACACCTCTGCTAATCAGGGGTCAAGGAAGCAAATCAAGAAGGTACAAGATTTTTTAAGAAGTAAAGAATTTTTTTAAAGATTTTTCCAAGAAGTATAATTTCATTTTACTTTTACATTAAAAGTGGTGCATATATTTTTATTTATTATTATTTCATTTTACTTTTACATTAAAAGTGGTGCATTTTTTTATTATTTAATTTTGTTTTTTGAATTAAAAGTCGTTCATCTTTTTTTTTTATTATTTTAATTTTATTTTTACATTAAAAGTGGTGCATTTTTTTTAAAATATAATTTCATTTTACCTTTACCTTAAAAGTGGTGCAAAAACTATGAGAACTCCTTCAAAAGGCACTCATCACTTTTATTGCTGTAATGTTCCACTTAAAGGTTTTATTGCATATTGTACACTGTATGCTACCTGTACAGGTGACTATAAAACTCCTTGTTTGCGGTTTAGAACGAAACCGCAAATTTCCCGCTTGCTTGTGCGTTTTCAACCGCTCGACACTCGTGAAAGGGGAGTGGTTTTCCCACTGCCTCTGTGTGTGTGTGTATGTGTGTGTGTGTGTGTGTGTGTGTGTAGTAAAGGAGAGCAGATGAATAGCTGTTGTAAAATGCACTGAGGCGGAGGGAGCTTTGAATCCCATTCACTGACACTGCTAAGGCGAGGTCACACACACGCGCGGAGTTTGCGGGGGGAAGAAACAGGAAGAAAGGCGCCATATCTGGATATTATTCTGTATTCTCTGTTTGTTTTTTCCTTCGAAAGAAACAAATGTTGGATCTATGTTAACACGCGGAATCGTACAGCTCTATAAGAAGGAATGCATCTTTTCTTCGTGAAACTGATTTGTTTGATGTCTCTGATTGCTTTGACACATGGTAAGACGCCGCACTGTAACATGCCTAGTCTTGTTATAGACAAGTTTTCCACATCAGTCCAACAACACGGAATATTAAATTGATTGAGATTTGTAACTTACCACGATTATGAACTTTGCATATGAAAATGAAAAGAAGAAATAAAGTATCAGTGGAAACCCACTTGTTGCGCACGGGATTAAAGTTATTTAGTTGATGGGTCTGACTTTAAAAAACGCTTTAAAATGGACGAGAATAAAGATGCAATGTAGAATGTTGAATTGAACCTGTTAACTCTATAAAACGCAAAGCGATTCATACAGATACTTTAAGCATCAGGTGAGTCGGTGGAAATCACATAACGGTTCCTGTGCGCGCTCCTTCACCACAACTCTGAGGTGTAGCTTAGAGACACACCATGAAACAGACACATAACTATGTATATATACATATGTTATGTAGCCCTTTGTTGGTAATATCTTATTAAGAACTAATAACTCAGTCGTTATTAAGCTTTTTAATATTTCGAAAAATCGAATAAAACTGGAAAATAGTTCTAAAATAGAGGGTTAAAGTGTGGCTTCGTGAACGCGCAATGACTTTTTGCTGTAAACAAGATTTAAATTAAATCAACTAGCAGTCTAGTAACTACCAACTAGTACACATCTAAACTAGATTTCCTGAATAAAATAAAGTTCTATCTATCTATCTATCTATCTATCTATCTATCTATCTATCTATCTATCTATCTATCTATCTATCCGAACTTTTGTTCCTTTAACTGTTTGTCTTTATCTTGGAAATGTAGATATAGTATAACTTTGGAAATATTTACAGTAATAATCATTTAGAATTCTTTTTATTTTTATTTTTTATGGTACTATATATAAATACTGGCAAAGGATACATCCTGAATAAGAGTACAAACTACCATCTTTCATATAGATAGATATTGAGTCAGTAAAGTTGCTTTAGCATGGTTATGTAAAGTTTCACAGAAATGGTTTAGCATGTCTGTGTTAACAACTAAAAATAGCCTCATTCTGGAGAGTGCAGTACTAAAATTCTTCTGACAAAGAAGCTCTCTCACTGTCAGGGATTTGTTGCCAAAAATAGTCCTTATCGAGAATCAACACGATTATTTTACCTTCGTGGAAACATCCACTCACTTTCAGTGGTTCCTAACCTTATGTCTTGAGTTCGTTTTTTTATAAACATGTTTACACACTCATCCTTGTCAGTCTTGATTTGTTTACATGGACAAAAGTGGAGTAGCTAAAGCACATCATGCATTGTTTATTTTTGATTAGAATTATTATTAACCATATACACACTGTTTGTTTCTTTAAAATATACTATAAAAGCAGTTGAAAAAGGACCAGACCAGTGCTGTGTTTAGGCTCCTGCCACCACACATCTCTTTAAAGTGTTAGGAGTCACACTTCTGCTCCATCCCTTTTTCTCTCTCCCTGGGCTTCTAGCCATGGTATTTTGGTTTCTCCCCAACAAGCTTAAGGCATTCATTTACTTATAAATGAAAATTCTTTGAAACATGTTTCATTATTACTTATCTCTACTTTCTCATAGTCAAGCTTGGGCATGTTTACGTTTGGCATGTACCTGAAATTTTGTATTTCTACCAATTTGGCCAGGGATTCTTCTTTTAGTGACATTTTTGTACTCGCAGGTCTGAAATGTTCTGAGAAATGCCAAAATGGGGGTACATGCGTGACTACTGCAGATGGACAAGGAGAATGCAAGTGAGTATGAATCTCAAATATTGTTTAAAAATGAGCAGTTTTTAAACATGAGCATTTTACTTTTAGCAGACACCGTTATCCACAGTGACTTACATTTTTATTTCAATTTATACAACTGAGCGTTAAGGGCCTTGCTCAGGGGGACAGCAGTGGACATGGGATTCAAACGATCAGTAGTCCAACATCTTAACCTCTAGGCTACCACTCGTTCTAAATAAAATTGTTCTTTTCCATTGGGGTAGTATCATCTTTTGAATTTTGGTGATATGCATCTTTAACGTGTACCTTAAAAGTACATAAATCTACTGTTATTACGATGATTAGTTTCATAGGGTAAAACATACATTAAAGGAACACTACATATTTTGTAGGTCAAAGATGCTAAATAAATAAGATACATACTAAAAGTACAAAAAGTGTACACTATTCAAGAGATAAGGAAGAGTGCAATTTTACTCCTTTATTTTTTGAGAGTGTGCCCTTGCAATCAGAAAGAAAATATCTGATGGTATGTCTGTATACCGCTATTTAAAACAATGCCTGACAAAAAAAAAAAACATGTTCTTATAATGCTTACGCACATTCTCGAGGAGAAAACTTGGTCTACATTAGCCAATGAATGGGATGATGTTGATGATTTTGATGAAGGGAGGGAAATTTGGCTTTCTCTTGTCTTGATGTTTATGCCTCTTCTCTAACAGAAGTCTCAGTGATGCTTTAAGCCCCAAATCTTGTTTCTCTTTTCTTTTATGAAACGACAGCTGGGGTTTGCCAGAAACTCAGCATCCATTGTTCTCCCATCTAGATTAATTCTGTGTGACTAATCTGTGTCAGGCTTCCCAGAATGCCTATATCCCCCACTCATGTGCCCCTGTCCTCGCTTGGGTGTTTTGTCCCATTTTGAATGGCTATTTCTTGATTTATATTAGAGGGACAGATGGCAGCAGAGTGTAATTGGACTGGATGTTTTCATAATTGGCAACAATTGTGCAGGCGAATATAAAAAGCAAACCATGCTAGGGCACATACCTTCACTCTCCTGATTATAATGAGGGAAAAGATCCTATGAAATTGCTGTTGGCTGTGAGTTGATTACTTACAGGGGCTAACTTTTGATTGTTTTTTTCTATCTGTGCACAATTGAGATACAAATTTGGGCTTGAATTTCAGGGAGTTTGGCAGAGTGCAGTGTCTTCTTTCTCGTTATCAGCAAGTTATCAGCATGACTGGTTTGAAATAGGGACTGCAGCAATGTTTGTGGCCTCCTTTAGAGGGAAGATCTCTCACGGGGCCATGCTGGCGTGGGGCCACGTCTTAATTCTGTCTGGCAGCCTCCCTGCCGCAGTCGAGCCACAAAGCAATCATTGTGGCCTGATACCCACAGACTCCTCTAATTAAGCATGGAGATAGGACAAGGGCCGCTCCTCCTGCCCTGAGATGCTTGGTCACCATGTCCGCTGTCTTTTGTGTATTATTTGATTGAAGAGAGTGGACAGACCACTGGGCATGCAGCATGTGTGTCCAGGCCTCGCAAGCAGCAGGTCAGTTTTGACCACCCCTTACTGCTATCAAATGACTCTATTGTGCATGCCCTAAAAAGGCTTGGGGAACAGTCATTACACTCATTGGGTTTGATTTAGCTTTGGTGTGTGGAAAAGCGTACCTTTGATGGAATTTGACATAGAAAGTTTGTCTTTGCTGTATTGGTGGATCACATTCAGGAATAATGAACTGAAAGCAGAAGTTGTTAGTGTAACACACATGTGAGGCACACATTTACTTTTGACAGTTTTCTGGCACGCTTGTTTTATAGAACTAAGCACATTTAAGTGCTTGGTAAGTTCTTACTATATCCAAACATGTGATTTTGTTTATTTCTCCCCTGAGAGCCAGTAAGACGAGTGTGACAAATTGTTTTGACACTTTCTTAAAGGGGTCATTATAGTTATTTGCACATTCATGAATAGACCTGAAAAGAGCACATGCCGATGGCTGTTTTGAGCAACCTTTTGCTGTTTTTTCTGGACAAAAACGTCATTGTGAAACTTAGAACCTAACTGTGGTAGTATAGCCACAGTTCAGCTTCTTTTCTCTGACAATCCCAACATTTTTTGTCAGTGCTGCAATAGGAGGTGTCTTTCAGCCAATCTTATACATCAGTGTAGAGACGTAAAGGTCATACTTTGCAGACTGTGCCAGGAATGCCAAGGCCATGAATCTGGTGCACAGTATGTGGTGCTTTCAGAAGCCTGGACAAAGTCAAACGTGCCTTGCTGAGAGTAATGGAAAGCAGCTACAAAAGTCGGATTCTACAGAAGTGGACAAGGGAGAAATGCCTGGACCAAAAAAGCTTAGTATCTGATAAGGAGATGAAAGATGTGAAGCTTCAAGGGGATGTAGGTGAATTGATGAACCTCAACTTGGGGAGCAGCTGGCACCTCAGAAAGCTAACCAGGCTTCTGCTCTACGCAACTATGAGCTTTGCTTAGCAAGGATGAAGTGTATCTTCAGCTGCAAAGACTAGATGAGGTTTAATGTTTTTAGAAAGCTGGTGGATCCACTGCACAACATATGTAACTTCACAACATAAGAGTCTTTATTGATAAAGCCATATTATTGTTTGAGAACAAATACCAATAGACACTTCAATGTTGGAAATCAAAAACACACACAGAAAAACAAGCTACAGAGAAAACATAAATTTTCATAGGATCTGAATATATGCAAACATTTTTCAGTCTACTAAAATTTTTCATGAATGACAAAATATCATATAACAACTATTTAAATTCAAAGGCAAATATCATAATTACATGATAAATAGCTCAGCTGACAGGCTTAATTGATCATGATGTTATTAGTCAATATGATTTATAAAATTTGTAAATGACTCTCTTACACAATTTCTGTTATATAACCATTTCAAACTATTTCAACATAGCAGAAAAGTTTGGTACAAGATCAATCTGTCATTACAGTTATATATATATATATTACATATAGTACTATATTCAAGTACACTTCTGATTCACTTTATAAAAATCAATAACAGCTCTATACCATATTCTACAGACATACAATTTTTTAATTCACACCAATATATTTTTTATTTTTCTCCCCTGCCAAATCCTACCCACAGGTGAACTCCTGTTTCCTCCCAGGGCAGCATAACCCACTCAGAGGAAATCACTGCCCTCTTTCAAATACATAAGCTCACAGATACCCGAGATTGGCTTGACTTGCTGTGGTTGACAAGGGAGAGAGAGCATTCCATGTCTGTGACATTGTTGTAACAATAAGGTGCCCGAAAATAATTTTTAACTCTAAAAAGTTTGTTTGAGATCATCAGCAACACAGTGGTACCACATGCAGTTTTAATACCTTAATCCTGAGTCTCTTAATTCTGGTGTCTTTGACGTTAAGATATTATTTTATATATCTTAATATTAGTTACCTTTTTGTCTATTTAGAATACTGTGCACAGAATATCTTGCTGTTATTCTGACTTCAGAGCAGAGCAACAAACCATCTTTCTTTGGTGCATTTTAGCTCACCAAACAGATAGAGACTTGGATGTATTTACACCCAAAACAAGAATGGGGTTTTAAATGAAGAAAATAAAATGTCATATTTATCAGGACTTTTCTGCCAAATTAAGAATTTAATAAGTATTATTATTGCCAATCTCTTGACATATGCATACATATTTAAACGGACAAAACATTAAAGTGAGCAATTGCAGCTACAGACAAATTGTGATGAGCTGTAATGACATAACCTGCACATGTAGCATTACATATGGATGGCCATGCCCCCTTTTTTCCTCCTCAATACTGCAGGAAATAATTTCTATGGTTAATGGGCACAATAGGTTCGATGTTGCACATGATTTCACAAGCAGAGTTTCATCTGGGTTCTCCTGTCTTCTCCCACAGTACAGGCTCCTTCTCCATCGCAATGGATAAAGCCGATTTGAACAGTCATGTGTATGTCGAGTCATGTTATAGTGTTTGACATTTCATAAGCAGCTACAGAGAAGACTGTATAGGACCTGTCAACAATAACAAACAAAACCTCTGACACCAGAATACTATTATTTGGATCCGTTCACAGTATTTAAAGGACAAGCATGCAAACAGCTGTGAAAACATGTCTGAGTGTTTTTCACTTGGAAAAATGTTTGTTTTATATAGCTGAACAAAGGTGACTTTCAAATATTGGCATGTGTGGGTAAGCAATCAAAGTAGTCACTATTTTGGTCCATGGCCATCTATGATAAGTATTTTATGAAAGCAACCTCTTGTCTTTGCTCAGATGCTTCAATGCGAGCTTTGTTTACAGGGTCAAGGATGAGTTCCTCTGTGCTCCCCTCTGCATTCAAATACAGGAAATGCACTTCCAGAGCCAGGGAGGACTAGAAGATTGAGCCGATTAACATATCATGAGAGAAGGCTAATGTCTTAACCGAGGCATAATTGTCAGAGTCACATAGCGTATGCATAATACATAAAGATTTGTGTGATGATGTATAAAAGTAATTCAAATGGTCACGCTTACGTTGTGTTCTGTGGCTCACACTTTCTCAAAGAGCCGAGTGTGGTGGCTCAAGTTCTGTATGCACAGCTGGGGAAAAAAAAAAAGATTGTTGTTTTTATTTGAGTCTTTTGACCTGAGCCATCTGTCTGTGGAGCACTGCATTACAAGTGATTATTATCAAGTTATTCATGCTGCTAGGTACCACACAATACATATCTACTGTCTGTGGTTTAAGTCATTCAGTTGTAGCAGTGGCAGCTGCCTCAAGAAATATCACACACTGTTTCCAAATGCTATGATTCTATGTGAAAAAAAATGCTTCATTTTGGACATCAAGCACTCTTGATAAATGTCTAATGTCCAAGATGTTTGTAAAGCACATGTGAAAACATGTCGTTCCCAGAATTGCAAAACCACCAGGAGCAACACTCATTATATCAGTATACAGTTTCTAATGCCTGCTACTTGCTTGATCCCTGGAGTTGCTGGCCTTTCCCATGGGGTCCTACAGTAAAAGGGATAAACTTACATGTCTCTAATGAACACCAACAGATGTGGTCTTGGAAGATCAGGCATCCTGTAGTGATTACAGAGCGAGGCTGGGGAGCTCAAAGCCATCGTTACCTAAAGATCAGACAAGGTGTTTAGACACCCAGCTGCAGGAAATGAGGGCTTGAAGAGAGCTAAACGTGTTGCTCGAGTCTTGCTTTAAGTCATGGAAATTCCAGGTCATTGGTAATGGCACCACCATAACTAACAGCTCATATCAACTTTATCATTGTATATCAGCACTGATAAAAAAAAGACTGAACTTTGAGCAGTTTCATTAGGCGTAACACACATTTCCTCCCTAGTCGAAAGGAGGAGTTCATCTGTGAAAGGAAATCCAAGTTAGAGTTTAACTCTGTGTGTGAGACAGAGCCTCTTCCACTGTACGGCCTCATGATGGCAGATGGCAGATTGGCCCGTGGGGGGAGGAAACCCCCCTGTATCTCATCTGGTTAAGAGGTCAGGTGTCAGCCAAACATCTGCTCTTGTCTGACCGCACATTGCAGCACTGGCAAAGACCTGTTGTCATGGGCTACGGGTGGCCACATAGAAAAGGAATCCCATCACAGCCCAAGAGAACAAAGATTTCTATTTAGTGCATAGATTGAATATCATTAGTAGGGTCACTGTCTGGCCAGATAGCACCAAATAAATCATAGCTGTTTACAACATGTCTGATTTGATCAGTTTATTTTCTTATTATGAAAAACATGTGCATGATTTGTGTACAACCACAGCTATTTTGTGTTATGGTGCATGTCATATGGTAGATTGAGTAGTTTGAATGCCTTTAGTCTCTAACCCATACCATATTCTCTCTTTGTGTGCTTCACTGCCTCTCAAAGACAGATTTTGTGCTGACAACTTATTTGTCAAGCTTTTGCCAAGTTTAAGACCAAACCACCAATATTTCCTGCTCAACTCCTCTGTGTGCTTCCATGTACTGTATGTGTGCTTTATGAAGAGAAAGCATGAGGGGATGACTGTCTGTTTAATGGATTTTGACTTGTGTCGTTCCCTTGAGGTGTGTTAACTGTTTGCCATGCCGGCCAAGCACCAGTGGAGTTTTCAGAGCTGGTGCGATTTTTCACTGGGCTCTGTGAAGTGCGGCTGCCAGCAGTCTCCACTGAGAAGTGCTGTCAGAGATGGGGATGCAGGATGGGGTGAATTTTTAGTGTAAACAGTTACATTCCTCACTCCAGTCTCCTCCCCACAAACTGTCTGCAAAAACCCTTAAAGCAACTGTCATGTATTTTTAGAAATGCTTGGACTGTTTGTTTAGTGGAACATAGAGTCCTGTCTACTTTCTTTTAAAGTTAACTATAAGCAAAAGATCAAACTGAGGATATCGGAAATGTAATTCCAACCAAGACTTTAGTGGGATGTCCAAAGCAGTGGCATTATCTCTTAATCTCTAAACATCTGAAACAGGTCTAATTCTTATATTAACCTGTTATCCAACTTGACTTGGTTGGTTAAATTATTTAGTATCGGGTTAAATCTGTGAAAGTTTACATCTCTGACTTTGGCTACTAGTTAGTCATACTTCTCATTTGGCTCTCCAATTTTTCCACCATAAAATGGCAGATGAGTTTTTGGCCAAGGAAAGTGACCCCATTGTGAAATAAAAATGGTATCAAGAACATTAAACAATGATGTTAATGATGGCACAAGTAGCAAAAATGGAAGAGCCCTAACTGGAGTACAATCTCACCAAGAAGTGTGACCACAAATTGGCGGGAAGGAGTTTAAAATGGCAAACTCAGGATCTAAAAATGAAAAAGAAAGGGAGAGAGAAGGGAGGCAACGGAGGGAAAATAGAGGATTGATAGCTGAAGGCTCACTCAGAGGGGATGCAGGCGACCGAACTGCGTTCAGTCTGACTCTTGAATGGTGGCAGGAACAATGGCCCTTCTCATGGAGCTTTCCAGCAGGGACACTATTCAAGGACTTTCAGCCTCAGCCGCCATATTCCAGGAGGGAAGTGGAGAGTAAGGGAGTGTATTAGGACCAGCAGCTGTCGTGGTCTCATTAACATGTGCACCTGCTCCCGAAGGCAGCTTCAGAAGGTCTGAGCACACTCTACCATGCAGGCTCCTGAGCACAAACTACCACTGTCTAGTCTATGATTGACAGATTACGAGACTTGATTAAGGACTTGGTTAGTAATGAGATTTGAACTCTTAAACTTCCATTCAGTTGCACAAAGCCCTGAGCAATTAGACATCTTGGCTATTTACATTAGTAAGTACGTTTGATACCAAAAAGATCCTAAGAAACGTAGCATGACTGTGATTTTCCTTTGCTTTACAGTCCATGGTTAGTTTTCTAAAAGTACCCTTCATAAAGGTGGGGATGGTTTGGGGTGGGGGATTATGGGGGTTAGATTGACAGTGGGACAATAACAGAAATTATAGCAGAAGCAGACAGAATACAGCTCTCACCATGCTCTTAATGGGTCTGCCATACTTGGTTTTCTATCTCCTGTGTTTTCTTTTCCTTGTTAATGTTATTGGTCATCCTAATCCTTTTCAAGAAACAGTAAAAACACTACCTCTCCCTTCAGGTTAGAGGCCCTGTTGTGATCAGAGACAAAACCACTGGGAATTTGTACAGACTGCCCCAGGCTCTAAAGATAATGCATAGCTTTTCACCAGTGGTGTGGTTTTAATGTTAGAGAAAGGTTGTTTCAACATTGTTATAGTAGGGAAAATCATGCTCTTTGTGTTGTCCAGGCAAATCAGACGAATGTGTATGCCCAAGCTAGCCCCTGTTTCCGAGTCTATTTGACTTTTTTTTTAACTGTATTTGCTGTTTGTTCCTTTTATGCTCATAGTTCTTGATTGATGCTGGGATGAGCTTCAACTGTAGAAGAATACACACTATTGAGGAGGTGGAAACGGGCTTTGAAGTCCTGATAATGTTAGTCCAGGGTTCAAAGACTCTGATATAGGCTCTGCCTTGTCCTTTGAGTGAATGGATGGTAGAAAAAAGCTGAAGCATGCAGAAATTTCCTACTAAGAGTTGATGATTGGTGCTTTTCATGCAACAGTTTCAAACAGGATTAGAAGTACAAGCCAGAATTTTCAATGAGCTGTGTGGAATCCCATTATTTTATATAAGATTTATTCTGTGATGAAGAAAATAGTGTTTTTCTTTTCCTTTTCTACTTGATATTTTATAAATTGGGACTGTTACATTGATGCTGAAGTCCATAGCACAAGTGTGATTTATATTTCATGCTCCACTATTTTTTTTTTCTTTACTATATATCAAAGCTTTGTTGCTTTTATATGATGTGTGTGTGTGAGAGAGAGAGAATTTGGGAAATTGCAACCTCAGTGCCCATCTACCATTTTGGTTTTAACCAATAACCAAGTAATAACTTTCTTTTCCTTTTTTGTGGTTCTTTGGGGCTGTCTTCATAGCCACTGTTAAAACTGTACATCTATCATCAAAGATTTATCAAAGATAAATCAAAGATTTATAAGATACTATAATTGTTTTTTTTTGCTGTCAATTTAAATGTTACAGAAGTTGGATTAATAGTCGGTTATGATTAGCCACTAAGTTTTTTATGATTTGATTTACAAATCAAGCTAAAAATCACAGATCCTAAGGAAAAAACAAAAAGCATACACAATGTTGTTCGTCATCTGTTAACTATGTTTAGATCATATGGAATTTATCAACCAGGCTTTATTGTTATTGTTTACGTGACATGTGGTCTTTTTTAAGGTGTCCTGACAAATATTTGGGACTGGCTTGTCAGTTTTCCAATCCTTGCCTGCCGAATCCTTGCTGGAATGGAGGCATTTGCCAGTCAAATATCCGTGACAAGAAAGTGGACTATGTCTGCCGTTGTCCATTGGGTTACATGGACCCACGATGTTTGACTCCCACTGACAACTCATGTCGAAGTTCCCCGTGTGGAAATGGTGGGACATGTGAGCTGACCAGTGTCCACACATTCAAGTGCAAATGTCCTCCAGGCTGGACTGGTAAGAATGTTCTAAACAATTTTCTCACAGTAGATTCCTCATCTCTATATCAGGCAACCAAGGGAATATGACATCTACTAATTATGTACTATTCTATTTTTACAGGTAAAAGCTGCCAGCAGGCTGACCCTTGTGCCTCAAACCCTTGTGCCAACGGCGGCCAGTGCAGCCCATTTGATTCTAATTACATCTGCACATGCACACCCTCCTTTTCAGGGGAGACTTGTAAACAAGATGTTAATGAGTGTGCTCAGATCCCATCTCCCTGCAAGAATGGCGGTGTGTGTGTGAACGAAGTGGGCACCTATCGCTGCAACTGCCCAGCTGAGTACATGGGGAAACACTGTGAGACTCTTTACCAACCCTGTAACCCATCACCATGCAATCATGGCGGGACCTGTGTCCAGATCGGAGACACAAACTACGAATGTTCCTGTCTGCCAGGTAGGATGGCATGATCTTATTTAAATGTTGGTGGTTTTTTAACTAGCCAATTAAGCTAACTTTTTATTGGCAGTGTTTTTTTTGTTTATTGTTTTTGTAGTAATTGTGGGCAAACCAAATGATAGCAGCCTGCCACTGTCACTGTCAAACACTGATGCTAGAAATTTATAAGAGCAAAATGGCCTTTGTAATCTTTGTAAACTTTGTAGTGTCAGTGTTTCCCACCAGTGTGGCTAGCTCTCTCAGTGTCCTCTCATGAGCATGATGTAAGTGAACTCTGTGTGTGTGTGAACTGGTCAGGAGGAAGGCATTAGCGCTTATCATGAGGAAGTGTCTGAAGGTCAATATCCTCACGGTGTTGTCTCTGGATTAAGAGAACATGAATAAACATAATTGCCTTACATAATTAGAAATTTCTACAGTTTCCTTCAAGATGACTAAACTGTACAGTATTTTAGATCCCAATGGATAGTATATTCAGAGAGATTATTTTATACAGACTTAATATTGTTATTATTTTTAAACAAACAAATTATTTAAGAAGTGAAAATGCGTAGCATGAATGAAAATGTGGTAGAGGAACCAATGGTTCTGCATTTCTACTGTCTACTTCTTGAGGAAGGCGCATACAGTATTTGCATGTCTCTTATCCTTTCCCCCTTGCTGTGTCATTGGCTGTAGTCCTTGGAAGCTGTCCATCTATACTGTTAACCATTTCTCAGGAAACCTTAGATTAATGATGAAATTGGGAAAAAACAGGTGTATATATAATTCAGAATGGTCTTAGTATAAAGCCATAAAGAACTAGATTTTCATGGTAGTGAAAGTAGGCTTTTATCCATTGATTCCCAAAAATATGTACCAAATTCTGTGCTTAGGATTAAAAATATATTTTCTTATATATCAGTGGTATGAGATATAATAGGAATATTTTATGCTGCTGTTGTAATCAAAGGAAACTGTGGTTGTTGTCAGTTGACTCTGTTGTTGCTGGCATGTCTGACTTGAGACCTGGCACTAGTGTTCTTCCCAGAAAAAGAAAACGGTTTGACCACAAGACCTTTAACCACGCTTTTAGAATGTAACAGTGGGTTTCACAAACGCTGTATCCCTATGTTAAGACTAACAGTTATTTGAAAGAGACCAAAAGTATTTAACTTCAAACAAATATTCATTACAAAAAAGATGTTAGAAACTTGAAGGTTTGAATTTTATCTTTCATTCCACTAGCTTGAGAAACACTAAATAACATCTATCACAGGTTTCAGTGGTCAAAACTGTGAGGAGAACATTGACGACTGTCCAGACCATCGTTGCCAAAATGGAGGAAATTGTGTAGATGGGGTGAACACTTACAATTGCCAGTGCAAACCAGAATGGACAGGTATGAATTCTACACATTTATTATACTGCATTTTATTCTGTGACAGTTTAGAAAAAGTGTTATATAATGAGCCATAATCACAAAATGGTTGAATATATTTAGCACGTGTGTCATGTTTATTTTCTGGTTCTGTGTTCCCTGATAGGTCAGTTCTGTATGGAGGATGTCAATGAATGTGACCTGATGCCCAACTCCTGTCAGAATGGTGGCACTTGCCTAAACACTCAGGGTGGATACAACTGCGTGTGTGTGAATGGCTGGTCAGGTGATGACTGCAGCAAGAATATTGATGATTGTGTCGATGCTGCTTGCCATCAAGGATCAACTTGTCACGATCGTGTAGCATCTTTTTATTGTGAATGCCCACTGGGACGCACAGGTCTGTATTTTTAACCTTTGATTTATTTTCATTTTGCAATCATTTGTAGAATATGGATGAACTATAAGTAACCAGCCATTTATTTTACATTATTTTATTTATCATTATTACTTGGCAGGGTTAAAATACACTTTTTAAATAAAATTGGGCTGTGGAAAAGATTTAAGTGTATGCGACTGGTATTAACCATGTAATTTTTGTCTAATCCAGGTTTGCTGTGTCACTTGGATGATGCTTGTATTAGTAACCCCTGTCAGAAAGGCTCGAACTGTGACACCAACCCAGTGACCGGCAAGGCTATCTGTACCTGTCCTTCAGGCTACATTGGCTTAGCCTGTGACCAGGATGTCGATGAATGTTCTTTGGGTAACAACTTTAACATATATTTAGAGAAAAAATTCTCTACATTCAGAAACTAAGCATCTGTGGCTAGTATAATTGTGTGTCTTTTACAGATAAACACATGTATATACACATGTTCAGTATATATAACAAATAATAGTTTTGTTATCAAGCTGTTGATCAATATTATATTTGATCCCTCCCAACTAATATCATGACCAGCAGTCATTGCTTCTGTGAACTTCATGTTAGAAGATGTATTCTCATGTATAGCATTTTTGTTCTTTTGTCAATAGGTTCAAACCCTTGTGAGCATGCTGGGAAGTGTCTGAACACCAAAGGCTCTTTCCAGTGCATGTGTCCTCAGGGCTATGTGGGGGCTCGCTGTGAACTCGATGTCAATGAATGCATGTCCAACCCATGCCAGAATGATGCTACCTGCCTGGACCAGATCGGAGGCTTTCAATGCATCTGTATGGCAGGTAAAGGAACATATTCTCATTCTGTACATGGTACGGTGAAGAGCAACAGTGAAGTAAACATAGATGTTCAGGATACTATAAGTTAATTTGTGTGCTTAAAGATGAAAGTACATTTGTGTATTCTCTGTTTGGTCCACTAGAAAGAGAAAATGTTTATTCTTATCACCTCACTAAACCATGTTGAATTCTTTGACTAAAATTGAAGCCTGATTTTCTCTGCTAATTGACAGGATACGAGGGAGTCTATTGTCAGATCAATATAGACGAGTGTGCTAGCATTCCCTGTCTCAACAATGGGAAGTGCATTGACAAGATCAACAACTACCAGTGCGAGTGCCCCAAAGGTAAGCATAACCCCTGGACAGCACAGAGAGAAGAAACCTAATCCTGCCCTCGGGCTCGTTTAACTAGTTGCAGCCAAATTGCTAAAAAAAATCCATATAGAAGGATTCTGAAAATTTATCTATTTCTGCTATTGTCAGTATGTAACATTATCAAAAGTATCTGGTATAACAGTGAGTAAATTTTTGTTAAGTAATTGTGTAACATTTGGGAAAGTATTTCATTTAGATCAAGTAGGGTATAAGGTACATTACTGTTTTGTTCGTTTGCTGTTTTGAACTTTAAAAATGTTCTTTTGTTCATTCATTTCAAATAAAGTGGAAGTGATGCTGGTGATAAAGTAGTCATAAAAAGCAGTCATAAAGTAGTCATAAAAAGCAGATTACAAAAGTATTGTACAGAAACGCAATAGGATGTTGTATAGGGTGGAATGCATTTGTAATTCATGCATAAATACTGGCGTAATCAAGGTACACTAATAGGATTTTGTGGTGAGAGGTGGAGAGGCCTGTGGGGACCCTGAGCAAAGTGATTGGGAGTTGTGAAGAACGGTAAGCCAGCGAATCGGAGTCTAGTCCACTCAACTCGGTTTTCAAATGCAAATTAGAACACCGTTCAGAATGCAGGGCAGGGTAGCTTTTGAATGGCATACATAGCGAGACCATGGTAACCACAATAGAGCTTTTTGAAATGTGCCATTTTAGAAGCCTGGAGGAAATCCCTGTTGGATTATTAGATAGCTCTGGAACATTACCACAAAGGAATTTCCACTGGGATGAGCAATGGTGTTATTTAATGTACATGAGATGGCTAATAGTAATTTTAGCAATTTGAATATTCAGGTACCTTAAATATAACTTAAGGGGTTTTAAACTAGAACCTGTGCATAAAGTGGACTTTTGAGATAGCTCTAACTATAACTGGTTTGCTGGTTTGTGCTGAATTATGAGTTAACTAAATAGTGAAAGGTTATAGGTGGCAGAGATTTTTTAGGCAGTGCAGAGAGGGGGCCAAGGCAGGATGAGAGAATGCACATTGTGATGGAAAAGTTCTTCAGTACAAAGGGAGCAACCACGGCAGCTTTGCATTTCACTGAATAGACTGTTCTCTTTTGTCTGATACCCTTGGTCAGGAGGCCGTGGAAGGTTTTTTTTTAACCCCTTTCTCTTCTCTATGACGATTTATTGAACACAGAGTTTGGAAAAGGGGGGACAAAGACAGACAGAGAGAGAGAGCGAGAGAAAGAGAGAGAGAGGGAGAGAGAGAGAGAGAGCAAAAACATTGAGCTATGTGGGGACATGTTAATGAAGCATAGCTGGGGATTGTGTAGATGAGTGTGGTGGAATGAAGCAAGTGTGGTCTGGAGAGATCATCCCAAAGGCCCTCTTTATTATCCCCCTCTTTTTCTTAACCCCCACTTCTCACTCCTCCCTCACTCTGCCTCTCTTCTCAGGATATTCTGGGAACCAGTGCCAGGTTGACATCGATGAGTGTGCCAGCACGCCCTGCAACAATGGCGCCAAGTGTATTGATGGGCCTAATATGTACACCTGCCAATGCACTGAGGGTAAAACAAATTTTTAAGCACTTTTATTTGTTATAATTACAGATTTCTAACCTTTTAAGACATCTTTCAGAAGCAGGGTATTAACTGTATTTATAAATTAATCCAATAAACTATACAATGTCTGTACAGTTACAATGACTTTGCCCCTGAAACAGCTTATATTGTATACACACATTGCATGGCCAAAAGTATGTGGGCACCTGACCAACACACCCATAAGTGCTTGTTGAACATCCCATTCCAAAGCCATGGGTGATAATACAGAGTTGCTCCCCTTTGCTACTGTAATAACATACAATCTGCTGGGAAGACTTTCCACTAGATGAGGCTGTAAGGATTTCTGTCTGTTTAGACTAAAGAGCATTAGTAAGATAATGCACTAATGATGAACCTTGACAAACCATTTCTTTATAGACCTTGCTGTGTATATAGAGGCATTGTCTAACCTTACAAGTAATCTGATTGGCTTACTTTCTCTTACCATATCAAAGATAAGCTCTGATTGAATCTCTCTATATACAGTAGGTGTCCTGAGATATTACCTGTACAAACTGCAAGTTAAACTTTACTAATTTTTTTACCATGTTAATAGAAATATTTTATATGTGGATGCCAAAAGATTGTACTCTGGAATCAGGGGTTGATGAACTTGAAGGTTTATATGAGAAACACAGTAATATAAAGTATTTTTTATTATGGTCCAGGTTATACAGGACAGCACTGTGAGTCTGATATCGATGAGTGTCTGTCCAATCCGTGTCACTATGGAATCTGTAAGGACGGCCTGGCCAGCTTCACCTGCCAGTGCCACCTGGGCTACTCTGGTCGACTGTGTGAAGCCAACATCAACGAGTGTCTGAGCCAGCCATGCCAGAACGGAGGCACCTGTCAGGACCGGGCAAATTCTTACCTGTGTGTTTGTCCTAGTGGAACCTCTGGTGAGGAAGTAAACTAGATTCCTGCTACAGCCTGCTGTGGTTTAGATACTAAATCTTACACACACACACAGGGAATAATTTTTTGCTGTAGAGTTTCACTGGACACTTTTTTTTGTTCACAGGTGTTAATTGTGAGATCAATCTGGATGACTGTAAGAGTAACCCATGTGACTATGGCAAGTGCATTGACAAGATCAATGGATACGAGTGTGCCTGCGAGCCAGGATACACAGGTCAGTTGCTTAAAGATATACACAAAGATCACGTCTTTGCTGATAGATAGTGTTACTAAACCCTGTTTATTGACTGATATTATTTGGGTAATATTCATGAGTTGCACTGTGTGGATCAGATGGCAAGAGAATGGCACTCTAAAGACAGGGGGAATGGGTGCTGACAATAGCCTCCCCAGGTGAGTTTGCCACAAACAAGGGTGTGGAGGGACAGCTGGCCAGCGAGTACAAACTCTGACTGCGGTGTTGCCTTACACTTCCTCCCAATCCCCCGCCTGGCGCTCCGACACGCAACCTCTGTTGCTCCCCCATTCAATGGACAGAGCTGCCAGGCATCTGTGGGGGAACTTTAAAGGACAAAAGATTTGCAAAAGATTTGTGTAAGCTGATCTTTTAAAAGGGGAAAGTTGGCAGGCGCTTTAAAGAAGAGCGACAAACGAAACCTCCCTTTTCATGCTGTGCCTCGCGTCGGCTGAATGGTGGCGCTGCTTCAAGTGGCGGCAAAAAGCTGGTGGATAGCAGCATTCTGTGAAAGAGGCAATTCAGTTTGTTGGAAAAGAAAAATGTATTCATATATATGTATTGTATCTGAGTTTTTAATCCTGTTTTTAAATGATCATTAAACTTAGAAACTTTTTTCATCACAGGAAAAATGTGTAACTTCAATATCGATGAGTGTGCCATCAATCCCTGTCACAATGGAGGAACGTGTATCGATGGAGTCAACGGTTTTACCTGTCAGTGCCCTGATGGCTATCATGACTCTACCTGCCAGTCTCAACTCAACGAGTGCCTCAGTAACCCTTGCATTCATGGACACTGTGAAGACAAAGTCAACGGGTATGATGTTCTTATTTCCCTTATTAAAGTCAAAGTCTAGTGTTTTATTAGCTAACTATCCATCCACCTCATCTCCCACATATGGGTGATCAACATGGGCAATAATTTCAATGTTTTCCTAAATTTTTTTTTTTTTTGGACATCCATTTTGTCTTTGTGCTAATGGGCATATGAGGTCTGATAGTAACTTCGTATTTTTTTCTCATATAAACTGATGTGCTCCATTTAAATATTATATATAAAATTATAAAAATTATATATATATATATATAGAACAATATCTCATTCACCTCTTTTTCTGTAGTTATAACTGCATTTGTGATTCGGGTTGGAGTGGCACCAACTGTGACATCAACAATAACGAGTGCGAGTCAAACCCCTGCATGAATGGTGGCACCTGTAAGGACATGACCAGTGGATATGTGTGCACCTGCCGAGCTGGCTTCAGTGGTAAGTGCTGCTCATTTTGCTTATGTACGCCTGCATGATGGCTTAAGTCATAGCCTCATTCAAACTCCGGGTTCCATGATTTTGTTTTTAGGTCCTAACTGCCAGACGAACATTAACGAGTGTGCTTCAAACCCGTGCTTAAACCAGGGGACTTGCATTGACGATGTGGCCGGCTACAAGTGCAACTGTGTGCTGCCTTACACTGGTACAAGCGTGATTGTTTATTATCATTCCAAATCTTGAAGCTGACATTTTTGAACAAAATAAAATACAGAGATATGATAAATGTGCTCCCAAGGTCATGTTCTGTGCTCGGTTCAGCAACAGCGCTTCCTTTTTCCTCTCCACAAGCTGATTGCCTGTTTGGTCATCCTGGCCTGCTGAGTATACGCAAGTGCCGCTGATAACATTATGGGAATGTGTTTGCAGAAGAGTCCACATTCTTTCCTTTCTGTATTTTTTTTTTTTTTTTTTTTTTTACAAAACAGACAGGATCATTTGCAGCCTACTGGACTGAAATCCTGTTAATTTCCAAAACCTTTTTTTTTTTGGCGGAAAAATCCACACAGAGATGGAGCTGGAATAACAAGCGGGTCCTGGTGCAGGCTGGGTGGGAACAGTAGCCTGACACATTTCCTGTTTGCCTTGCTTCCTCTCTCACAGAAAAGCAAATGGAAAGACAATGAGCGGAAAGGCCTGTCAGCTTCCTGTAGGGGCCTGGTGTCGTGGAAACAGATAGGAAGACGGGCTGTGAGGCCACCCACCTCTTCTTACCAGTGATGAAATGCTAATGTCTCTGAGAAGAGGCAAATCTTTAAAGGGCTTTTTCCAAATCCAGTGCCATTAACTAAATATAGTGCAGTTAAGAGTGAAAGAGTCATGGAGGAAACAGCAACTCATACTAACAAAGTACATGAATAAATGCTATCAATCATTTGAAAAAGCTGCATTGTTTTAAAATGAGGTTTATTTTGTGATTCACAGGCGAGAAATGTGAAACTCTGTTGGACCCTTGCAGTCCCAAACCCTGTAAGAATGGTGGGGTTTGTAAGGAGTCAGAAGATTATGAGAGATTTTCCTGTGTATGCCCAGAAGGCTGGCAAGGTTAGTAAGCACAGTGCAGCAAAGCAAAATAAATAAGTAATAGCGTGCAATTTGCTCATTATAATCAAATACTCCACTGCTTTTAAAGGAAGTCAAAGAACATTTGTTGCATGTTTGTTGCATCTGATTTCCTTTCCTGTTATTACAGGTCAGACCTGTGAGATTGATATCAATGAGTGTGTGAAAAACCCATGTCTCAATGGCGCCATCTGCCAGAACTCCATCGGCAGCTACCAGTGCAACTGCAAATCAGGCTACAGTGGACGCAACTGTGAGACAGACATTGACAACTGCAAGCCCAGTAAGTCCATTTCCTACTGTTCTTCTAAATGCTGTCCCTTTTCTTGATCTCTTACTCTTTCCATGATGCATATAACCCTATTTGTGTTTTACCCAGACCCGTGCAGTAATGGTGGGTTCTGCAGGGACGGTATAGACACATTCACTTGCACTTGCCTCCTGGGATTCCGTGGTCCCAAATGTGAGGAGGACATCAACGAGTGTGAGAGCAATCCCTGTAAGAATGGAGCCAACTGCACAGACTGTGTGAACAGCTATACCTGCACGTGTCTCTCTGGTTTCAGTGGCATTCATTGTGAGACCAACACACAAGACTGCACTGAGAGGTAAAACCCACCCTCCATTTACTTTTCAATTTAAGCTGACTCTGATTTACACATCATTCTGATGTGTAAATCACAACCTTTACACGCACACTGCCTTTACTGTTTTGCTTACAATGGTCAACTGTTTTGGCCATTTGCAGTTGATTTTAAGATTTTTCTTATGGGGAGAACAAAAAAAAAAAAACCTGAGTCAGGACCAGCCCTCTTTAAAGAGGCATAACAGAACTGGCAGAAGATTAGGTAAGATATACGACTATGTTGTGTTGGAAACTGAGTTGCTATTATACTTGTGCTTGGGCTGCCCCTTGGCACTCCCTTTGGTGGACAAACCTCCATGTAAGTACATGATCGGCTTCTTTCCCAGGACATAGGACATGACCAAAAAAATAACTTATAAAGGGTGGGTATGGAAACCAAAGGCAGTGTATCCTCAAAGCAGATTTATTAGGGGAATCTAAGGGTCATGCTAAAGTCTTTGGCTGGGATCAAAACAGGCAAAAGAGTCAAAAACTCATAACAATCATGTTTTATTTCCTTTGTACAATAGCTCTTTGCCATATTAAAACATATGTGGAACATATTTGAAACTGCTGCACATTAGAATGAGTTCATTAATATAAACGCGTGACTTGAATTGCTGTATTGTCAGAGCTGCTGATATAGAAAATGAAACCTTTTTTTGACAAGTCTGATTCTGATTCAGCAACCAATATAGTGGATCTGGGGTAAAAAACTATTATTTCATAATTTCATAAACTATAGGCCAAACTATGTAGGATTAACAAGCAACACGTCTGATGAATTAAATGTCATGGCAACAGGAACAAGTGCAGGAAACACTGACCAAATAAGGAAAGTGGTCAGATTGCTCAGATTACTGAAAGCCATATGAATTTTCCTTTCTTTGTTTTGCAGTTCTTGCTTTAATGGTGGCACCTGCATGGATGGCATCAATACGTTCAGCTGCCTTTGCCTAGCTGGCTTCACTGGCAACTACTGCCAGCATGACATCAACGAATGTGATTCAAAGCCATGCATGAATGGCGGCACATGCCAAGACAGCTATGGCACATATAAGTGCACCTGCCCTCATGGCTACCATGGGTTCAACTGCCAGGTACATCCCTCCGTCTGCAGTATATAATCTGATGGTACCAAAAGGTCAACTATTTGTCATTAATAATGTAAAAATGTTATAAATGCGAGAAAAAATAATTTACCTTTTACTTAACTAATGACGAGGTCAGACATGGGTCTTTGAGCAGGGAATTTCCTAAACAGTATTGCACACTGTATACAATCCAACACATTTATGTTCTTGCACCATTGGAATACATGAATGAATAAGGAATATTTGAAATTCTGTCTCCTGTGCCATTCAGGATCTGGTAAACTGGTGTAAGCCGTCTCCTTGTAAGAACGGGGGTACCTGCAGACAGAGTGGCACTACATACACCTGCCAGTGCCAGACAGGCTGGACTGGTCTCTACTGTGATGTTCCCAGTGTCTCTTGCGAGGTTGCAGCCAAACAGCGAGGTAGGGACTTAGTGTGGGTTTGTGAATGCAGTTCCTTCTGCAAGTGGATACTCTGCTTATATTCTCTGCTGCATTTGAACATATTTGATTTATTACATTTTTCTCTGTCTGCTCTGAAGGTGTGGATGTTGCCAGATTGTGCCGTAACTCTGGCCACTGTCTGGATGCTGGAAACACACACTACTGCCAGTGCCAGGCAGGATACACTGGCAGCTACTGTGAGGAGCAGGTGGACGAGTGCATACCCAACCCTTGCCAGAATGGAGCTACATGCACTGATTACTTAGGAGGATATTCTTGTGAGGTGAGGTGAAACACAATGAAATGGTACACAGTAATACATTATGTTTATTTACTCACAGATTGCTGATTTAGGATTAGCTTCCCATTGCAATGTCTTAATAGGATAATGATCAGGAAAGTTGGTATTTTTGTGTGTTGTCACATTGATGCTTTTAGACGTGCACCCAAGGCTGGACTGGGGATTTTAATGTTTTAATTTATATTTTGACATTCAATATACACTCTTTTTCTCTATCTATATTGCAGTGTTTGCCAGGTTATCATGGAGTAAACTGCTCCAATGAGATCAATGAGTGCCTTTCTCAGCCCTGCCAGAATGGGGGCATCTGCATCGACCTCGTCAATGCCTACAAATGCTCCTGTCCCAGAGGAACCCAAGGTCAGCTACCTCGTCTGTCAATCTGTTCATCCTGCACTTCACTAATTAGCAGACAGTAGTCAGCTTAGTGAGACTTTTCCTCTGTGATTGATTTCTCCTTGTTGAGTGAAGGCCAGGAGTTTAATTGCATTCTACAGCTAAGATGTAATTTGAACAAGCATAGGCAAAAAAATTCTATACATGCTTCAATCCTATTTTTCATTGTTTATAATGATAGACATCTCAGAGCTTTAAGTATTATCAGCACATGCCTGCTCAAGCCTAACTCACAAGTCTAACCGTCTCTGCTTTATGTTCCAGGTGTTCACTGTGAAATCAACATTGATGACTGCACACCTTTTACTGACCCTGTGACCCAGGAGCCAAAGTGTTTTAATAAGGGACGCTGTGTGGACCGTGTTGGTGGATACCACTGCGAGTGCCCACCTGGCTATGTGGGAGAGCGTTGTGAAGGAGATGTCAACGAGTGCTTGTCTAACCCCTGTGACCCACGTGGTACACACAGCTGCATCCAGCTCACCAACAATTACCGCTGCGACTGCCGCACTGGATACACAGGTACTGTGGTACTGTCCATAGATATTACTTCCATCATAGAGCTATGGCAGGAACAATGTTCATTTTTCACTGATAATGTGGGGTTAAATAACGAGCAGCTGATGTACATGATTGCATTTATGTTTTTTTTTGGTAGGTCAGCACTGTGACACTGTGCTTGATGGCTGTAAGGGGAAACCATGCCGAAATGGAGGGACCTGTGCTGTAGCCAGTAACACTCCCCTTGGGTTCATTTGTAAATGTCCTCCAGTGAGTGACATATTTTTCTCCTCTATCAGGAAATGACTTTTTTCACCGAAATGGATGCTTTTTATTTATTTAATGGGTACAATTTCAGTGTGTCATGTGTGTGTCTAGAATTTTACCATGTTTAGTTTTCCAGTGATTATTTATTTTTCCAGACTTTGTATTCTATAAGTCAACAAATCACAATATTTTGAAAATTATAATTTTTTTTCCATTCCTTTCATTTGCTGAGGTACAGTACAAACTCCTCTCTGTTTTCAGGGCTTCACTGGTTCAGCCTGCGATTATGATGCTTATTCATGTGGCAGCCTTCACTGTTATAACGGTGGCACCTGCATCTCAGGCCAGAAAGCCCCACTGTGTTTGTGCACACCAGGCTTTAGTGGCCCTGAATGTCAGCACGCATCTGATGGGCATTGTGCTTCCAAGCCTTGCTACAACGGAGGAACTTGTAAAACCATCCCAGAGGCACCCTACTTCCACTGTGTGTGCCCGGATACATTCAATGGCCTGCTGTGCCATATTCTGGACTACGGTTTCTCCGGCGGTATAGGCCACGACATCACTCCACCACCTTCAGTGGTGGCTAGCTGTCCAGTGGCTGACTGTGCCTCTAAAAAGGGCAACAAGTTTTGCGACAGCGCCTGCAACACCTATGAGTGCGAGTGGGATGGTGGTGACTGCTCACTCAATTTTCATGATCCCTGGAAGAACTGCTCGGCTGCACTACAGTGCTGGCGCTACTTCAACAATGGCGTCTGTGATAAACAGTGTCACAATGCTGGCTGCCTCTATGATGGTTTTGACTGCCAGAAAAGCAGTGGCGACTGCAAGTGAGTTACAGATATCATAGAGTGGATACACATATGGTGGGATGTGTTAGCTGAAGTGAATTGTTTTCATTGAATTGAATTGATTTGAATTGAATGGATTGATATGCTGTCTATAGACAAAAAAGATATTTTAAATTAATTTCGATTTTGTAAGCATGAAACACAGCATGAATGCTACAGATTAATTTTATGCTATCTTTCATTCTATTATGCATAGCAATATGCAGCCGAGGTTCCATCAATCCAGCAGTTAAAGATTATTCTCTTGCTTTATCTTTCAGCCCTCTCTATGATCAATATTGTAAAGACCACTATGCTGATGGTCACTGTGATCAGGGCTGCAACAATGCAGAGTGTGATTGGGACGGACTGGACTGTGCCGAGAACGTGCCAGAGAAGCGTGCAGAAGGCCATCTTGTACTGGTGGTACAGTTGCCGCCTGAGCAGCTACGCAACAACTCGTCAACTTTCTTACGTGAACTGAGCCGAGTGCTACACACAAACGTGGTGTTCAGGCTGGATGTGCAGGGCGAGCTCATGATTTACCCATATTACGGAAGTACACACGAGCTCAAGAAGCACAACATCAAGCGCTCACTGGACTCATGGTCCGACGTCTTCGGCTCAGGCCACCATGAGCAAGACCACACGAAGGTCAGGGGGTAAGTGAGCAAGCTTCTTTGCAGTTGGTCTGTAAACAGTTAATGGAGGTCTTGGTATTATAGGACATTGTGTCTTCTCCCTAGCTCGGTGGTGTATCTAGAAATCGATAATCGACAGTGCTACCAGCAGTCGACCGAGTGCTTCCAGAGTGCTACTGATGTTGCTGCCTTCTTGGGAGCCCTCGCCTCCAGTGGCAACCTGAACATGCCGTACATTAAAGCCGTCGGTAGTGAGTATTGATCACAAGGCTCTCATACTAAGTGTGAAAAGTTATTCTCATAGCCATCTGTGTATTGTTTTTATGACAGTGTTGTTTTTACGACAGAATTTTCAGATTTGACAGCAGTTATGGGTGGAATTCAAATCTCAGGCTTTTTATTAAGGCACTCGTTCTTATACATTTCTACAGTAACAACTAATTTTATACATGATTTATACGGTGGATGTTCCAGATAATCTAACACGTTGAAAAAACATGCTGTTTTTTATTTAACTTTTATTGAATTCAGTGTCTGAGCTTTCTTTCAGTCAGCATGTTTTCCAAAAACTGGGCAAAATTAATATGAATCAATAAGAACAACAACAAAAAATGAACTCTGAGATTCAGCAATTTTTTTGGTTATCTAATCAAACAGCGAAAGCTATACAAAGACACAGACATATGTATATACACACCCACACTGTAGCCTGCACGAGAGTTCTTCTTCCTGATATTCATAAATTCCAAGTTAATAGACACTTACTTGCTCTAATGATCTCAGAATATACCAGTAGCAATCGCTCTAGGCTCGACCTTTAACAGTCATCCCATTTCACTCACGCGCACATAGTGAACACTGCAGGGATTATGTGGATGACTTTGAACTTTTTGTTTTTTTTGTACTCAAACACTAGAGAGCAAATGGAATCACACGTCAGATGAACTAAACAATCAATGTTGCAGTCAGAGCGCAAATCTACCTGCTCCAGGCACCAAGATGTTTAATTGCTGTAAATCAAGCTCAATACAACAGATCTGTTTCTCAAATATCACACACGCACACACACACACACACACACACACACACACACACACACCTTAGTGTGGCCTAAGCATGGAAAGAAGCAGGCTGCTGCAACCTTCACCTCTCTGAATGTAACACCAAGCCTTAGTGCATCTCTAAGGGTTTAGGTTAGGAGAGTTTATCATTTCAAAATCTTTAGCAGAGACAGGGAGAGGGGCAGGATAAAAAAAAAAAGAGAAGCGGAGGAAAATTGATCGGGAGTGTGCTAGAAGTTGGGAGTCTTTGTTATCTTGAAAATCCTAATAAATCCTTCGTCTTTACAGCTTAAAGCGTGCGCAGTAATTTGAAGTTCATTAATCCCTCCCTTTTTTCCCCCTTAAAGAAGAAGTGGTAAAGTTGTCTCCTGGTACCCTGGGCTGAGGAGATGTGAGAGGAGGTGTTCTTTCTCTCTTTTTTTAACTTCCTCGTCTTCCTATTTGCCAGCACCTCTTTTTTCATGAAAAATTTTTAGCGATTCTGATTATTCCTGAATGGCATACTCACACTTAGCAAGTGCACGCCACAAACCTGGCTCCTCTCACTGCGTCGCTTAGCCAAGCATCTTTTGCGTGTACAAGGATTGTTCTTCTACAAGGACATGTGTGTGACCTCTTCACACACTGTCCTGCACTCGTCCGTTAGGTCTGACATGTCTTTCCTTCTTTCAGCTGAGAGTGAACCTCAGCCACCCACAGAGCCATACCTGCTATACGCGGTTCTGGTCGGTCTGGCATTGCTGGCCTTCGTGGTTGTGGGCATGGTGGCTTCCCGTAAGCGGAGAAGAGAGCATGGCCAGCTCTGGTTCCCTGAGGGCTTCAAAACCAGCGAGCCTAGCAAGAAGAAACGACGAGAGCCTGTAGGCGAGGATTCCGTTGGTTTGAAGTGAGTACAGTGAGTTTTCTTGGATGTATGTGTGAACACAGAAAAAGAGGGCATAAAACTTATGACATGCTTAAGGTGCATTAAAATAGAGAGGAGATTTTATTAGCAGTAATAAAAGGAAGGGTTGTTAAATTAGCAGCAGGTTTTTGTTGGTGATGCAGATGCAAGACTGTGGATATTGTGGGTTTGGTGATGGAGGGCACAGCAGCACTTCTGATGGGATTTTTTTCTCCTTATAGGCCACTGAAGAACTCCGATATTTCACTAATGGATGACAATCAGAATGAATGGGGAGAGGATGAGCCAGCAGACGCCAAGCGCTTTAGGGTAAGACACAGTAATATCCTGAAACTTATTTGATGCAGTTCTGTCTTCTTTTGTATAGATTTATAGGTATCAGAATCTTTATTTAATGTTGTTGCTGTTCGTTCGGCTGCTCCTTGTTCGGGGTCATGTGGTCTGCATATTTGATTTGGCACAGGGTTTTCACCCAGATGCCCTTCCTGACACAAAATCTTTATTTAATATTCAATATTGTTAACTCTTTATGATATTCTATAGCCTATTTGTACTAACATGTAGATTGCATTTTCAACTCCATTGCCTTTCAGTATGTTCCTCTGAATAAAAGTGTCTGCTAAATGTTATAAATGTAAACACAGGCTAATTCTTACAAACCTTGCATTTCTAGCATCTTTTAGAACATGTGTAATTAACTAGCAGATATGGATTGGGGTCATTTTCATAGCTTGTTTGTAATTGTGTGTGTGTTCATTAGTTTGAGGAGCCAGCGATGTTGAATCTGGATGACCAGCAGGACCATCGGCAGTGGACCCAGCAGCATCTGGATGCAGCCGACTTGCGGATCCCCTCCATAGCACCCACACCTCCTCAGGGAGAGAACGAGAACGACTGCATGGACGTCAATGTCCGAGGACCAGGTACGGCAACTAAAATATACAAAAGAATTGTATTCTATTTGTATCTATTAATACGTCATAATCTTAATAAAAAACAGACCAATTCAACTAATTTAACTTATTTAATTTAAATTTTATTTTTAAAAAAACTATTTGGGATATACACATCAAGTATAAATCCACAATCCAAAATTTACTCTAGAAATTCTAATCCATATAACCAAGAGTGTGCAAGAATGTAAGTTTCCCTGAATTTTGTAAAACGTATTTACCTCCTGCCTAATTTCCTGTTTTCTAGCATATTTGTCACACATATTTTTTTTTCCAATATTTAAATGATTTATTAAGGTATCAATTTCTTATATTAATAATTATGAACTTTTGCAGCAGTAACAGCAACCAAAAGCTTCCTTTTTAAATCATTCTTTACACTGCAGTGGAGCAGTGGTACTTATTGGTTCGTTTCATATTTATATTCGTCAGTACTCAATAGGTATAAAGATTTCTTTCAGAACCTTTTGTGACTTTGGAGTTAAGTCGTCACTGCACACTCTTGAGAACATTTCTCTGTTTCAAGTTTTATCCATATAAGAGATAATGGCTTGAACTGTGGTTCAGTGAAATCCAACCTTTTCATCTTTGTTCTCTTTGTACTCTACAATTACTTCTATTTTCTGGTATAATTCAGTATAATAATAATATTATTATTATTATTATTATTATTATTATTATTATTATTATTATTGGTGTTGTGTAATAATAATAATAATAATAATAATAACAATAATAATAATAATAATAATAATAATAATAATATTTCAACATGGGTGGCTAAAAGTTGGGGTCATTTGGATAATTGAGTAGCACCCGGGGCAATTATGTGTTATATCAGTGCTGGGTAGTTTTGTTCCTTTTTTCAAAATTTTAATTTCTAATTTTTAAACATCATGAGTTTATTCAGGATCACTATATTTTGTCTGAAATTATTCAGTGTGACTTGTAATGTCACACACATGTAATGTGAGTAAGATTTTTTTTCACGTGTGTCAGTATAGTATCAAGGTAACTGAACTGACTAGAAGTTTGTTATCCTGCTAACTTCTGCTTAATTGCCTCCCTGCTGTAACAAACGCTGCAGAACCTTCAGACCTTTTTTCAAAGCCTCTAAGCACATGCACACACTCCATCACTGAGACGCATCATGCTGTGGAAAGTGCTGCTGGGGAGAAGGTTTTATTTCACAAGCAGCTACCTGATAAAAGCTAAATATGAAAGGAATAAAACACAACAGAGCATTCTGTTATAGTAATCAATTATAAATAATCAATGACGGGATGGTGTTATGTGATTAACACCCTGAAGATTATTCATTTCCATTTCCAACAGCAATGTACTGAAAATGTATTATTTTGGGCAAATGAAATATTACATAATTAAATATTATTTATTAAATAGTTAGGCATCATTCATTTTTAAATTATTTTATCTTTTATCTTAAATTATTGTGGAATGTCTGTGAAACAAGCTAGTTCTGTCACAAGTGTCACTTTGTTCTTTCTCTTAACTTTTAATAGGGCAAAAAAATGCAGCTTATAAACATAGAAATTCCCCTTTAGACTTTCCTGTGGTGGAAATTTAAAAGGAACCACTTTCCCACTAACTTTTACACAATGCTAAATTAAAAAAAACTTTTAAAACAATTATTTTTATATAATAACTTTTTTCTTTAAAAATATTCCAATTATCATTAGTGTTAAATTATGTGGCGAATACACCATAAAAGTCACAGCGAATTTCAAACATATCATTTGAGTCTTATTTTGATTTATCTTGCAGCTTAACACTACTGTCTGTGTCGTGCTGTTTCAGAGTCAAGAATCCCAATGGGGCAGTTATCTAATTATCATGTGAGCAAATGCTCAGAAAGATAAATCTACAATTACACATTTGCAATCAACATTCAATTAAAAGGACCCACAACTAAACACTGGTTGACAATTAAGAGCTCTAAAAAACTAAGTCTAGTTATATGTGTGTAGATGAAAATGTATACTCGAGGAGGATAACTAGCTACACCAAGACTTGCTGAGCAAATTCAATTACCTGGCAAGCAGCAGCAATTTTAAAGACCATTAAATCTCAAGTCTATCCAGCAATCACCCTCTTGTATGCTCGAGTTTTTTGAACGCTTTATTTTCTTAAGCTGTTTTGTAGTGAAAGCCCACCCACATTTGTTGGCATTCTCGTTATCTCCTGCTCTTTCAAGTGAGCTCTTTGTTTCCTGACAGGAGGGGAGGACTGCCTCCTTGTAAAATAAGTAGCCTGATTGGATAATGTAGCTGGTTGTGTAGAAATTTGCAGTTGCTGATCACAGGGAAGTTTTTTCCCCTCTCTCAAAGTAGCAATTTTAGTGATGGCTATCAGGATATAAAAAGACCGAAACATTCTTAAAAAATCGATCACAGCAGCTTAATATACAGAGCCCAATGGGAAGAGAGATCAACTTCAAAGACTCACTGGAAGCTCTAAGCCTTGGGGAGTGTGCCTAAGAGAACCCCTCGCTCTCTCCATGATACCTGCAATCTCTTTACACGTGCCAATTAAACAGAAACTATATCAGACTCGTGATTTTATTTCAATAACTGTCTAAAACCCTGAAAGAATGACAAAAAAAACTGAAGACAGTGTGCTTTTTGCAAGCATTTTTTTTCTACTTTACTCTTTGAATCAATGTGCTGGAATTGACCAAATCAGGATAGATCTGGGAATAGCTGTTCTTTTGAAGAAAAGAAGGCCCTGTTAAAGACGGCATGTCAAGCCTCTTCTTAGAGATGATAATGCTCGCTTATACCAGCCATGAAGTTTTCAAAAGCCTAGCCCACTCCCTTAAGCTCAGCAGGAAAAAAACCTAGCGCTTGATTAGAATCCGTTATCGAAGAGATCTGGGGATGATTGGCAGAGGCAAACACGTCAAATCCGCTTTCGATTTGTTTGTTACTTTGCTGTAATCTTTCCGTCACTTTGAAGAATGATGGGAGTAGACTATGCCCTCAGACTGCCTCTTAGAGGTTCTTATGTCTCACTCTCAGCTGAGAACATGAGTGAGGGTGTTTGGTTACATTTCTCTTTGGCTACAATTGAGTTTGGTTTTGTGTTGCCATCCTTTTACTAAACCTAGATTAGTAAAACCTAGATTCTCTTTTACTAAACCTAGATTGTCATTGCCCTTGTGTCACTGAATTAAACCAGAGAATGTTACCTGAATGCTAAGTTACTTTCAGCTGGTTAGGCTGGGACTTTCCATAAATAATATTACCTGTTTAAAAACATTTTATTTTTAGGTTTGGTTTACAGTTGTACAATTTTGCCTTCATATTTTAGGAATGTTTACATACCATTATATAACAGTGTTCCTCCAATACCCAGGACACTTGTGTCGACAAATGTACTAATCCTAAAACAGAAAATGATTTGATGACCTGAGTTTAGTTTATACTGATGCATTGTTCCTGCCTTATTCTATTTTGTTTCAGATGGATTCACTCCTCTAATGATCGCCTCGTGTAGTGGAGGAGGCTTGGAAACCGGCAACAGCGAGGAAGAGGAAGACGCCTCTGCAAATGTCATAAATGATTTTATCTACCAGGGCGCTAACTTGCACAATCAGACAGACCGCACAGGGGAGACCGCCTTGCACCTTGCTGCCCGCTATGCTCGTTCTGACGCCGCTAAGAGACTGCTGGAGGCCAGTGCGGACGCCAACATCCAGGACAACATGGGCCGAACTCCACTGCATGCTGCTGTGGCTTCAGATGCGCAAGGGGTCTTTCAGGTGTGTGATTATTTGTGTGTTGGTACTTAGCAGCTGTCAGGAAGCTGTCAGTCTTCAAAAGAGCCCCTGAACTACCTCTATGATCCATCTCTGTTTTGTACAATAGTTTTCAGGTGCTCATTGATGTACATTATCATTCATATTTTGTCATCAAACATGCTGATCATGTGCAATTCCAAAATGTTTGTCATCTGAACACACACACACACACACACACACACAATTCCCGTTGTTTGGTGTTGAAGTGCTACCTATTGCAACATTTCCAAACAGCTTGTTGTTATGGCATTGGAAAACAGGTGCTTTTGAAACTGAAACCTACAGATAGGTAATAAATTAAAGGAAAAAAGTTGCTCTGTTATGATGTGGGGACATTTTTTTCTGACATGGTTTAGCTTCAATTCAAAATTCTTCAAATTCTTTTTCCAATTTGATTCCATTTTAATGTCATTTCTAACAACAAATCCTTGTTACAGATTTTGATACGTAACCGTGCAACAGATCTCGATGCCCGCATGCACGACGGCACTACTCCTCTGATCCTGGCTGCCAGACTGGCCGTGGAAGGCATGGTGGAGGAACTAATCAACTGCCACGCTGACGTCAATGCCATTGATGACTTTGGTAATGCTTGTTCACAGTTGTTGTGTAAAGAGGTCTGCTCTGATCAGATTTCAGTATTCTGCTTGCTTAGTGAGAAGACTGCAATATAAGTGGAAGAGTTTATGATTTGTTTGTGTCTTCATGCACCAGGAAAATCTGCACTGCACTGGGCTGCTGCTGTGAACAATGTGGATGCAGCTGTGGTACTGCTTAAGAATGGAGCAAACAAAGACATGCAGAACAACAAGGTACATTTAGATGAATAAAAAAATATACTGGAGTTAATAGTAAGCCTTGTCTTTTTTAACCGTATCATAGCTGCATAGCTGCATATGAAGATGCTACTTCTAATAAGAGTGTACTACTTCAAATCACTTGGTGTAATATTTAAATTATTTATTAACTAGAGCTCATTATACGTTATTTATTAACAGTGATGTTGTCTTAACTTGAATGCCTCTCACACTACAGGAGGAAACACCTCTGTTTCTGGCTGCCAGGGAAGGCAGCTATGAGACAGCCAAAGTGCTGCTGGACCACTTCGCCAACCGTGAGATCACCGACCACATGGACCGGCTGCCTCGTGACATTGCTCAGGAACGCATGCACCATGACATTGTGCGCCTTATGGATGAGTACAACCTGGTGCGCAGCCCGCCTATGCCTAGCGCTCCTATGAGTTCCACACTCTCACCTCCTCTGTGCTCACCCAATGCCTACCTGAGTGGCATGAAGCCCTCCATTCAGAGCAAGAAGGTCAGAAAGCCTGGTGCCAAGGGCATTGGTTGCAAGGATGCGAAAGATATGAAGGCCAAGAAAAAGAAGCCGCAAGATGGTAAAGGGAGCTTGTTAGACAGTTCAGCTGTGCTATCACCTGTTGATTCCCTTGAGTCGCCTCACGGCTACATTTCAGATGTCGCTTCACCACCTCTGATGCCCTCACCTTTCCAGCAGTCACCCTCTGTGCCACTAAACCACTTGCAGGCTGTTTCTGATGGTCATGTTGGTGTTAGCCACTTGAGCATGGCTGGTAAGCAGGAGCTGGCACGCTTGCAGTTTGATCCCTTGCCTCCACGTCTCACACACCTCCCTGTGGGTGGATCAAATGGATCAGCAGCTATGAATGGTCAATGCGATTGGATGAACAGGTTGCATGCTGGCCTGGGTCAGCAGGGTCAGTTTGGAGCCATGAGGAGCATCCCCAGCCAGGGTGGCATGTGCCAAACTAACCAGCACACCTTGATGGCGTCACTTCACAACGGTGTTCCGGCCAGCGCACTACCACAAATGATGAACTATCAGGGCTTGACAAATCCCCACCTAGCTGCACAGTCACACATCCTACAGCCGCAGCAAATGCAACCCAGCCTTCAGCAGCAGCAGCAACCTAGCATCCAGCTGCAACACCAGAACTCGAACCCAAATCAGAACCTGAGCAGCAGCCAAAACTTCATCAGCAACGAGCAGCAGCAAACCACAGGGAGCAGTGTCCCCATCCACACAATTCTCCCTCAAGAGACACAGCTCCTTAACCCTCAGACGTTGGCTCCCGGCATAGCCAGCACGCAGTTCCTCACACCCCCATCACAGCACAGCTATTCAGGTGGCATGGACACCAACACACCCAGCCACCAGCTTCAGGTGCCTGATCATCCTTTCCTCACACCATCGCCAGGCTCTCCTGACCAGTGGTCCAGCTCTTCACCCCACTCCAACATGTCCGACTGGTCTGAGGGCATCTCTAGTCCACCCACAAGCATGCACTCCCAAATTACACACATTCCAGAGCATTTTAAGTGAATCAGTTACATCTAGGGATGAAGTATTGTTTTTTTTTTTTTTTTTACCCTTTGTAAGTACTCTTTGTAAATAGAAACCTAGTTTAAATGAAACATCTTTTCTATGTCTTTTGTACTAACTACATTTTTCCGCCCTTTTTTAATTTATTGATGTATTGTTATTTATACATTTTTACACCTGCCTGATCAGTTAAAGTTCATAAATTAGACAAAAGAGACATCTGTTGAGTAAGAGAAGTACCTTTTTTTATTCTAATTTTGTTTGTTTTTCATAATATTTTGTGTTTTCACTAAATTACACTGGGTATTTATTTGCCTTTATTTTTTTGTAGTCAAATTGCCTTCACTTCTATTTTGTCCTTTTTTCTACATTATTGATTTTTGTTAATCACGTGTGTAAGGGCATTGCTATTGAGCACAATTTTTCTTTAATGTTCTCAGTATTACAGCAGAAGAGTACATTTTATTTTCATTTTAACAATCAAAAAGGAGCTGCTTATATATCCTCACCAGAGCAAGAAAACGAACAGTGAGGTTTTTCATGCCTGTATATTTTTGCCTTTACAGCCAATAGGGATTGACCACTCGCATCTTTAGTGTATAACAGGTCTGAATCAGTTTCAGAAATCAGAGTTGCTCTTGGTCATGTTGTCATAGTAGTTACTGGTGCTTACTACTTTAGCACATCTGTACAGTTGATTTCTTTATTTTCCTTAGAATAAATTGCCTGCGAAATGCAGAGTTGTAAAATTTCCACTATAACGGTGGGTGTTAAAGTGAGGATTTGGACTCCTTTATTAGGTGTTGATGTGATGTAATACAGTTTGCCGTTTAAAGTACTCTGTATTTTTCCCTCCTTTTCAATTTTACTGAACTGGTCAAGTGGCCAAAAATGTGTGGGGTCGTGTGGATAGGCTTGTGAGCCTGTCTTTACTTCCTCTCTGGTATGTAATTTTGGAGCCTATGGCTACTGTAAATAGACCTAATGGACATGGTTCGTGTGAACAGGATTTTGTTTCAAAAATCTTAAGTCTTATACATGTCACTGAAATTTGAAACGTTGGAAAATAGCCCTTTTTTTCTCTTATAGAAAGAGACTATATATTTTACTCAGTATCACTGAGTTAAAGGTGATATGAGATGTATACAAATTATTAGATTCTATTTTACGTTCCACAGAGATACAAAATGAACAATTAGAAACCTAAAAAAAAAGATATTTACTGACAATTAGTTACAAAATTGGTTTAGTTACATTTGGTTTTGTTGGAAAAGGGGTAAGCTGGTATGTTGCTGTGAAGTTATATATACATTTTGAGCCTTCAGTTAAGATTATAAGGTCAACAACGTTCAATGTCATATTTGTAAAAAAAAAAAAAAAAAAACAACAAAAAAAACAAACAAATAATAATTATAAAATGCCTAACTCATAGTTTACATAAAGTATATTTTCTGTTCATTCTACTGTCAATCTGTAAATGTTCTTCTTACAGTAATAAAAGATACACGTTTGTATCAGATTTCATTGTGTCTGCTGTTCATTGGAAGCCATATTGCTTTGCGCTGAGTTCTTTCTTTCCCATGACCATCTGAGTCAAGACTCATTACTTCATATTCACTGAAGTGTCACAGATAATACTCACTGTTATACAGTATTTTATCCCATTTATATTCCTGCTTCAACTCGAGGGGTTTTCTGTCTGCAGATTCAAATTAAAACGTCAATGATAAATCTTCACTGAACATCTGTTAGGATGTTTGAAGACTTTTTAATTTTAGGACTTGGTGTAATCTGATTGAAGGACTCTGGTTTTAAACCTTCCCCTACGTACATTATAAGCATTACATCTTCACAGTATCAGCTCTTTTGGTGATATACAGTATTGTAACATTTGTAAAATAATTTTTCAGCTATAAAATTTAAAATTAGTAATTTAAAACATTCAAATCACTGACAGGTGAAGTGCATCTTGTTAAAACTGGGCTTGCTAAAGGGGGGTAGGATGTTTTAGGATTACCACACTCCTGAAAGCACCTACAATGTAACAGCACAAGTGGAAAACGGCCAGGTGCATGTACATCCCTTATCTGGGGAAGAGATGTCACCAGGATTCACACTGGGAAGAAGGCAAGCCAGAAGAGCCAGTGCAATACTATGCTGACAAACAATGGGTGCTGGCATTCATGTGGATGCTACTTTGACAAGTACAACCTATATAAACATTCTGAACTGGACTATGGTGCAATGGAAGAAGAGTTGTTTGCATCTGTCAGTGATGTGACCTGAAGTATATTACCCCAAATGCAAATCTAGGGGTATTTCGATTGGTTAAATTCCAGATTTATGCCAGAACTTTCTACAGGGGTGCTGTTCTTAATTGCACAAATATTAAAAACATTTTCAGTGTGAAAGTGAAACAGCAAATAATCTGCTTTCTTTCTTTCTTTCTTTCTTTCTTTCTTTCTTTCTTTTGTAGGCTAGTCTTTTAATATTTGAAAGCGACAGGGTTAAATGTTTGACAGCGACAGGGTTTTAGCCCTGCTAGCACATTTACAACAGCTACCTCTGCTAATTCATTCTCACAGTCCAATTAAAAATCCGCATAAAACGTGTGGATGCAACTAAAACACAGGGCAGAATATCGCTCATCGAGCGCCATCTGCTGGTATGAAATATATATGCAACCGTAAAACCTTGCACATTTTGAGGTTTTCAACAGCTATCAAACTATACAACACAACATGGTTAAATGTGTTTAAAATATTAAATAATTAATAATAATGTCTATTTTTAATGAAAAACAAAACAGCCTAAACATTTAACCGTTATTAAAAAAAACTATCTTAAGGATGTTTAGTGAAACTCCAGTTATGAAATTATCCAAATAAAGATTTTTGACATATATTTTTAACATTATTGTCGGTTTGGTTTATTTTAAAATGCTATTTTGTTCCAATAATAATAAAAATCGTCTTTTTATTAATGTTTATGTTACCACTTAATATCTGAAGCTTTAACGAACGTTCCAAGCCACGCCCACTTTGGTAATGACGTTACGCCCGATCGGATTTTACGTGGTGTGTTACGTTATTGGTCTACAAACTGATTTTAGTCTTGAGAGTAATTACCTAAAATAAGTTTGTTCTAAAGACTAAAAATAAAATAACTGCGCAGTTAAAAAATATATATATTTTCTTCTGGGGAAAAAAACGTTGTTGCTGGACGTCGGTTACATTTCGAACTTGAATGGGCGGCGCGCGCGCGGTTGCTAGGCTCAGCCACATACGGGTCGCTTAGCTACCGCGGAGTTGTTGTTAGGAGGAGACAGTCTATTGCTCGGCCAGCGGCTCTTCGTGAGTTCCGCTGCTCTGCCCACCCTCATGTTATCCACCCGCGGATTTCTTTAGTCTGTTGTGAGCATAAATTATCAAGGTATGGAACGTGAATATTACGTTTAACACGGACAATGGGGTTATTTTGTCTTTCTCTTGTGTGTTCAGAGCAATTAAAGCTAGTTAGCTACCGTTATCACCGCCGCGTATTGGCAGTGTGTATGTGCATTTACACTGTGCAGCTATAGCTAATATATTACATTTATGGTCAGTTCAGGGAGCTCGGTTATAGCAGGCAAGTACATAACAAATTTATTAATATTATTAACGCAAACAATGCAAGCTAGCTAATAAACCAGTCTCAGTGAGAACCTTTGATAAAATATATATAGCATACCTGGCTATAGTTAGCCTGCGCGTCATAATTAGCCGCAGCTAGCTTGTAACTAGCTTGTAGCTAACAATATAGTAGCTCGCTAGCTGGGCACAGTTTTTCCTGTGCTAAAATGGACTCTGTATCTAACTGTATTATAAGCCCGATAGAAGTGTGCGATGGATATTATGTAGGTTTTGGATATATTTAAACAAGATCAGCGGGCCATTTAGCTTGCTAATGTATTTGCCTACTGCTATGATAGCGTTACAGAGCTTTTCCCCGGCCTGAGGCTGCCTAGCTGTCTCCGTTATCGTTGAGTTTGATCTGAAGGTAAAGTGCAGATTATAAGGCAGTACAGGACACTGAGGTAGAGCCACAGCTGATGGTTTGTTTTGTTGTAGGACGCGTCCTCAGCATGGACCTGGACTTGGGGGCTGCAGGTGACAGCAGCACACGACGAAAGATGGACGCGACAAGCGAAGCTGTGGAGATCACACCGTTGGAACTGTATGATTCAGCGAGGGCCAAGATAGCAGCTAACCTGCGTTGGCTGTTTGCTAAAGCCTACGGAATCGGTAATGTGTATTTGTCTTTACACAAATCATGCAGGGTAACTGGTGAGTGGCCGTGTTTACAGCTTGTTTCGGCTCAACTCCGTCAGAGCAAAATGCTTTCGTTATGTCTTCAACACAGAAGTGGCACATGAGTATAATACTGTAATGTATTAAGATAAGCTGCGTGATAGTGCTTGTTATTGTGTATTATTAGCAAATACCCGAACATACCCCAGACTACTGTTTTTCTTTCTAGCCCTGTTCTGACTGGATTAGTTGGTACATGTGGTGTGGGTCTATATATTTGTTGCAGGTGAATCCTTTGGATTTTACACTTGTCCAAATATGTCGTCAGAAATTGTTCCAGATTGTGTGATTAATTGGTATGAAATGTATGTAGAAATAGCTTCAGCTACTTTAATTGAATCTTGTTTAAGAGGAATTTTGTCATTTCATCATTTAGTCTTTAGTGACTCTCTTTAGTCAAAACCAAATCAAGCTTTAGCTGAGATTAAAAAGCAATACAGAGATGTTTATATGTCGTTGTAATGTTTGTCTGTAAATACCATCCCAAATGAACAGTGCTCTAGAAGTAATGCACATTCCTTTTTAATTCCTCTTACAGACTACTTTCTTTCTGTTATATGGCGCACACACAGTAAATTTATGTCAGTGGAAATAAATCTGGGTCATAACATGCATCGTTCTGGATGTGAAGTGCAGGAGTATCCACAGTCAAGCAGAGTAACCTTTAGTTAAGCAGAGTAACCTTTCTGCATTGCTAGCAAGATTTGAAAATAGTGTGGATAAACCAGAAGCATGGTCTCATTGTCAGTAAGACGGTTAGACACTTACTATTTACTTTCAGACATGAATAGATTTTTCCCCCATGGGTTGTATAAGGAACATACAGTAAAGTAAACTTGGCTTTTTAAAAATAGAACTTAGAAAATTAGTTTATTATTTGACTAAAAAAATACCCAATTGTTTAATGTCAAAGCCCAATTAAAATCTGTCAGTAGTAGGCCTGTGTACACATTTGATTGATCTGCACTGTGTTTAGGGAACTGATTTATGGTTTTACCATATGCAAGTGGTGTGAATATGTTCACAAGCAGAGAAGGAGGAAGGTGTATAACCTCATTCTTCCTCTTTCCGCGTAATAGACCAACAGTGTGGTTGTTGCCCCTCAGTATAACTGGTGCTTTATTTTAGCTAGCATTATCTGCTTAAAACAGATTTCTGCTGAGGCTTTATTTGTTTTTCTTCTTGCAATAATTGAGTATAGTTCCACTACACTAACTTTTCTACAGGATTGAAAAGTGTTAACCAGAAGCGCTGTTCTACAGAGTATATTTTTAGTAGTTTTCTTGGCACTGGCTAGCACAGGTCTGTTTTATGCTGGCAGTGTAATGCTTGGGCAGATGTCCCTACAGGTAGTAGATTGAATTGTTTGTTATTTTCCTAATTAGTGGAATTTCTGGTAAGTTCATCCTGTTTGTCCTTAAGGCGAAAGTTCCTCATATTTTGAATGGTCAGTATTGTTTTATGGCCTTTGTAGGTTTGTGTTCATTCCAACTCCAGCACAATGGTTAGGCTTTGAGTTTAAAAGCTTTGTTTTTCTCAGGTTACATTTTATTAAAATGAAGAAACTGAAATATCACATGCATGCACATAAGTATTCAGACCATTTACTCAGTACATATTTGAAGCACCTTACCTTTGGCAGCAATTATAGCCTCCAGGCTTTTTTGGGTATGATGCCACAAGCTTTTTGCAGACCTGGATGGGGGATTTTCTGTGATTCTTTGCAAATCCTCTCAAGCTGAGTCAGATTTGATGGGCACCATGGGTGGACAGCCATTTTCAGGTCTCTCCAGAAATGTTCAATAGGGTTCAAGTCTGGGATCTGGCTGGGCCACTTTAGGACATTTACAGTGTTGTCCCTAAGCCAGTCCTATGTTGTTTTGGCTGTGTGTTTATTGTTGGGATGGTGTTTTAACCCTATGATTGCTCAGTTTGACTTGGGACCAGCTCTTGGAAGAGTCCTGGTTGTGCCAAACATATTACATTTGAGAATAATGGAGGTCAATGTGATCTTGGGAATCTTCAATGCAGCAGAAATGTTTTTATAGAATCCCCATATCTGTGCCATGCAACAATCTTGTTTCTTTGACCTCATGGCTTGGTTTTTGCTCAGTGCAAAATTCAAGTGTTGTTGCTGAGGGTCTGAATACTTGCCTTCATGGGATCTTTCAGTTTTTTCTTTTTCATACATTTGCAAACATTTCTAGGATTTTGTTTTCACATTGTCATTATATGGTACTTAGTGTAGATTAATGAGAAAAATGTGACCGATTGTAGTATAAGGCTGCAACATAACAAAACTAAAAAAAGTGAAGGGAGTCTGAAAACACTGTATGTGCAGCCCTGTATTTCCCAAGATGTTACACATTTCACACCTCAAGCTGTGAGTTGTTTTTTTTTTTTACTCCTTTTGACTTCTTTGACAGTGTGTCTTGCCTTTTGATTTATAGCAACAAATTATATTTTTCCCACCAATTATGTATTAAGTATTCATAATACATTATCATTATCCATTACTGTCAGACAGGCTGTAATGCAGGACCGACCCTGTCTGTTAAGGCGATCGACAATTGTAATTGCCTTTCGTACACATGATGGAGTTCTGTCTTTGACAATCTTCTGTGCCTTAAAACTAATCCTAGCAAAGTACACAGTCTGATCTAACCACAGGGGCATCGCCGAAACAAACGCATGCTATTGGATTTATTTTACTAAACTTGTAATTTTTTTATATTTTAAAAATAATGTAAACTTCTCTTTAGGTAAAATACTACAGGTGTCATTTACAGCAGTGTGTTGTATACTTATGGTCTCTTTTCTATTTAATGTTCATGACCAGTTATTTTGGTAGAAAGCTGTATTGAAATTCAAAATTCAAGCAAATGCAGCCCCTCCCTTCATTGTTCCCTCCAAAAACAGTTCATCAGTGCCGACATGGGAGCTCTTGAAGTGTAAAACATCATCATAGCTTTTTCACACCCTCATTATGAAAAAGTAACACTTACAGATCCAAACTCCCTTCCAAGTAGTTAAACAAGGCCAGGCTTAGTCATATAGTTTCATTGAATCCAGTTTGCTTTACACATTGACTTTTCATCAGGCATCAGCTGGGGATTTATTTGTGCATCCCTCATTCTACTATTGTAAAATGTCTACTAAATGAACTTTAGAGCCTAGAACATTGGTTCTTAAACTGTCTGTACCCAAATATTTGGAGACCTGACCATTATACCCACATATAGCAATTCTAAAACATGGGTAATAATGTAACCTCCACTCTTCTTGGAAGTTTTTCACTAGATTTTGGAACGTGGCTCTTGGGATTTGTGTTCTTTCCACCACAAGAGCATTATTAAGATCAGGCAATGATGTCTGGAAGGCCTGGTGTGCAGTAGGAGTTGGTTCCAGCATGTCCCTAAGGTGTCTGTGGGGCTGAGTTCAGGGCTCTAGTCACTCCATTTCTTCCTCACCAGCCTTGATAAACATTGTCTTTATGAAACTCATCTTGTGCTTCTCATGCTGGAACAGGATTGCGTTTTTTAGTTCTACTGAAGGGAAATTGAAATAATTGTGCTTTTAACTTTGACAACAGTTGGTGAGTAGCTACATATGGGCGTGATGGTCAGTTCCCCCTTAAACTTTTGGTCGTATGGTGTTCAGCTATTTATGGGAGTCATATAGCATTTTATTTGGTAATGGTGGCTTCTCTTGTACATCCTGGTTGTGTTTCACTTAGGACACTTGTCCCTAATTATTACCCAACTTAAACCAGCCTGCTTGTTGGGCGTTAAAGAACTTTTTTTATTCATTATTTTAATTTATTCCTTATTTCCAATTTTTTTCCATTTACCTCTTTTTCAGATCACATACCAGAGGACATGCGGGACCCCTTCTATACTGACCAGTATGAACAGGAGCACATCAAGCCTCCTGTGATCAGGCTGCTGTTGTCATCTGAACTCTATTGTCGTGTGTGTGGACTCATTCTCAAAGGGGACCAAGCGGCGTCCCTTCAGTCCCACCAGTCAGTCATTCATGCTCTGTCTCGCAAAGGAATTTACGTCATGGAGGGAGATGACACACCTGTCACTGAGGAGGACCTCACCTGTCAGCCAATAAAGATGGTGAGAATTGAGTAACTGCATTGTCTGAATTGCAGTGTATTTGGGAAGAATGAGATGCATTTTGCAGAAAGGGTTCACGTGAGGTGTGTTGGAAAGTCTGTGCAGATGAATAGCTTGCATTGATAGCCCTGATCTTCAGTGACAGATGCATAAAGAGGAAGGAAGTATGGCTTTGCGTGGCCAGTGTATGCTTCAGTGTGCGGAAGTCTTCCTGTTATAACATGCCTTATCGCCACACCAAAAAAGCAGGCAGGAGAAAAAGTTCTTTGGTGTGTGTTGTTAATATCTCTTTCACCAGTACAAACACTGCAGCAGGAGCTTCTACTAAACATTTAGAGAAGGAGTGGATTACATTGACTTCTGTCATTGTGCTATATGTTTGCAGTGATTAGAAATTGAAAGTGCTGGTTATTTAGCACTGTCCACCCACCTGTGGTTTTATCCATGTTGATGCAAATGTTTTTGATTGAGTCCACACCCTGTGCAAGGCTTTGTGTGGTGTAACCCACATGAACCTGTTTGACAAAGACCGATTGTTCCAAGGCACGAGTCTGTATAACTGAGTTCATATTTGCTTTGTGTGAACCTGTCATGACCAGAACTTTAGCCGGCACTTTAAGAATCATACTTAAAGCAATCCAGATGAAGTGGAGTGAATTTTATTTCCCCTGCCTTGTGTAAGCTTTTTAGGCACAAACATTTTGATAATGGATTACATGTCAAACACTGCTTCAGAGGATTCAACTCTTAAAGACAGGATGTTAGGATAGTATTGTTAATAAACCTACACACACAACGCTAATTTGTTGACAGTGATCTCTTTTATTATGTGAATGATAATGGATAGAAAACTAAAGAGGTGTAATTTTATACAATTTCAGCAAAGAAACAGAAGAAAAATAACGAAAGATTACTGAAAATACAAAATTATACATGTAGGAGATCGGTTAGAAATATATTAGTGAAGGTAAAGGCAGTCTGAATAAATGTCTTGCAAAGTGATTGTGAACTAAGCAGGATATTTCTATCCACATGTTCTCATGACGCTCTGGGTGAGGTATTTAGCCATATTTAGACTGAAGGAGCTTAGTAGTACATCATTTATTAATAGCTTTTAAAATGTGATGAGAGCATGGCAAAAGCAGGAAACAAGCATAATTCATGAGAGAGAGGTTACCATGGCAACCCCGCTGTAAACAAACACAGCAACTGTAAATACTGTACTTTCAGGATTGGTTTGTGTGCAGTGTAAGTAAATGAGTGAAATCTCTCTCTCTTTCTCTCTCTACACACTCTCACGTCTTGATGAAGAATTAAGTCAACTGTATTTTAATATTCAGCTTTATATTTATAGTTGGATTGTGAAAACATAATATATTTATCAATGTATTATTTATTTATATTTATATATGTATATTTTGCTCATACATCATATTTAAAGTCATGCAAAACAATAACATTATGCCAAATCTTATTGCTTGATCCACTCACCTAAAAAAATATATTAGAAGAACTGGGGCATTTTTGTTCCAGGTTTCCTCTAGCATGACGTCCCCTGGTGCATTGGTGCTGCATGTAATAAAAGTGCAGTATTGATGCAGAAATACAGAGTAAAAACAGACAAAATTTGCTTCACTGCGGCCTTTTTAATATCTAAACATTTTATGGCTCTAAGGAAAATGCCTTATACAGTACGTCTAATTAAATTGTAGCTCTAATGAAATTGAAGCTCTAATTAAATTGAGTTAATCACTTATGATATTGATTTTAATGTCGTTGTATAATTATGCAGTTTGGTGAGCATATGGGCAGTGTGCACAAATATTTATAAGTTAGGTATGCACTAATAGCCAAGATTTGTTAACTAGATTTTAGTCTTTAGTCTTATACTTTTGTTTGCAATAATCTGGTCTGCAAGAAGGTGACCTTAATTGAAACGATTAGGATTGTAGCCGCTTAGGATAGAATGCCTGGTAGTTTTATTCATGTGTCACTGCTTAGTGTCTGAACTGTTTTAGGCTTTTTGGATGCATGATTTCTTTATGAATGCTTGCCAGTGTGCTATACTATGTTTTGCCCATTGCAGTTAACAGAGTAGTGGCCTGGTTTATTTGGAGGCCTTTTTGCCTTTGTGTGTGAATATGGAATATGAGCTGAGCATGTGACTTTTATTTGCCATAAATGTTTACCATCTGATTCTGTGGTAACTTTTGATTTGTTATCGGTGTATGTAGAGCTCACACATGCCTATGATTGATGCCCTGATGATGGTCTACACAGTGGAGATGATCAGCATTGAGAAAGTGGTGACCTGTGTGAAGCGCTTCTCTACATTCAGTGCCTCTAAAGAGCTTCCCTTTGACTTGGAGGATGCCATGATCTTCTGGATTAACAAGGTAATGGAACTAAAACGGGACTGATTTGTGTTGCAGTTTAACAGACTTGTCTCTTTTGTTACATAACAAAGTAATGATATTGTGAGTTGCATAGATAAACACACTTGTCACATTTTAGTCATTAGAAAGTTTTTCTTGCTGTAATGAATTAAGCCAATACGAAAAGTATCAGTAAAATATTGTCTTGCAAATAATTCATAATAAATTGTAACTTAAGAGTTTGTTACTTATTTTAGTTTGTACATGTCTAACGGTGAGACAATATGCACAGTGCTTGTGAGTTAGACGACATAAAATATTGGAACATAACTAAATGTTAGCTTCCATTTTAGACTTTAACAAAAGCCACACAAGGCAGACAGGACAAATAGTACTTTACACAATCCTGCACTGTGAGGTTTCATTATGTTGCAGCGATAATGAACGGGTAGTTGTTAAACTCTGTAGGGGCACTTAATGTAATAAAGGAGTGGATTGTGATGGGTGTAGAAGGTACATTGGGTTAATAAATCAGCCTGTTGCTTTATGATGTTTATAATGTTAATATATTCTTATTAAACATTTCAGGTCAATTTAAAAATGAGGGAGATCTCTGAGAAGGAATGCAAAGTAAAGCAACATCTGCTGGAGTCTCCCAATCATCAGAAGGTATCATCCTGGTTTTCTTTTCATTTACTTTCCCCAGTTCCTGTAACTTCAGAAAAAGTTGCAGTGAAAATATACGTGTACTATAGTCCCAGTGATTTCATCTTATTTAAACTTTATTGTAACAGAGAAATGATCCCTACTACCAGTCCATTCCCGTCCTGATCTCTCTCTCTCTCTCTCTCTCTCTCTCTCTCTCTCTCTCTCTCTCTCTCTCTCTCTCTCTCTCTCTCTCTCGCTCTCTCTCTCGCTCTCTCTCTCGCTCTCTGTGTCTCTCTGCTAGTGGTGTCAGTTCTGTTTTTCTTTTTCTCTGATTGTACATTCCTGTCTGCTCTGCTCCCCCCCTCCCGTCTCTCTCCTTCTAACCTCCTCTCTTGCTACTTGGATAGTCTCCCTCAAAATGGTATTGGAAACTAGTACCTGTAAGTTTGCTGCCAGTGCAATCATTTCTACCACTGCACGCATTTGTTTGTTGATGTGTGCACATACACACCTTACCATTGAGGCTTTGCAGTGAATTACAGTAGGAAATGCTGACGCCTAGTGGCTCATGCTGTCCAATAATCACCCAACAATGTTAGGTTTCCACTCCGCTGAGCCCAAATGCATTCCACTTTGTGTGTGCGTGCGTTTGGGTGTGTTAATGAAGCTACATTTTTTTTGCGTGTTTGTGTGAGAGTAGTAAATCTCAGTGTGTCATTCCAGCATTTTGTCCTTTCTGTGCTAAATTGTACATGGCAGCTGTCTCTTCTCACTCCATTCCTTGACCTTACTCCATTGCTTTTTTGCTGTTTAATGATTTGATCATCTGCAGTTGGTCTTACTTTACCCAAGTACTCATCGGCTTGCTTATAAATAACATTGCATACAGTGATCTTATGCAGCGGTAGGGCCCCCGAAATGATTTAGATTTATTTGTTGTTGCTAAATATTGGTGGACATATTGGTTCAATATGTTGGCGATATAGTGAGCGAGTGTTTTTCCTTCTCTCATACATCATTGAGAGAACAAACAACAACAACTCAGTATTTGCTGTGTTTACATGTAATGTGTTTAACAGTTAGGTTTAGTCTTCTGGGCAGGGTTTCTTTCACTGTTTTATCACATTCATATTTATTTATTAACTAGTATTGTAATTTTTAATTATCAAAATGCCTGCAAGGTAGTTTTGTGTGTAGGAAATGTAAACCACATCAGAAATACATTTATTGTCATCACTGATATTATTTTAATGGTCATTATTTTTGGAGAGAATTTCAGTTAATTAATTTAAAAAAAAAAAAAAAAAAAAAAAATATATATATAGGGTGCAATGACTTTCGGTGTGCAGTGTAGGTCTATTAATATGTATACCTGCCATCTCTCACACTCACTATGCCTTGTGTGCCTTTGGCCCTGAACTCATGCTAGTGCCATTGCATGCTGGAGCTTGTCATGTAATCCACACATGGGACAATGCTTCTCAAACGTCCTCCCTTTCCATACTGGACTTCTCACTCACTTTCTGCTCTCTGTTATAGCCCTCACTGTGTGTAGTTATGCTGTGTGTTTTAGCCAGCTGGTTTAGCTGAGTCAAGGAAGACCGTTCCTCATCCTGGCAACTAAATGTACAGTGTTTTTAAATTTGACTTTTGTTTGTAAATTTGCTGAAATTGCATTTAACTCTAGTCAAGAATCTGTTTGCTGTGGAACGGACAACCTTGATTCTTGAATTTAGTAAAGTGAGTTAATGTGTGTGTTTTCTTACAAGCTATGTTCTGGGTGTGGATTCTAGTGCAAAACTACTTTTATTAGAATATGTATGGATACAAACCCATTTGTAGAAATTGGAATGGCAAGGCCACCATTTTATCTTTGCTATACACTGAAGACATTTGAGATTAAGATGAAAGGTTAAAGATGATGGATATTTGTGTAGATGTGTTAAACAGCTTTGAACTTTGAAATGCTGCTCACTTGTGGCAAGGTCCAGTTATTTGTCTTGATCTAAAACCTTTCTGTATTTCACCTGATGACATCCCTTGTTGAAATGGCAGTATGTTTCAGGTAATCAGTCAATTAGATTGGATAAATTTCTGACAATGTTTTTGTGGACTTCCGATTTTTTTTTTCTGCTGCTAAAATCACGTGTAGTTTTAGTGAGCCTGTTCCAGAAGCAGCTATGCTGTCGAAGTCACAACCTCCACCATGTTGACGGATGAGCTGTTTTGGATCATGAGCAGATACTTTCTTCCTCCACACTTTGGCCTTTTCATTACTTTGGCTGTGATTAGTTTTCCTCTCTGTTCTCAGCTTCTGGCTTGCTCTTCTGCTTAGGGCAGCTTGCTGGTCTTCATCTTGTTTTATTCTTTTTAACAGCAATTACAGTTTTCACAGGCCAAACCCATGACCCAGACTAAGAGTAGACATTTGTTTAAACAATAGACAACAAGCGAACCACCGGTCAGTTGCAACTTCCAAAATACCATGTTCTTAGTTGTTTACCACATAGAAATACTTGGAGATAAATGTATAAAAAAACAAATGGATATTTTGATATGAAATTGAAATGTATTCAGCGTATAGCAAAACACATTTTTTTCCCCAGTACATTTCGATTGTGGAATTTATGCTACATATAGCTTGTTATGGGTTGCCTTCCATACAGACTACTATATCCTGTTATGGCTATGCAGCTACATATATATATATACCATTTTAATAATTAAAATTTTAAGTTTAATTAAAGAAAGTAAGTTGGTTCTTTTAAAAGATATGTTCATATGTTCATAGTTAATTCTAGTTAGTTTATTTTAAGGTATGGTAGAACTTGTTGGCCAAGCCACCCTGTTCCGGTCTCTGCTCCTCTTCCTGTTCAGGTGCGTTATAGAAGAGAACACGCCTCAGGCCGTCTGCTTCCCCACTTTCCCCTGCTGGAGGATCTGATGAGGGATGTGTGTGATGGTGCTGCCTTACTGACTGTAGTCCACTACTACTGCCCAGATCTTATGAAGCTTGATGGTACAGTTACTAAATGGAAATTTTAAAGTGCTTCACTCCAGGATGTAGACTACATTAAATTTGTTTACTGTAGTCTTTTCATGCTTTCAGACTTTTCATATGTTTAACTAATTTGGAAGCAAATATTGACTAATTATACACTTGCATTAAACACCTGTATTAAGCACATGTACACCTGCTTGTTTGTGCAATTATCCAATGAGTCATGTGACTGCAGTGCAGTGCATAAAATATGGATATAGGTCAATAGCTTTGGTTAATGTTTGGTTAAAGGTCCTGACGATTTCACACTCAACAGTCTTTAGAGTTAGTAGTAAGCAAACAGGCTACTACAGCAACATAACACCTCAGGTTTTATTCCTGTCCTCCAAGAACATGAATCAGTAAAACAGTACAGTCGGCACAGACTCACCAAACTGGACTGATTAATTGTTAAAATACCAGATGGTGATTTTCCACTGTCAACTGTGCCAATTTGGTTAGTTAGAATGAGAGTAATTCAATCTATGTCAGCCATAGTTAAAGTTATTGGACTGTAGCTGTATTATTTTATGCTGATTGGCAGGTGTACAGTGTTTCTATTAAAATGTCCTGACAAGCTTGTTTGTTGACTTTATCTTTTCTGTCCTATAGATATTTGCTTGAAGGAAGTAACCTCTATTGCAGACAGCCTGTATAATATCCAGCTACTGAAGGAGTTTGCCAATGAGTACCTGAATAAAAGCTTTTATTTAACACTAGAAGACATGCTGTATTCACCTCTGGTGCTCAAAGTAAGAAATTTGACAATACTGACTTGATCTGTGGTCTTTTTCTCTATTTATAGCACCATTTATAATGCTCATCCTGTTTTTTGTTGTTGTTTGTTTGTTTGTTTTACAGAACAATGTGATGGTGTTCGTTGCTGAACTCTTTTGGTGGTTTGAGATTGTGAAGCCTGACTTTGTCCACCCAAGGGATGTGCAAGAGTTGAAGGATGGTGAGAAGTGCATTATTTTTGGACATTCTAAATTGTGTGTGGGTTTTATTTAATTGGTTTTATTGTTTCCATAAGCCTGGGTTGAGCGGGTGATTAAACCTACTAAACAAATCACATTAAAGTGATCCTAGTAACGCTGCATCTAATGCATCTCTTTACAGCAAGAGCAGTGATTCAGTCGAAGAGCTCCCGACCCTCCGTGCCCATCTCCAATGCTACCAAACGAAGCTTCCTAGTCTCACCTGGAATGGTTGAATCAGCTCATCCTGTTCCAAACAGCCCCGAAGTGTGTAACAGGTATTTCCTGCACACTGAGGAATCTGATCCTTCGTAAGTCTTGAAATCCCTGATGTCTTTGAGAATACATTTTTCATCTGGACATGTTAGGCTAATATGGTCTGATTCTGTGGCCAAGTGCAGTCATTGGTCAATTTTGAACTTCTTGGTTTCCTGTTACTCTGCAAGTAAAACAGAACAATTTCTATATATCTAGTTAGCTCCAGATTTGTTTCACTACAAGTAGAACTAATTGCATCTTTAAATGGACGTGTAATTGCCAGCCGGAATTTCCTTATTGGTCCTGTTTGTTATGCAACCTTCTTTTGCATAAAAGAAAGCTGGAAGTTGGTATGGGCAGTGAGATGCGCCTCTAACTAATAATATAAAGCATAATAACTCCTTTGTTTCTCAGCTTTATACAAACTTAATTTAAGACTTTATTTACATTGTTTAACCAGTCGATTAAAAAGTAGGTAACCTGCTAACACTAACTGTTGTTTGCACTCTGGCATTTGTGAGAAGCTCAAGAGTCTTGTCACTCCTTGCATGAATATACATCTTGGCTGGATTACATGTAATATACAGTATGAAGCATGCAAACTTGAGTCAGAACTCTAGCTCTTTTTAGCTGTGTCACTAAATGATTTGCATACATTGCCATTAATATTAAAAGGTCAGATGTAAATTGAAACAAATAAATTGAAAAAACAGCACGAGACTAATTGTGGCAGTAGAGTATTTTGCTGGCATATAGGGTGAGAGTATATCGTGTCCTAGTTAAGGACCTTAAACAGATAAAAAAAAAAACTAGTTTATGTTTGTTCAGCCACATGAGAGATGTATAGTGTTGCTTAAGACTAGATAGCCTTTGCCCTAATTTAGTTTCTTGGTGATAATGCTTTCTGTTTCAGTAATAAGGGGAATTCGACTTTTAGCCCCTCACATCCACTTTTACCATTGAGACAGAGGCAGCAAAAATCTCAACAAGGAGAGGATGCATCAGGTAGGATATTAAAACGAACATTTAAAAAATTATTTTTCACATTGATTGTCATGTTAACAGTAAAATCAGGAAGAGAAATTGATTTTGTATGCTCTTCTTTTGCTCCAGGCTGTAGAAATCGTTCTAATTCACTAACACAGGAGAGTCATTCTCGAGGATCTGTGGCCTGGTCAGAAAAAAGACAGAGGTATAAGAAAAATCTATTTAGTGTTTTGATTAGTATTTATATTAATTACCATGTTTTTCTCTACACTGGTGTTTAGTTGACCAAAAGATGACCCGTTTTGTTTGTAATCCATATCCAGGCCACTATCCCAGCTGAATCGCTATGTTCTTCACTGTGCAACTGATAGTGATGCAGACTTGGCCTCGGGTGACAGTGCTAGCCTCACATGCTCCATCAGTGAGGACAGCCTGGCCTCTACAGTCACGCCCAAACACCAGGGTCTTCCAAGCCAGAGTGGTCCTCGACGAGTCAATGGTAATGGGCTTCTTGGAAATGTTAGCATGGATGAAGATGATATGATGACTGTTATTCGAGAGGAGCCGTCTAAAAACGAGGTTACTCTGTCAAACTCTGGGGATGTAGAAAACTGGTGTGCTTCCACAATTGCTAAATCAAGACAAGAGGAATCTCCTGCAGATTCCAGAACAGCAAGTATGTACCTGGAACCACTGATGCCTGCTGTCCTTAAACCAGCAAAAGAAAAGTCTATATGCTTAAATAAAGAGGAAGAGTCGGGAGAGGGACGACAGCGTGCATCAGCACGGAGGGGTTGTGCTGGGGAGGGTCCCAGCTCATCAGCCAGACGAAGACCTCCATACAACCTTAATCGAACCTTCAATTCCAGCTCTATCACTGATCTTGATTTAGCGTCTGAGCCCAAAACCAATGAATCTGTGCCCCCATGTGCTGGACAAACTCATGCCTTTAGGACCACAGTCACAAGCAGTGTAGAGTCCTCTGCTGATCAATCACCTGGGTTCTACCTGCATTCATCATCGGCTGAAGACAAGATGCCTGTACAAGCGTGGGGTGAACTGCCTGATGACAACACAGAAACTGTCGAGACGATTGAAGATCAGGAGCCAGAACTAACCAAGGAACTTCATCCTTCTAAGAAACAGTTTTATGCAGATGATCAGGAATCTGCAAAGCTTCAAGAAGACATGAGCTTGAAGGAGCATGAGGATAAGGATGAAGGAAGTAGGTGCTCCAGCCCCGCTCTAAGTGTTCAGTCACAGGTCAGTAGTGTGGCCAGTGGCAGTGTGAAAATGACTAGCTTTGCAGAGCGAAAGATGCAACGGTTTGGCAGCAATCAAGACATTCGCTCCAGCACCAGCAGCTCGCAAAGGACTACACCAGATGGGTCAGAGATCTTCCCTTTTCCCCTCACCTCATGGAGGATAAAAAGGGATCAGAGTCCTACACAACAGGGCAAGGACAGCAGCAATATGCTGGCCTCACAACTTGTACAGTTGCACATGCAGCTCGAAGAAAAACGCCGTGCCATTGAGACCCAGAAGAAGAAGGTGGAGGCATTGTGTGCTAGGCAACGGGTCAAGCTTGGAAAAGCTGCCTTCCTCCATGTAGTAAAAAAAGGGAAGAGTGACACACTCCCTCAGCCCTTCAAGTTTGACCGCTTGAAAAATGGCGGAAAGCTTAATGGAGAAAAAGAGCAGTCATCAAAAGACGACTCCTGTCTTGATGCAGTGAGGGATAGGCAGAAAGGCACTAAGGAGCCAGAGAAGGCATCTCTTGAGTGGGGAAATGCAGCTGCTATACCACCTAGTGCCTTAGACATAGATGAGGAAATAGACCTTAATGAGTGTAACCGTTCCATAGATATGCTTAACGAGGCCATCAGCAGCATTCAGCAGCAGATGATGCAGTTATCTCTCCAGCAGGACCTGCTTATGAGGCAAAACATCCAGTCTCCACCAGGTGCTGCCCCACCCCCTGTTGATGACAGAGGAAATTTACACGAACCGAAGGTTCGAGCAGCTATTCATTTTGTGGAGCCAAGTGGCAGCCCTGCAATTCGTAAGCCCCCAAAGCTCACCTCCGCACGGTCTCGCTCCAAACCCTCTGAGCTGAAACTGTCCAAGGACCACAGCAAAGGGCAGAAAATTTCTACGCCCACTCCCACTGACAGTCCCACTCCTAGAGCAAGTCCAGGGGGCAGGTCCCCCAAAGTGGAGCCTGAGACATTCAATCAAACAGAGGCAAGACTAACAAACACCACATTCCATCTTGATGACGAAGCCAACTTGCGTACAGTCTCAAGGGAACCAAGCTCTGTCGCACTCGGACTGACTTTTGATGAAGGTGTGAATAGTACGTTAAAGAACCCAGAGGAATCCTTTGGTCCTGGGTTTGAGGACAGCTCAAAGAACAAAGCCAGTCTGATTGAGGTAGACTTACATGGCATTTCCCATTCAAATGAGGCCAGCTCCAATGCATTAGAAGTAACTACTGATGCAGCTGATGGAGAAAAGAAAAGTGGCATGGGCTTTTTCTTCAAGGTATTAGCTTGACATACTTTATATAGGTTCAGTGATTTAGACTACATCTCACTCACTTGTTGCTTTTGATTTTTTTTTTAAATTCAGGATGAGCAGAAGGCAGAGGATGAAATGGCCAAAAGGCGTGCAGCATTTCTCCTAAAACAACAGAAGAAGGCAGAGGAGGCTCGGATGCGCAAGCAACAGCTAGAGGCAGAAAGTGAGCTTAAGAGGGACGAAGCCAGGTATGTCTTGGTGCAAACGCTTCATTTAAAGGTGTTCAGGTTATTAATGAATAAAAGCTGCCTAGCTGAAGTTAATATATTTATGAAATGTAACTGGTTGGCACTAGCTTTCATTTATATATAACATGTTAGTGTTTATGAAATAACTTAGTGAAAGTACATACAATAAATTACAAATTCTGTCCAATGCAGCATATGAGAACAGTCCCTATACTGCAACGTCTAGCAGGAATTAATTTCTGATTTCTTTTTATCACCATGGTTAAACTTTATGGAATCATACTGTTAAGAATATTATTGTTTTCAGGAGGAAAGCTGAAGAGGACCGGATCAGAAAAGAGGAAGAAAAAGCCAGACGAGACTTAATTAAACAAGAATACCTGAAACGGAAACAACAAGAGTTATCTGAAGAGCAGGAACAGCCTAAACCTAAACCCAAACCCAAGCCCAAGAAGCAGAGACCAAAGTCTGTGATGAAGGAGGAGCTTTCCATGGACAAGGTTCCAAAATGCGCTCCTGCTAGTAAGTTTTGTTTTTCTTTGTGTTTTTTCTATGATTGAATCTTTTACTGTGTTTTCTCTTGTTTTCTGGTATGACTTTACAAGACTAATTCTATGTTCACACCCGCAAGTTACAAGGGGACCATTTATTTATTTATTTATTACAATTTCCCATTCAGAAATTTTTTTATTCCCCTCTGCAAAAAGCTCTCATTTATAGATAGGCATGCACAAATGCAAAAAAAAAAAAAAAAAAAAAAAAGAGAGACAGAAAACATAGCCATGGATTTGTTTTGCACAAGAGCAGCAGTTGCTGTACTCCTACAAAAAAAAAAAAAAACTATGAGTAGTGTGAGTGACTTGTTTCTTGGTATTGTGAACCAAGAACCAATATATATTGTGATATATATACACACACACACACACACACACACACACAGTGTATAATATATAAAACATTTTTTAATATCATTTCTAGGTGAGAACCTGATCAGTGCCCAGTCTGGCTCTAATCTCTCACTGGCTTCGGTGGCTACTACTGAAGCAGACAGTGTGAACTCGGGAGGTGCAGGATCACAGCGGTAAGTATTGTGAATGTGTATGCATGCCATTCAAAATCCATCGATTCACTAATCCAGTCTGTGACCTCTCAGTGATGTCATGCCCTATTGCTCTCATCGATGTATTATTTCCATGAACAGGGGGGAACCTATGGAGTTGTTTTCAGTCTTTAGTCGGACAACGGAGCGTGACTGGGACAACGGTTCTACTGCATCTTCCATTACATCAACATCTATGGCGGAATATACTGGTAAGTTATTTTACCTTTATTTATAGAAACTGAAAAAACTAACCTGCATTTAAGAAGGTTATAAAAATTAGAAACTTTTTCCCCCCATGTTTAGCAGGATTCCACTTACATTTTGGAAATAACAGAATTGATTCTTAAGATCTTAAGCTTTTCTTTTGTCCGAGTTCAGACATTTTTAATTTTTAAACTTCTTTATAATCCCTGCAGGACCTAAACTTTTCAAGGAGCCAAGTGCAAAGTCTAATAAGCCGATAATCCACAATGCCATTTCTCACTGCTGCTTGGCAGGAAAAGTAAATGAAAAACTGAAGAACACTATTTTTGAGGTTTGTTTTTTTATATAAGAACAGATTGTTTGTTTCATTGAATAGATTTAAAACATTTATATATTAAAATAGTATTTAGTTGCATTAGTGTGCAGTGATATTGCTGAAGTAGACGGTTAATAACTTTAATCTAAAATAATTTACTTTTTTACACTTACCTGCAGGAAATCGAGAAGTGCGAGTCAAACCACTTAATGATTCTCTTCCGTGATGGTGTCTGTCAGTTCCGTGCACTCTACTCTTACTTTCCTGACACAGAGGAGATCCACAAGCTTACTGGAAATGGGCCAAAAAGCATCACCAAGAAGATGATCGATAAGCTCTACAAGTACAGCTCAGACCGCAAGATATTCACCATCATACCTGCCAAGACTGTGTCCGTCAGTGTGGACGCCCTGACCATTCATAATCACCTCTGGCAAGTTAAGAGGCCTGCTGTGCCAAAAAAGAGTGCAAAATAAAGCTTTTGGGTAACTGTATTTAAACGGATTCTCTTGTACCTAGTCTATGTTTGGAAACTCCACAAAGATGTCCACTACCAACTTCTTTTCTTGTTTTGTGATGCATCAAGAGTGGTTGTTTATGAGTGAATGTCTGGACAGTCAATATACTCCTTGTTTGATCAGTTCATGGTGGAGGTTTTGTTCTGTACCTGAAGCCTGTGGCATTTTTTTTATTGATCGAGCTCTTGTTACTTGAAATACATTTTCAGTTTGTCAGGCTCACACACAGCCGAGCTTTTCTTTCTGATGCACAGATGTTTTGTCTCTTTCCTGTAAAATACCGACATTGAGACAGCTGCATCGAATTACGGTCTGCTGCTTATGAAGAACATTACACAAATTCATGTAGAAAAGTATTGCAAAGTTGCCTGACCAGTTTTTTTTTCCCCCATCCCAAAACCTGCTGCTTTGAACTGTCTTCTGTGTCACTGTATGACAATCCCAGTCATACTCGTTGCTGGCCTTCACACATTGTGGTACTATCGTCTATTTATTCAGCGCTTAAAAAACAAATTAGCCGTAGCACTGCTGTATAGAACTACGATGGACCTTTTTACATAGGGAATGAAATAGGCTTTGGTACATGTCTCAGATGCTCTTTTGATTTGCTACTCTACTGCCACAGGTAGTGATTTCTCCACTGGACAGCTGTGTCCTTTACAATGGTGCACTCATGATCATGTTTTAGTGCTTTTATCATGCAATGTAACCATGAGTTATGTCTCTGAAGCTTTGTATCTCAATGAAAAAGAGCAGCATGCTCTATTATGGAGAGTGTCGCTGTAGTTTGAATGACAGTATTTAATATATTCATAATCGGTTACTTCCTTTGCAGTTGCTGTCTAATTATTTACCTGTGTTTAAAACATTCCTTGGAGACAGGAAAAAAGTGTCAACACTGCCGCATCCTTGTTTAAACGGTTTAAAACACAGTTGGGGGTTAAAGATCAAAATAGTGTTGCACATGCACTTTACTTCTATAGAAATGGTGATTGGTTAGGGATAGAATGGCACATAAGACATGCTCAAAAGCATTGGCGTTACATGTTTGTTTAAATGCTGAGTACACTAAAAACAAAAAAATCTTTAAAGAGACACTAATATTTAATTCAGACGTGCAAAAATAATGGTCCCCTGAAAACTCTTAAAACTACTGCTTTCCAGAAAGTATACTACAGACTATACTGTTTCTAATAGGTTGCTGCATTTGTTTTCTTTTAAATTACAGTTTTGTATATTATGTCTGTTTATAAAATACTCTAAAATTGTACTGATTTTGCTCACCGTTCTTTTAAAACACTGTACTTTTGGTCATTTTATGCTCATCACCTTACCATTATTTATTTTAAACATAGGCACTGAGAATTGAATAAATTTTCAATAAACTCATATTTCTCATTTTTGTATTTTTCATGTGATATCATTGTCCATTGTTTTAATTTTTTTTACACGATTTTCTGCACATCCATTCATTAGCGTTTCAGATTGTATTTTATCAATATTATTATTCTTCATTTTATTTTTAGTTTCTGTTGGTCTGACTCACTAATGGTTATCCAACTGGAACATCTTGATTTATGCCTGAGAAAGTGTCTACTGTATCCTTGCCAATGCGTTGAAGACACACATGTAGCATGGCAACAGTTGGTTTATCATCAGTGGGGGTTTCATGATCTTAGGTATTTGCTGGATGGATGGTCACTTAGAGTGAAAGAGACAAACTTTTGCAACATGAACGGTAGGTATAGTGCCATGTTAATTCCATTGTAGTGTGAAATAGACAAAACTTTACAAAAAACCTGCCTTGGTTTTTATTCACCTTGTAGCTTTTTTCCTGATCTGTGGAGTTTTCCACTGTTTGGGCTTTGTATGTTCTGAGAGCTGTGTACAGGTGCAGGACTATGTTTGCAAAGAATTTCCAACAGGTAAGTGATTCTGTACACAAGTTAATTTTAAATTTCTTTACCGAACAATTTCTATTCAAAATTCTTCCTGTTATTGTGTATCATTCTTCTAGGCTATCCTCCTGGCTTGTCCTCTCTGGTGTTTTTGGTGAGAAACGTTGGCGAGATCAACTCGACTGTCTTTAATAGTACTAATTTATCCTCAGCCACCAGTCTCACTATGACACAATGTGGAATTACAGCTATAGCACCAGGGGCATTTGCCCAGTTCCAAAATCTCAAGATGCTCAACTTACACAATAATGATCTCTCCCAAATAACCTCAGACTGGTTTATCCACAAAGATGTACTAGAGAGCCTCATTTTGACAAATAATGGCATTACGGTTTTGAATGAGAATTCCTTTGCTGGCCTTGTGGGACTCTTAATCCTGAATGTGTCCCAGAACCGAATTCACACGATTACATTAAATAGCTTTTGCTTCCTGACAAGGTTGAGACATCTGGACTTGTCCTATAATAAACTAAGACTTTTGAGTGTGGACACCCTTATGCCATTAAACAAAACTATAATCCTGTTGAATGAAAACCCCTGGGACTGTTCCTGTGGTGTGGACGAGTTTTCTCTCTATCTAAGAGGTACGTGTTACTGAACAATTTATTAACAATTTATGAGTATGATGATTGAAAAAAGCATTGCTTAGGAAGGACACTGAATATATGCAGTGCAATATGTATTAATCAACCTTCATCTTATTGCCTCCTTAATCAGTATTTTAGTGTAGCGATATGTGGATGTTTTTACTGTACAAACAGATGTTTAATGTTTCACTAAGCCAGATTTCAATTCGCAAAGTTAATTTGCACCATGCTTTTAACAAAACGCATTTTTATGTAGATATTTATTTGCATTTATCCCTATTTTTGCCTAATGAGCAAGAATGAGGTAACTACGGCAAGGAAAAAGTTCCTTAGATGGTATGAGGAAGAAACCTTGAGATGAATCGGACTCAATAGAGAACTCATTTAGGTGACACCGGAGTGTGCTTAAAAATGATGTCTTTCCCACAGTTATATACAATTCATGTTTGCGTGTGTCCAATAAGTGACAATTACCAAGGATGGCACAACTTATTTGTATCTGGTGACACCCGCAAAGTGCCCAGAGAGCTGGAAATAGCATAATACAACTAGTAAACATAGAGAAAGAGCACCTAGAGTGTTAAATATACATTGTATATCAGTAATACAGGTCAGCCATGGCACACAGACTCTTACTAAAGTCATTGGTGCTATTTATTTTGTCCTAATATAATGTATTATATAATCTTGTCCGTATAGTATATTGACAAAGTTAAAAAAAAAAAACATCAATTCATGTGTGCGAATCGCACAGTGCGATTAAAATTAATGAAACTATTTAAACATGGCTATGTAACTGCTTGTAACTTAGCCAATTAGTGTCTCCTTATATGCAAATTTATGCAGAAGTAGCTGTCCATTTTTCCAAACTTAGATTTTCATGAATACCACTTTTCTTGTGTAAGTAATCTTCAAAACAATTTATGAATAAATTTCATTTTATGTAGTTTAATGTAATCATCACTTGTTTTAGTTCAGGAGCAGATGGTCATGGTAAACACAATTGCGAAGCACAGTCATATTTCAAAGTGCTAATTAGATATTGCAACCACGATTATTGTAAACAGCAAAAAAGTGTTTTGATTATTGGTTGAATAAATTGAGCTCGGTAGTTTTTCACACCAGTGATAAATACTTCTGTCACCAAGAATGAACTGATATCACAACTGACAAAAAAGAAGTGATACATAAGGTTTTAAAAACTTTTGTAAAACTTTTGTGATGGTTCCACACACAGATACTGATTCTTTTCCCCATGTCCATGAAGTCTCTCTCCTGCTTCACTGGATAATCATCAGTAGAGATACTGTAGATCTGTATCAAAGAACAACTGCTGTAATTAAAGACAGTCCTGTTCTCATTCCCAGACAATTCATCCATTCAACATGCAGTACTGATCGAAGATATAGTGTACAATTATGAAGAAATGATTTAAAATAGCTTACAATACATTTCTTCTTATTTTAATCACAGGCATTTTCAATTTTTGGAAATTTGGGTAGCACTATACAAACTAAATAACATTGAATTAAAACTTAATGTATGTTTATTCAGATATAGATAACATACTGTATGAACTTGGATTATAGACTACAGTGTTATAACTATGATGTCAAGTCTACACCTTGTATCCAACTTGGTTGTATATCCTACTAATATTGCCTATATTGAATTTCTCAGCAATGTTTTTGCATTTATAAATTGTGTGTGTTGTCTGTAGAGCTACAAAAGGCCTCCCTGCTGCAGAATGACATGGAAGTGCTCTGTGAGAGCCCAGCACATCAGCAAGGAAGACCTGTGTGGAATGTGACCAAGTGTGTGAATCCTGTAACAGACGTAGCCATAACAACTGGGAACAGCCAAACCCTTACACCAGAAAGCACTAATCTGGCTACTATTATCAGCTTAGTAGGTGAGTTTTCTTAAAAATTAGAATGACCTGAATATGATGACCCACATTAGCATAAACTTAGTTGTATGTACTGTGTGGATGTGTTGGGGAGGGGGTTATTCTGAATAGCTCGACAAAAGGTTCATAGAATTTGTAAAAAAAAAAATATATATATATTGCTGAAATTGACTTAACTAGGACTGATTGATATTGACATTTTACATTTTAACGTTTACACTAAATAGCTTATTTTTCTAGTTTGGTTTTTGGCAATAAGCTATGTAAATAAATGTTTCTAGTAATATAACACAAGTTGCTCTTGGCTTTCTTAATATTGTCAAAGTAGCTCTCAAAGCTAAAATGTTGAAGACCCCTGGCATAGTGCTTAGCACATTATCCTCGCACCTCTAGGGTGGTGATTTTGATTCCTGGCTGCTTGTGCTTCAGGAATTTCGGAATTTCATCCGAGTGCTCTGGTTTCTTCCCACAGTCGAAATGCATGCGTATTGGTCTAATCGGCATCTCTAAATTGTTCTTAGTGTATGAATGTGTATAATTGATTGTATTTATTATTATTGTTATTATTAGCTTATTTTATTTTCAAGGTTGTCTATTTGCAGCAACGAACCTTGAAATGCCTTTACCTATTCATGTAGCATCTATGCCTCAGAAACATCTAGATGTTCTCCATTAGAAAATTTCCACACAAATCTAATTAATATCTTTTGCCAGTGGTACTTTGTGCCCTGGTACTTGTTATCTGTGTTTTGGCAGTTTTGTACCACAGAAAACATGAGCAAAAACATCGACTGGCCATCCAACCTTTTCCAGAAGAACAAGATAATACAAGACATGCTCATCCAGACTGTAGAGCAACGGCAGAAGTTTCTAAAGAAGTGGAATCTATTTCCTGTGACCAGAAAAGGCAACAACATACAGGCAATAACAGACTTTTATTAAGGCTCGACCAGTCACTACTGGAGTCAGAAATTTACCAGATTTACAGCACAGGAATATACCAAACAAGAGAGATGACTGGCCGAGCCAAATCAGCAGGGCCTGTACTCTCTAGAACTGATGGATCTGAGAGACGTCCACACGCTAAGGAGGAAGATCCAGAAGTATGGAGGGGGGAGGTTGGCGAGTATGGAAAGAAGGAAGAAGAGGAACAAGCAGGAAAAAGTGAAATGGAGAAGAAGCTTAGGCATGTTGAGGGACAAGATGATGAGTTTATCACTAGATTGCAAACAAGAGTCGAGTACAAGCAGAACTTAGAGGGTGGAAAAAAAGATGAACATATTTTAGAAGGTAATGTAAAAGATAAAAAAATTCTGTATTCTGAAGACTCTACCAGTGAGGTAGACTGTAATTCTGATGATGATGCATATAATTTGAGCTCTAGTTCAGCAAGATCTCAACCCTCTCAGGATCAAGATGATAGCTTCCAGCCTCTGGGAGTTGTTGAGAATATGCCTTACCTCACTATTGGAGCTGATCCAGAAAAACAAAGCCCAAATACAGAGCAGATTTGCAACACTAAAGCTTCCACTAGACAGTTGAATTTAAAACCCTTCAGGCGCACATTGTCCTGGCCTCCTACAGCAGCTCAGTGGAAAAAGCAATGGGCTCAAACCCAGCAGGTCCTCAGTGTTTCTCCTAAGCTCATTTTTGTCACGCAATATGAGTATCATGTAGGCATGTTTCCGCCTGGCATCTCTTCAGCTATTCCAGAAAATTTCCCAGAAGCCAGTTGTTCAGGGTTTTCTGAACAGCAACTACAAATGAAGGACCTTGTACACATTCAATCTGTGGAACCTTCTATGGAAACTGGTGAGTTCCTCAATCGATCTTGCATCCAAAATTTGTCCAGTTTGACCAGAGATTACGTGAAGGTAAATGGAGAACATTCTGAAATGATCAAATGCCATTCCCCAATAAATAATGAGGCACATTTGGACTTGGTCACTATCAAACCTCTTTGTGAAAGGTTGAGCTCTGAAGCTGCCAGCGAGGTGAAGATGAGAAGCAGCACAAAGAGCAAGACAAATCAATCTTCAAACAGAAAACAGACACAAGCCATAACGGGGAGGAAGCCAAAAGAAACAGTAAGAGATGGAAGGAAAGTGATGAGAAGCATACAGAAGGATCAGTCTCACTCCAACTCAGGTGCACACCGTTCTGGAGGATCTCCTAGTGATGACAACCTGCTAGTGGATAATGAGTACACCTTCATAGATCTTCTACATGAGGTGGTGGAGAACCATGGTCGTTGGACACGAGACAGGTGGATGCAAAGTCATAAGAGCAAGCAAAAAACAAAACAAGTCTCTAAGTCTTGAGGAACCACTGTGGCAAGCCATAGAAATGAGATAGGTTTAGATCTAAAAAGTAATGTTCTCATTAAATAAATGGGCAGGAAGATAATATAATGTGCTGTAAGTGACTAAAATCAGTGACTAGATGAACTTGCTGTTGAAAGTAATCTCAAGTAGTGCTGTAATTCAATTCACAGCTTTATATTAATGTGCTTATTGTAATATATTATTGTTTCTATAGTAATAGCTTTCACAGGAACTTGTATGGTCCACATAATATACACATAATAATAAGTTAGTTAAGAAATTGTACAAAGATTTTTATGCATCATTTGATTGGAGTCTTCAGGACCTGTTTCTTAGTAACATGACATTTATTAACTTTAGGAAAAAGTATATATATATAAAAAAAAAAAAAAGAAGGTGGATGAGGAAATGTATGTTTATAGCTGCTAAATGATGAGAGGGAGGAAGTTGTCTTGCGGATGTTCCACAGCATTAAAGGTAACTATAAACAGATAAAAACAGTTTAGTGTCATTCATTTAGAAATTAAAAATTGCAATCATAAGAAATCGATGTGGCTTAAGAAAACTAAAACACTTCAGTATGTATTGTACTCATGATCATGATCAATGTCATTGATTATTTTTCTATAACAGCATCAGAATTCATCGGTTGCGAAGCATGAAAGAATGACTAGAAAATAATTTGAACTCGATAAATGAAATAAATTATTACAAGTGAAAGACATCATTTCTGGCTGCATGCAGCATTTATTGAATCATTCTTACATGTTGGAAGTACACAGACTTCATATAAGAAATTGTACAAAATGGATCAGTTCTCCTTTACAATGTACTGTTCTACACAAAAAAACAGGTGCCAGCAAATGTAAACATAGGTCTCTTGTAGGTTTGGCAATAGAAGGACATGCATTGTCCGTTTGTCTTCTACCTCTATTGAAATGCGCACGTGACTAAACATACCTATAAATTGAAATAGTTGAAGGCGGTCAGTGGTGTGGAAAAGAAAGGGAGCATGTGCAACTTTCAAAGGAAAGTTTGCAGACTATGCTAACATGCACAATATGCGTATGCCTTTACAAATGAGAAGAAGAAAAGGAAATAAACTTTGAGTGGACAGTCCATATAAATGTAATCCACTCCTCAAACTGATTTATTGTAGTCATGAGCATGATTATGGTGGTACCTTGTGGAGAAAAAACATTGATTATCTGCTGTCTAGCTTCACTACTAGACCAAGGGATTGTGTAAACATGCGGACAAACCGAGCTTGTGCTCTTCTCTACCCTTCACCTCACCAAAACCACTAAAGGGTTGCTTTCAAACAGGCTACAAGCATGATTGGCCAAGAATTGCGGCACAAAGATTCTCCCAATATGGCTAACACGTTTTGAGAGCTGCACTGATATTTACGCTGTTCGTTTCAAATCAATCTTCCTTCTGCTAGCTCCAGTGCTTCTCCTCAGTCACCTGAGATGGACATGTTGGGAAATATGGTTCGACATATCCATTTGATCTTCGTGATGCACTACAGTAGAGGTCAATACAAAGAGTACAGCAGTCACTGGAGAAGAACCATGAAGGGCCAACAGAAAAATACTGCTGCAAGGCATCTAATATTCGATAAATATATGTATTATAAATTTACCCCTTCATGTAGTGGCTATTGAACTCAACAGAAATGTTCGAGGTTTGCAGTTCTGGCTTCACATATAAAAAGTTGCCCATAAAAACTTCAGATTCTACTCTACACTACTGTTTCATTGTAGCTTTAAAATGACATGCAACAAATAGAAGTGAGCTGTTTCACTGTAGCTTCTGAAAACATATATTTATATTATATATATATATGCTTTGTAATGAACATCAAGAAATGGAAATTGTTTTATTCGATAACACTACTGCCTCATTTCCTCATAGTTTAAGGTTAAAGGGCCATGCTATACTACGCTACTCCATTTGGACCAGCAGAGCTTAGTGCAAAATATCTGGCAGATTCTAGTATCCTAGTCATGACTGTTGAATGACACTGAATAACACAAGATAGTGTGTGTAATAAAACAATTGGATACAAATGTGAGAACTTTTTAGTTTTCAACATCTGGCTCTAATACCAAAAAGAAAAATACTTCATTGTTAATTCTCAGGCAAACTGCGTTGAAACATACAGAGTGTCATTCTGAATGTTTACACATTATGCATAATATCAATAGGATGAATTTTTAGTTAGATGATTTCTCATGAGCAGCCCTTCTGTGGGAGCCATGTTACTGAAAAAAAACAAACATTATTTTCTATCCTGTTATAATGGCTCTCACTTTTATCAGGGTGTCCATAAAAATCTGTTAATGCTTGTGATATCGAATACAAAAGTAATTACTGGTTCAAATTTTTTTTTTTTTTTGCTGCAGGTTTTCAAAGTGGTGATAAAGCACCAAAACTGGATCAATAAACGATTTCATTCTTAAAAATAATACTTGATATGATTAATTTGACTGGTTTTGATTGAATAGTTCATGATTAGTTTGATTTGACTGGTTGGATAATTCTAATCTACAATACTTGTGCTTCAAGGACAAAACAATAATATGATGTATTATATGACGATAAATACTGAAAGTCCATGACCATGTAAAAGAATATTTACCTACATGTATGAATGTAAAAATGTTTCACTTCTATTTACTGATTGTTAATGTCTTTGAAAATATCAGCACATTAAATGGCAGTCATGATCTGTTTCTCTTCCCCTCGCCCAGCTTAACATTGCATTCTTCTGTATTTCATACACTGTCCAAAGAGAAAATAAAAGGTTGAACAGTGTGTTTGGTCCAGAAAATCTCAGCTCCTTGTCTTTTAACCTGTCTAATCTGGGAAAAGTGCAGCAGCCGTTTCACTGCCATGTACACACATATTCCACTTCTGTCCTAGAAAAGGGAAAAGCAGGGGAATTATGTCAGTGATGGTGTAGTTATCCCCCCTTCCCCTGTGGCCTTGGAGGGCAGCGTGCTTCATGGGTTGTGGATGTGTGAATCAAGGACAGGAGGCACTCTTCATGCATGCTCCAAAGCTGAGCTCTGGGACTCAGAGATGAGTCTCTCCTCGTGTCTCTGTGCCATATTCCTGCTTCAGCCTGGCACCTGGTTGGCACACGGGCAACTCATCGGGTACATGGGCTAAAGGGTCTGACCGGATGATGTACCTGGAGCAGAGAAGGTGTTTGTGTGTCATTTATCAGCAGAATTATATATACTGTTGTATAAAACCAAACCCTGATATTCAACTGTATAATATCCAAACATTAAATTCAGAGTAATGGTTACTATTCACACCACTCTGGAGTGTGTGTGAAGAAAATCGGAATCAATAAAATAGTCCAGTTCTATTAATCAGCTACCTCTAGGTGGTGCTAGTGTACCAGGGCATAAGGTAACCGCTCCCCATGGTCACAAAGCATATTAGCAGTAGTTCTGACATTATCTAATTTCTAATTTTCCTTGTGTTAGCAATTCTAACCCAATGGACACACAAAAAACACCCTATATTCAGTTCTATAGAAGATACAGATACCAGGGGTTCAGAGCTTGAACTAATTTCCTGCACAATTTGGGCATGAACTAATTTCCTGCACATTTTTCTGATCCCAAAACCCCTCTTAGGATGTAAAAGTTAAAAACATGAATCTTTACACTAAGATTTGGCTATAATGATATATTCTAATATAAGACTGTTAAATACTGTATAATAGATGAGTTTGGAGCATTCTTAATTCATTTCACCTCAGTTTTTAAGGCAATAATATAGACCACATGCTAGTATCATCCTCAGAGGCTTACACAATATCATTGAGCTCCAGTACAGTGTCTGGTGGAGGGTTGATCAGCACATAGGATAATGTGTTCTGATGATCATTCATTTCATCTGCAAGAGAAAAAAATGAAAGATAATATTGTTAATATGAAAACTATTTAATAACCACAAAATGACCTTTATAAAACTCAAATATATTTTGTATTACACACATCAGACAAGCTTAAAGTATGTGACAAACTAGTGGCTGTATAGTATAGGATTTGGATTTAAAATAAAACTGGACTGAAAATAAAACAATCTAAAAATAAAAAAAATGAAAATAAAACTTTTCTAGTACTGGGTTACAAACAGAATTTTCTACTGAAAATATCTCCTGCCAGTTCCATGTAAACCATCAGTATGCTTAGTTTCAGTGAGTGTGTGTGTGTGTGTGTTTGTGTGTATTTAAGTAAGTGTAAATGTAAAATTGTGTAGAATTCTGAGAGTCGTACTTCTTTCTGGTTTGGTTGAGTGGGATTCGGGGCCAGCGCTGTGTGTTTTACCTGTGTGTGAGTGACTGAGCAGTGTGATGCTGGGGAGATAGAAGGGGGACTCAAGCTCAGGGAAAAAGTGCCTCTGCTCGTCCAAACCCACCTGTTTGAGCCACTTATACGGCCAGGCCGGGTGAAAGAGAGAAAAGGGCTGACCGTTACTGTGCGGCCAAGGCTGCGTTTATGTACCACCATGCAGCTGCAAGCGCTTCCCATGCGCCCACGCATGCACACGTTATCTGCGGCGAATCATTGAGCCATCCATACACTTGGCCTTTGCATCAATGCCATTCCGAGAGACCACCTCACGCACGTCGCCAGCTTGCCATGCCAACACGCAGGACTGACACACAGATAAAGGCATGCTCAGAGCATCTGACACACTCACCAAGGCAAGGCTCAATCAATCAGAGTGAAGCAAAATACATTGTAGTGTGGGACTCAATAGAAAAGGAAAAAACTGAAATATGTATAGGGAAAAAATGCTGTGCAACTCTGTGGTTTCCCTAGTTAGTTTCTCTGAAATATCTTTAAAAGTCAGACTAAAATCTCAGGTGTCACCTTCCCAACACAGGCAGAATGCTTTCTACTCCACTCTGTCCAAAAACATCATGGAATCAAAGTCCTTCTGCATATCAACCTTATCATCATCATCATCATCATCATCATCATCATCATCATCATCATCATCATCATCACCATCACCATCATCATTACCAGGTGCCTAATAACTAGGAATGTACCTTGTGTACCCTCTGTCATGTAGGTACCTTCTTCAGTTAGTACCATACAGAGGAGAAAAAGAACTACAGTACATCACTAGTCTAAGAGAAATCAGGGCCAAAAACATTTCAGACTTAAGACAGGGATCGTATTTATCATTATTCTGACATGAGACATGACTCATGTTCTTTGCAATGGAGAGGAAAATTCTGTTTTTTTTTATCTATTCAGATGAAGCATTAATACAGTAAAATCTTTGTGACAAAAAGAAAAGACAAAGAACAGACATACAGTAGCATACAGGAACAAACTCTTGCTGTTGCAGAGACACTGCTTTTAAACTACTATATATGTTTATAAAAGATTCTAGAATGAGATTTTTTTTATGAGATTTTTTAAAAAAAAATTTATGCAGTTTGCTTCTGTATGCTGACTGTTTGACTACTTAAAGAAAAACTCCACCCTGAAACACTGGGGTATTCACAATGGGTTACTGATTCTTGTGGCTAGTTTTTGTTGGACAGTGCTGTAATTTCCTTATCTTCATGTATCAAACTGACCTCACAGTGGCACACTGCTAGCACAGGTACAGTACATTAATGTTTAACAGGAAAAAAGCCAATCATTTTCGTTTGGTAAGAGCCTTTATCCAGATTAACTTACATTGATCTCAGTTATATAAATGATCATTTGAGGGTTAAGTAGTTCCATGTTATAACCAGTGAACTACTGCTTCCCCTATCAGCCCCAACATAAGTGATGCTTGTTGTTAGCGCCTATGATAAATGAGCACAAGCATATTTTCCAACAACATTCAAGATCAGATAATAAAGTTTCAGAAAGCAGCAGTTATGGCAGAGACTCGACTCCATTAGACGACGAGCTTAGTGGTACAGATGAGGAGGTGAGAGAGCTGGACACACTAATGTATTAAAGCTCTGCTGAATCGCTGTGTTTATGTAGAGATGAAGCAGGGGCTGATTCCAACCTACACCATTATTAGCAAGTTATTGAATGGCATTGTGGGTAATGTAGGAAACTATTAACCAAAACAATGTCAGGCCAGTGAAAAAAAAGTGTGAAGTGCAAAATTCAACCGAATTAGTTTAGAAACATTTTATGTTAGAGAGCATATGCTAATTATAAAGATTCATATGTAAGTCTTTCAGGGTGGATTTTTCCTATAAAGCAAACTTCACTCAAGAGGCATTACACCATTTTCAATATTGCAAGTACTATGTAAGAAAACAGAACTGCAGAAGATTTCAGCTTCTGGAGTTTTAAACATCATCCCGGTGACTGATCATGTTTACATCCAGCAAAATTGATCAGAGCATAAAGCTTTAAAGTCCTATATTGAAACAAGGTGATTGTGCCTCAATACTCAGTAATTATGACCTTTTACCCCACAACAAATTCAAGTCTAAATACAACGCATATAAGGTACAAAATAATTGAACTAATCTAGAGGAATGGGGTACAGTAACTAACACATACATCACAGTGACATTTTTTGCGTTGTTACCTTGCAAATATCCGAGATTTACTCGGTTCATCACATCACTCGCAGTTAAATTAGCTACGTCCTCTACAGAACAAGGGGGAAAGAAGCAAAGCAGAAAGAGAAGAAGAATGCAGGAGTCAAGCAAGCAAACACGGAATTTATCATGCACACAAGAAATAAGAAAGTTATAACAAGAGTGTAAATATCTGTAGATTTTGAAAATTCCCTACAATATTACACTATTAATACAATATTAAAATGATGATGATTATTATTATTATTATTATTATTATTATTATTATTGTGTACATGAAGCTAAATAGAATGAGTAGAAGAAAATGAAACTCAGAGAAGTAAAATTCCAGCTGATACAGAATCAACATTCACAAGATGAACAGTAAAGGACAGAAACACTGAGAACATGACACACATACTGTGAAGATTTTCCATGCAGAATCAATGTACAGAATAAAACACGTGTTGTGCTGTTAGAGGATCCTGCCTTAACTCCTCATGCCACAGCAATTTAGCAACTTTTACAGTCTAAAATTCATTAATGAGCAAAATGGCATACTTTTATACTGTGTACAGTTACGTTTAATGTCGGATAACATCTGTGAGACAAGGTAGTCCATGTTATCGGTTATATTATAACATCTATAAAAATAAAGCCTGAGGTTTGTTGTGTTACTAAAAGATATTAATGAGCATGCACAAAATCCTCTATCCTGAAGACTTGGTCGAAAAGCTCTGACATTGGAGACACCTTGGTGAAAGCTTCGTCATATCAACAAATATGTTTCATTCATTAAATAACATTTAGAAATTTTATTATTATTATTATTATTATTATTATTATTATTATTATTATTATTATTATTATTATTATTATTATTATTACATGTAAATTACCTGCCCTACAAGTTAACAAGTGGTTACTATAGAAACTATAACGTATTAAAATGAGGACATGAATACATGAACAGTCAGTGCTGTTCATACAGAAAATGACTGTTGATTCAAGAATTCAATGAAGCTGTGGTATAAAACTACTTCACATCCCTGAGAGAGGTTAGAAGAGGTATAATGGTATGAATGGACCATAATGAGTGAGATGAGGTGTGGAACATCATATACCTTACACTGATTACAGTACATTATAATATTCATTCAGCAGACATCTTAAATCTGCTCCTGTTCTGATAGTGCAGCTCATATGTAGCCGTATGTTTTACAGGCAGCTGTATTATGTAAATCACACCACAAATGTTTTGCTCCACTGTTGTACTCAAGTTGATGATGATAACCTGCTTTACAGAGCAGCTGCTACCTGGATTATGTAGATGAATCTATAGAAACTGATATGGACACAAGCTCCCTGGACCAAATATTAAAACTACCGATAGGAGAAGCGAAGAACTGGTTATCTATGGTGGATATATTCTGCAGGGATTGAAGTTGATGTGTTAAATGAAGGAAAAATGGCCAATTGTAATGATCTAATTGACTTTGACAAAAGCCAAAACTGTGATGGTTAGATGAGTGAATCAGAGCATCTCCAAAATAGCAGGTCTTGGGGGTGTTTCTGGTATGCTGTGGCTAGTTCCTATGCCACGATCTCCAAGGAAGGAGAACCAGTGAATCAAAGATAGGGTCATGAACACATAAGGCTAAATAGTGCTTGTGGGGAGTGATGGCTAGTATACTGTATCTGGTCTGATCCCACACAAGAGCTACTATAGTGCAAGTTGCTGAGTGTAGACAGTGCATCAGTGCTTGATGTGTGTAGCCAAAAAGGGGAAAGAGTGCTCATTTTGACCCCTGTTCTCACATGCTACCTAATATATCCCACCCCTTATCAGGCACGATTTGTTTTACAGGTAACACAAGAGTGCTTTTTTTCCTGTGACAGTGACCCGCATATTATAACAAAGTAGAGGTTAAGCTAATTTTACCCGCTTTTCCATCTCCAACATGCAAATGTTACATTACAGAGTTTGTCCCTGCTGACTCACCGTAGCCGATGGTGGGCAGACCCAGATGCTTCATGCGGTTCTTCACCAGTTCAGAGAGCTCCTGTCTCTCAGAGCGTCTGTAGAGGTTGAGGCGTTGTTGGTTGATTCGTTCAGCACGGCTGGGAGGCTTGGTGCTCTTCCTGCTTAGCCTCCGTGCCCACTGCATGCTCTTCTTCCTCAGCAGTGGATGTTCTGATTGGTCGCTGCCTGTCGAGTTCCTGTGGGCCGTTTTCTCTTTCCAGGACTCGCGTCGGTCCCGTGGGTCATCACACTCATCCACATTTACAGACACCTGAGACTGCTCATCACCATAAGAAGAGTTCACTGTTTTTATCAATTTAATCTTTTTATTATTATTTGTTTTTTTATTAGAATGATGTTTTATTAACACACGAGAAGCACTGAGAAGCAAAATAGGTCTGAATTTATATCACTGGAAGCCTTCAAATACTAATAAGTCTCAATAGACCAATCAATGTGTGTGTGTGTGTGTGTGTGTGTGTGTGTGTGTGTGTGTGTGTAGGTTCTTGGTATACTAAAACCAAGAAAATGTACTCGTCGTCGACACATGAGAAAATCATATCTACAAAACGTATATTTGATTTTAATCTCATAATAGACACACATCACCAGACGGTGCAGATTCTCAAATAGCATCACTGTCAGGAGGCGTGTTAAAGATTAGCTAAATCAAGGACGAGCTTTCACTGGAACAAGTCAGAGATCTTATAGCGCTTGATTCTTCTGCCTAGACACTATTCACACTGTAGTTGTCAATTAACAATAAAAATGCTGCCAGTGCAAATGGGAGGGAATTATTTGGAATGGTCTTTCATTGTAGAGAAAAAATGGCTGTCACTGACTTTGTTGTAATTGGAAATGTGAAATATTACTGATTGAACAAAAATAAATCACTGAATTATACATTAGACATAAGATCAGGAATATTTAGCTTATTCTTTAATCAAATATCTCACAGTAAAAGGTCTGATAAGTTAAGAACTGTAATACACTGCGACAAACTAATCAAGCAGCTGGTCATACCATAGAGAGGAATATAAACTGTAATCGCTCTTTTAGCTGTACCTCTGACGATGAGAACATGTGGGATTCTGTGCGGTACAAGCCAATTGGGATTTCAGCGCTGGAGGAACAGAGCTTCTGAAACAGCCTTCCATATGTGCGGATCCATAGGTCTTCCTCAGTCACCTTCATCTGTTCCAGAAGAGACACCCAGTTCGATCAGTATGTTCATTAAGCAGTTAAAGCATGTCTGCAATAAAATTGTTTTTCCACTGCCTGTGATTTGTATCTAGTATCCTGTTATATAATTTCTCACTGGAGAAAACCCATTTTATGACTTGTAATATTATGTGGCTTGCGTAATTTCCAATAAATAAATTTTGTGTGTGTGTGTGTGTGTGTGTGTGTGTGTGTGTGTGTGTGTGTGTGTGTGTGTGTGTGTGTGTGTGTGTGTGTGTGAAACATACCATACAGAGGTAGCCAGAGCCTGGGGTAGTGTCTAGCCCCAGCAGGAGTCTAGCAATAGGAATCATGTAGTCCTTAACAAAAGACTAGAAATAAAGAGGCAGGAGGAAGGGAACAATGCTCAGAAGCTGCACATGAAAACCATAAAATCAATATCACACCTCTGTCTGAATGCCTGAGGACCATAAAACTCATTGAAACCTGAAATATGCTTGAAAAACAGTACTCTATGCCAAGACACATTCCAGTGTTAAAAGATCAACTCTCAAGAGGGATTATATGTACTTCTGTGAAGAGGGAGGGGCTTAAAATACAATGAACAGTTAAAAAAAAAAAAATACTACATTTACATGTTCCTTGTTGTCCCACATGGAAACTATAAAATGGTTTACGAGGTGAATATTGTTTACTGCTTATTTACTTTGAGTGTGTGCACACCACTTTTGCCATCTTTTGCCAGTGGGCACATCATCTTTGCCATTAAACCAAATTATTAAAGTTATGGCTCTTAAAAGGATCTTAGATTTATAATAATTGTGAGCATAAAACTAGAGGGCAAAAAAATTCATGTTCTAATGAGCTTTCACAGATTCAAGAACAAAGCATTGTGTTTAAATAGAGAGGTGGGGGAAATAATTTCATGAGAAAATAGCACAATATTTATAAATAAAGCAATAAAACTCTAATCTTGTGAGCGGTTTTTTTTTCTAAAACTGAGGTGAGCCCCTGCCCACTGTGGTGTCGAACAGAGCCAAGCTTAGATGTGTAGTGACAAACATCTCACCTGGTAAAGGAGTGTATCCAACATGCTAATGCTGAACACCCTGCCTGCAGCGAACGGGAGGCGGAACATGAACGCCAGATTAGATCCCTTATCTCTCTCTATCTGAAAAGACAGATCATAATAAGAGGAGTTATGTCACAGTTTAATTAGTTTTGAATACATTCATTCATTCATTCAGGCGTCATCGGGCGTCAAGGCAGGATACACCCTGGACGGAGTGCCAACCCATCGCAGGGTGTTTTGAATACACTTTCATATAATTAAACATGTATTGATAAAATTAATACAATAGTGAATCCCGGTCCATTAATCTGATTGGTTGAGCAGAGTTCCAAGAGTGCCTATATTCCCTAAAACAACACTGGGATGTTTCATTGTATGCATCACTTCACCCTTCTGTCTTCACTATGTACAATTCCACTTCCTAGTTTGAAGTCGTTACTACAGTAGCAGTAGAAACAACATTAGCAGCCAATTTTCCTGGAAACAATTTAATGGGAATGTACATAGCAATGTGAGCTAGTTGACAAGCTACAACGTGAGTGTTGCTTCTTCTTCAGGATCTATTTCTGCCATAGTGCTATAGTGCTATAGTTGGCTATAGTGTGTCTGAAATGTCACTTACTCAATATTGATATATTGTTTGTAGAACTGTTGTATAAAAGCAATATAATATAGGAACATACATATCAATGTGAGCTTGCTAACCTGCTAGCTGCCATGCTATGACACTAGATAAGCAAAATGAAGTCAAACTTTAATTGTAGAGCAGAGTAAACAGAAAAAAGTTGACTCAAAGTGCTTTACAATAAGAAATATAACATGCAAAGACAATGACAACAAAAACAACAGAGCATAAATAATCAAAATTCACCAAAAGGTATACTCAATGTTGGAAATATAATTCTGTTGTGTAAAAGCAACATTGCACTCGCAATCGTATGGTTGTACTGAATATTGACGTGGTTGTGATTACAGTATTCACCCCGCAGGTACATGGCTACAGTTGCATCACATTATATTAAGTACACTATAGAGAAATGTATTGAAATCACTGTCTGTTTTAATCGCACAGACACTACAGATGCAGTCATACATATTAGGTTGTAAAATGCTCTGTTCTACTCCTTACCGTTCCTGTTGAATATTAATAAATGCTATTGTAAAGGAATTCTCAGTGTTCGATTTATTCGTTCAATTCAATTCAAATTGATTTGTATAATGGATTTAACAGCAAACATTTTCACATGGGAACTTTACAGAAATACTGACATAGATTTATATTTAGATATTTAGTTTTGCTAATGAGCAAGCCAAAGGATAAAGTGGCAAACAAAGTCTCCCAGAGATGACAAGAGGAAGAAACCTTGACAGGAACCCATCCTCTCATCAGTGATACAGGATAGAGGAATTATTCTCCTTACTCTTCTACTATTATATATTACAAAGTAAACCAGTATTAAGTGTGTGTTCAAATTATTTCCACTTTGAGTACCAAGACAATGATTAGTCTTGGTCTGCAATTATTATTATTCATTCATTCATTCATTCATTTTCTACCGCTTATCCGAACTACCTTGGGTCACGGGGAGCCTGTGCCTATCTCAGGCATCATTGGGCATCAAGGCAGGATACACCCTGGACGGAGTGCCAACCCATCGCAGGGCACACACACACTCATTCACTCATGCAATCACACACTAGGGACAATTTTCCATAGATGCCAATCAACCTACCATGCATGTCTTTGGACCGGGGGAGGAAACTGGAGTACCCGGAGGAAACCCCCGACGCACAGGGAGAACATGCAAACTCCACACACACAAGGTGGAGGCGGGAATCGAACCCCGACCCTGGAGGTGTGAGGCGAACGTGCTAACCACTAAGCCACCGTGCCCCCCAATTATTATTAATACTTGAGTAAAATAAATGGTCTGACAAGAACAGAAAATAATGTGCTGTGTGTGTGTTGTCAGAGAGCTTTTACCTTCTCTAATTTGGAGAGAGCCAGGGAGTAGCAGTCTTTGGCTCGAAACTGCATAAACCTCATATTAGAGGGATGAGTTAGTTCAGTGATAATACTGAGACTTGGAAACAACCTTGAGAAAGAGAGAGCCAATACAATAAGTAGTGTGTTGACATCTAGACATAGATGCTGCTTATTTGTGCACTGATCTGTGATTAAAGAAAACCACTTGCCTAAACATGGTTTGAACATTGACAATAGTTTTAGCATCAGCCATATAGTCCTCCTCTGCACTCATAGTGCTTTCTTTATCCACCACTACTAGGTTATCAGCGTAAATAATCCCACACTGCAGCAGATTATCTAAACTACAAAGAAAAATCAGCATATATTTACGTTAAAGTTTGAGATTATTTCATTTTGAAGGATGTGTGTGATTTCTATCTGCAAGGACTTACTTGTCTATGGTGCCGGCCATAAAGTACACCATGGGGAAACAGCAGATGGCCTCCAAAAAATGATTATCTGGCCTAGAAGAGGAAAAAAAGAGCAGCTTGAAGAATATAATCCACCATCCTAGCTCTATGAGTGCCAAGGTAGCACCTGGTCCTTGTGCATGAGACCTGAACATGTGACAGCATTTTGAACGTTGCTATGGAAATTCTGAGGAGTGCAGGGAACACAAACTGTCATGCTCTAGAGACGACGGAATTTAATGAGTATCATATCATGTTGTGAAACGCTCCACTCTGCAGCAGTAACATGCTGCCAGATAACAATGTGAAAAAATACTGAATGAGAGCCATTACAGCGAATCCACTGAGGGTCCTGCATACCTCAGTGCAAATCTAATTAAAACCATTCCTCACAGAAATGCTGGCTTTTTTTCTTCTATTTCTCCCTTAGTTGTGCTCAAATGCCAATTTCCACTCAACCGCGATTTCTATTTACCAACTGGGAAGGATGAAGTGTCCTCTGAGAGACATGAAAGCAGCCAGCTACATGTTTTCCAACTGCTGCTCCTGATGTGTGACAAGCCAAGATGAACACACAAGGAGTAAACGACGATCTGCACTCTTCCACATGCAGTACATCAGCTCAAATATACCCACGACGGAGTGGTAACACTATGAGAGTATTCCAGTCTGTAATGGGATCTCTGAGAGTATCTGACATCTAAATGATTGGTGGAAAACTATAGAATTTAAATTGTTAATTCATATTAATTATATTTCTATGATTCATATTCCTATTAATTAACAGTAATTAGCTCTTGTGATCTGAACTCATTGAATGTCACAAGTGTACATTTTACATTTCTCAGTGCAACTGTTTATATAATACAAACAATTAAGTACATTTATTATTTAATAAACAACAGTAAAAACCAAAATGTCAAGAAATAGCAACCAAGTCTACTTCTGTAACAGATGTTCCTTTTTGCAGTCTTGTTTATGATGAAGAAGGTTGCTTACGGATTGTCTAGCAGTAGCACGATGGGGTTGAGCTCCTTCCTGGGTCGGTAATAAGCTCGCAGTGGAACGATAAAATTGTACAAGCCGTTTCCAGCCGTTTCAGCAGAGACTATGATCAGCTTGTTCTTGAAACCATATGCCTTGGCATCTTCAAAACTGTTATGGCGGCAACCCTGGGAGAAAGTGAGTGAGAATCTACAGACTGCATAATAACATTATTATTCCATTTCAACATTTAAGATTTAAACACTTTGATGATTTGAAAGTAGCATTTTGTATTTATCGATTTATTTGATCGCCTGTTCAAGCATAATGCAATGAAAAGTTACATGCTTTACCCTTCTTCCAATCAAAGATCCAGCATGAGACACAATCAATGTTCTTACGAAAAAACCTAGTGAGATTCACTGTATATCAGTTTGGCAAATAACATTTGTTTCTTGGTCAAGTTTATCGTAGAATTCCTAATTAAATTTACAAAATGCAGCTAAGCATTATTCCATTCAAACATTTAATCCCAGAGATGTGTGTGTTTTTTGACTCGCTCTGGAAACCTTATCTAATCGCAGACAGCAAAATGGAGCTTTCTCTTGTAGAAGGTGGCACAGTGTTGGTGAACTCCCGATGTATGGCGAGTTCGGAGGATATCCTTTTACATATCTGAAAAACAGAAAGTCAACTCAATTAGTTCTGAAAAAACCATACTCTGTCATTTATATGTACTGCTTTGTTAGGTTACAAACAAAACTAAATGCACCAAGATGACAAACAACCTGTTAAAGAGTTATAGTATTTTATAGCATATTCAATTTATTTAAAGTTATATTATTTTAGTGCTGGGAACATGAATGATGATAATGTAAAAAACAAAACACAACAAAAAAAACACTGTCTATTCAGTTAGAAAAAAACCCACACTGAACAGTTTATATATTCTATTTCTATAGTTGATTTTTTATTTATACTAGCTAGGGATTTTTCTTCATTACAAAGTTGGTATGGTCTACATCACCTACACTGTGTCTTTATTGTTGGCCTATTAAAAGCAAACAAGAAAATAAAGTTAAAAATGAGACTCAGCTGCTTCATTAATTTGGCTTTTATAATTATCATTATAAAGCTTCACACTTAGTGTTCTCATATGGCATAATGTTATGATTGTAGTTTTCTTTAAATATAAATTCATGATATAATAATACCACAAAGTGTGACGCAAACATGAAACACGGGTCAATAAACCTGAGAGAAACCTCAGCCATCACAGACAGCACAGTAAGAAACTAACAAGAGAATGAACTGAAACACTGACTGAACCCCAGACCTCATCACCCAACACCAGTGCCTGACCTCATTAATGCTCTCGTACCAGAATGAACACAAATTCCCACAGACAAACTCCAAAATTTAGTGGAAATCTTCCCTATTATAACAGTAAAGGTGAACTGGAATGAGTGTAGGTTACACCTATGTATATTATTTCATTGTTAATCTAATAGCATATTATTATTTAGTAGCTACAATGGATTACATAGGATTTGGGTAGGAGAGAGAAAAGTGTATGCATCTATGTTTTTTGCCACTAGAGGGCACTACTGACACGTTAACCAGACGGTGAAGCTCATGAGTGTTTGTGTGTGCACAGTGACCATGTTTGAGGTAAAACTACACTTTGTGCTGTACAGCATGACTGCAGCATGGACAGCTTCTATTATTCATTCTGCAGTGCTCAGTGCTTAAAGGAATGGTTCAGCAAAAATAAAAAAAAAATAAATAAAAAATTCCATCAGCCAAGATGTGAAGTCTGATTTTTGCTTCTTTATATAGTATTGGTACAGAGTCAGTACATACAAATTGAAATAGTTTCAAATGCAGAATAAAACCGCATTGTGTTGAGAAACAAATTATTCCACACGGCTACCACAATAATGGTATAATTACACAGAGAGGTTTTGTTCATTGTATATTACAGTCAAACTGTATCCTAAATCATATAGGCAAATGTGTGACATTAGTGATCACCTCGGTCTGAGGCAGGTTCACTGTGTCTGAAAAATGTGAGTGATAAAAACTTAATTACTTGCAAAACTAATCATGCAAATTCTGGGTATATATTATTGTATTCGGGGCAAAAAAGGATTTTTGCAAAATAAGCTGAAACTTTAGGAGCTGATCTCTTATGACAGTGTTGATGTGGTGATTTTAAATGACTTGGTGAGAGATGCATCTGGCTGTCGATGAGTTGCCTGATTCAGTTTTGTACTGAAATTGATCCACTTCTGATTATACATTTTATTATGTTGGCTTTGTAGAAGCCAACATTCTGTTTTCCTATTTAAGCTTAGACAAAAAATTTATCAAGAGTAACTCCTCCTAGGGCTTTCGAGCCACATGCACCAAATTCGGATATGTTGTAGACCCTGGTCTGAAGTTTGTTGCTGTTACTTTTCTAAGCAATCTGAGTACTTCCGGTACCGGGTCTCAAAATTGGCCCTTTTTCCCATAGACTCCCATTATAAATTTTGGAGGTTTATAACTCTGCAAGCTTTCGAACTACCTACACCAAACTCTGCCAGCTCCTTTAGGGTGATACTCTAAACAAAGTTTTAAATTTGTGTACTGACTGGCCTTCCGGTTGTCCTGCAGCCCCGCCCCAAAATATGCAAAATAAAAAATTAGCACAACATGGACATGTGATATATCAAATCACTCAGCCAATGAGGGAAACGTCCTCAAGAGTATTCAGATGATGTCACATGCTTGTCTCCACTTGCCTCCAAATGTTTTGGCACCCTAGCTTTCTGTCCACTTGCTTCTAAAAGTAAAACTGTCCCTTATGTCCACTCGCCTCCATAAAGCACCGGCCTTTGCGAATAATTGCTTCATCAAAGCCAACATCAAAGTTTGTCGCGACGAACTTTACAGATCTAGTTAATAATTATTGTAATTTGATTTAATGTTTATGAAGTTTGTGTGTATGTATGGCTGCTATTTGTTAAACCCACATGAACTATTCTGCTTCCTGCCAGGAGGCTCTTGCAAAAGAGATTTTTGCCTGGTAAAATTCAGGGTAAATAAAATAAAAAAGGAAAATAAAATTAGCCGAACGGAGTCCACCGGTGTGGCGTAACATGAGCCGTAAATGCGCCTGTGTCTGGAAGCCCCAAGAAATCCACACCTCAGTTAGGAAAACCTTTTCAGAGGACAATTATAGCCAAGATACTCCACTAAGCTGGGATTTAACTTCTGTTTGTGAATAGTTAAATGCCAACTTGCTACATAGTGCTATATTTTCCAGAACCTCATCACTGCTCATTACCTTGAGAAAACCAGCTTCTCAGTGAAGCATGATGGAGGTAGTATCATGTTGAGAGTTTCTCAATGCTTTTACGAATAATATTCTCTTTACCCAGACCTCTGAATGTAACTGTTTTACACCAGAACTCATTTAAAAATGTCACAGCATCCGTGTGAATACTTTTATATACTTTTTAATAATTTTGCAACTTGTATTGATTTTCTCACATATTTGACATTGATTTGTGACATATAATCGCAATTTCATTTCCAGCTGTTAACAGTATGAAATGTGCAAATGTTCAATGGGGTTAATACAAAGCAATGAATGTAAACAGCATTACTCACTCTGGGGCAGGTACTCCTTCCTCATCTGATTGGTTGGTCTCGTCCTCAGAAGGATCACTCAGGAGGTCACAGGGCAGGATGGCAGTGGAGTCAGCCAGCTCAAGCACAGGGGCGATGCTCGGACGCCGGCTGCCTGCTCCGTTCTCTGTGGGAAGTGCCAGCTTGCTACTGTCACCTGCGGGCTCAGGGTTCTGTAGGTCTATGGCCACAGTTCCTGTTGTAAGAGAGAGAGAGAGAGAGAGAGAGAGAGAGAGAGAGAGAGAGAGAGAGAGAGAGAGAGAGAGAGAGTACAGAGACTTAGAGAACAAGAAGAGATGATTAAGATTCTGGATGAGCTCTGTCCTACTACAGAGAGATGATGAAGTACACAAACAGGGAAACAGGCTACAAGCACTGAATGGTTCTGCTGCTTTAGGTGTGAACTAGTGTTTTGCTGACAAATATGTAGATCACACCATGTCAATCGAGTGAAAATGATTCGAATCAATAGTCCTAAAATGAATTTGGCTGAACCAACAACAAAAAAGGGTCTAAGCAGATGCATGAAACTGCATGGCTAGCTGTTTAAACATGCAAATAGAATAGCTATCATGATCATCTATACATATAACTAACTGGATAGATTTAAAAATGCTTTCCGGTGAAAGTCTGCTCATAGTGGATTGAACTACCTTCACCCAGAAAGCTGAATATGGTTGAAATGACTAGCAAAACAGTTTAAAAAAAGAAAAAGTACATATTTGCATAAATGTAAACATTTATATGGACATCGTAGAGCAGTGGCTTTCAATGTCCATCTGATAATCTGATAATCTGCACTTTCTTGTGTTCTCCCTCTTTCCCTCTTAATTTTTTTATACCAAGAGAGAACAACTACAGAAAAATGTGCAGTTCACTGGATAAGCAGGACTGAGAACCACTGTCATAGTCCAATGTCTCATGATGTCGTCATCTCTAATGCTAAGGAAGCCGCATGCACAGACTTACCATATGAAGTAGACTGATCGACTTTACCAAGTCAAAGAAAAAGAAACAATAAAAGAAAATCATCAGCCACACCATCTAACCACTCATGCAAATCTCAAGCAAACACCAGAAAAAAAATTAAATAGCTATACATCTTTGCAATTAAGCTACAACTATTGACAACTCTCTCATGTGGGCTTATAGATTTGTGCCTGCAGGGTCACAGGTGGTACGTCTGCAAAATTAACTGGTGTGACTGCAGACTCGCCACCAAAATACAGCTTTGAATCATAGTTACATATACATGAGGAGTTTCCACTCAATCTGTTCATCTGTTACAAACACATTCCTCTAATGATCCTAATGAGCTATGAAGCAAGTGTCAGGGTAGAAATATGGTACGATACAGATGGATAACCAGAACATGCCGGTTGAGCACAGATACACACGTCTGTTACAGTGACAACAGCAAATGTGGTCATTTGAAATACTGTACCCAACAAAAACTGCCTAGCTTGATAACATTAAGTTTTGTGTTCTAGCCTGAGTTCATGCCTGGTGAAGTGATAGAGCTGCTTATAATCTATTAGACCTCACGCACTGTAATTACTGTTACTTATATGTATAGATAATCACTGCACCTGTTCCTGAAGAGACTAAAATCACTGCAGGTCCCTCCCCATTGCCGGCCTGATCATGGTACACTCCAATAGAGGAGACATAATTTGACTGGGTGTGCTTATTTGCATGCCACAGGGCACTGCACTCACCCATGCTGGCTATGATGCTCTGCACGGGGAGGCGAGAGGGGGCGTCGTACAGACCAGGGACTGGCAGGCCCTTGCTGTGCTTCTCTTCCTGTTTAAAGATGAAGGCGGAGTTCTCCTCCTTGGTGATGTTGATGTAGTAGCAGGTGTCTGTGGCAGCCATGATGTGGCGGGGACCAGGGTTGAGCAGGATGCTTTTATTCTCTTCTCTTTTTACACCAATTAGGCAAACTCCATATCTGACACACACAGAACTGAAACTTTATAGTGCTGTATATGTAGCTGGAAATAAGTTCACATCATTTCAGTTCCCACAATGCACTTGTGCTTTGATTTATGATCACTTACGGCACACACAATTGAGTTTCAAATTTATTACATTTCTAGCAACCATGCAAACGTCTTCCAATTTTGTCCTACAGCACATGCATCATTAACTAACTCGTATAAAGAAGAATATTTTTAATTACTAAGCATCTTGCATTATTGCAAAGTCACACATTTTTAACAGATCTAACAGATACTCAGCAATCCACATCCACTCACTTTTTATGCGCGTGGAATGAGGCATAAGTAAAACTTTTCCCATCATACTCTCCGAAGAATTTGCTGTCCATAAGGCGGATGTGGTAAACTTCATTGCCTGAGCAGCGTCCGTATGTTCTCTGCCACTGTTCTGGAGACATCTGCCCCTCCCTGTAACAGCAACACCACAATACATCACACTGAAAAAACATCACACATGTAAAACTCCATTTAATCTGAGATAAAATTTTCAATATGCTACTGCTGCTAATATTAAATACTCTTGCTCTACATACACTGATTTCTTGAAAAAATCATTTAGTTTATTCTGCAACATTTATTTCTGTAGCTGAATCCTGAATTGCGCAGTATAAAGTGCAATATTCAGTATAAAGTGCAATATTCAAAAGTTTGCTCTGCTGTGTTGAACATATCAGTTTTACTTAATAAGAGAAAATGTAAAGCTTGTCAAGACCACCTCAAAACCTAATTCTTGTATCTGGACTCTCCTTTCACACACTAAACATTAAGCAAAAAGCTTCACCATATTGACAGTTAAAAGCAATGTAACAAGGTAAACTAGCAACTAGCTGCTAATAAGAGGATGTTATGGATATTGCTAATTTTTATTTGTAACATCACTGTTCATAAATCAATAAACACATCAACTCATTTTTCTGTTCAATTTTTTATGATGAATAGTTTAAATCTCATAAGCAGCTTCAGCATGTGCTCAGAAATAGAAATCTGACCATGTGTGAGAAGTAGCCCAGTGCTCAAGCCATGCTAGCTTTTTCAGCTGTTAGTAGGTAGCTACTTTTATTTACTACTTTTACATTCAGTTAGTCATTACTCAGTGATCAAATGTGCATGTCTAATGGTGACGGTTTTCCTGTTATCTTTTTTACCTAGCCATTTAAGTCTGATTATTGGGTTTAAAAATTAGAATTGATTGTAGCAGTTATATACAATGTTTTGTGTTACAATATTATTTACAATATCAATATATATTTACAATATATGTTATTTACAATATCAATAGTGTTACTGTGGAGAGGCGTGAATTATTTGCCCAGCAAGTAGCTCATTTCTCATTGCCCTGCTCAGCAGCAGCTAAACACAGTGTCAGGTTACTACATTACACACTGTAAGCCAACAATGTCTGACTTATTTTATACACACTTGTGCTAATAAAATAATTATTTTTTTATACTGATTCAAAATGTCTGATTTCCAGTACTGGTACTGTTAAAAGGGTTAAGTAACTACTTGTTTTTTCCTAGTGGTGGGAAGCAGGCAGCATTATAGCAACTAATTATGCTAACTTATCCACACACCTAATTGTTAGCTATATTCTTGGTAAATGGCTGGCTCAGGAACTTAGTAATCAGTCCATCTCATCCCCACAGATGATCACTGATCCAATAATGGAGTAGTTCCATTCACCCTGAACTGCCCATATAACTGCTTGTTCAGGTGCCAGAGAAGTAAATGTATTATCAGGACAAGAATCTTTATTTTTCATCACAAGTTTTAATTGATTATAATGAGTTTGTTGGAGGCCATTATTTGTCAGGCAGTTCTTTTAATGGTATGGATGCAATCTATATATAATCAGCTCTGGAATATAGGAGACAGTTCACAGCACTTTGTTCTGTGCTACTGCATACAAAGCAAAACCCCCAGAGTGCTATTATTGCTCACAGTAGACACGTGTCCAGCTGGACTCAAACAAATGAAAGTGTAAGTGTTAATTCAAGTGCAGCCGAGTGGACTGAGTGGATAGCAGAGGAAGCTTTCCTCACTAATGGCTTTTTTTAATGACATTAGTTCACAGAAAACCCCATTCATATTCAATTATGAGGTGCAATGAAGGTGTTTTTATCTTTTAATTAAAATAGCTGGAGTTTGAAGAGAAAAAGAATGCCTGACTTGAGGAGATTCAAACTGCTACAGATCTACTCACTGTCCACGTGAAGTGTGGACCAGGAGTGTAACCAGTGTGGATGTGGCTGGACACACGCAGTTCAGAGCCAGCATGGCATACTTGAACTCTTCTTCACACACCACATGATCTAATACATAAAAGACACACACAAATCACATACTGTATCAGCCATGATATTCAGCACCTTGCTATTGATAAATAACTCAACTAAATAACAAAAATTTTAAATAACTAAATTTTTTCATAGTAATACATGTAGTAATACATTCAGAAATTACTACATGTATGGAAGCTAGAAAAACTCACCAGCAAACTTCACATGGAATTTATTCTCAGGTTTAAGGATCTGTACATATAGAGGACAGTTTGGGGCAAAGTCCTTCACTGCCCAGGCTCGTAGGATAGTCTGATGGTCCTAAAGGTAAAAAAAAGACAATCTTCACCAATATATCTTGCATTTCTATAAAAAAGTAACAGTAGTAAATAATTTAGTATCCCTGGGCTTTGAACGAGGTTTGGGTTGAGCTACAAAAGATATTAAAAAAAAAAACTAAATAAAAGAAAAATAAATTATACATAAAGAAAAAAGAAAAAAAGGAAGGAGTTACTAATAAAAGGCTATAAACCTTAAAGTCACTTCTTCAGATCGGGGGAGTATCTGAATCCATCAACAGGAAGTTCAATTAGCACTGTCATGAGATATTGTTTGGACTCTCATTTGATAGCACTAAAATGTAACAAATATTCAGGCTAACATAACATTACAAAAATAAATCAAAAACAATACTGAAACTGTACCAAGAAACAGAAATCCTCACAAGACTCATCACAGTTCCCATCCCCAGTCATGTCAGCAGTTATACCAGTTATACATATACATTAGCAATTAGTCATACTGTAGGAGTGTGTGTGTCTGTGTGTGTGTCTGTGTGTGTGGTAATGAAGAGAAGTGTTATTACAGCTGCAGTACGGTCCACTTCATTTCTGCTGCTGAGAATAAAGCAGGCTTCTGCATCATCCATCCTACAGAAACACACGACAAGCATTTATCACTCCCACTATAATCTACATACACATGTAAAGTATCATGGATTGAAGAAAACAATATTAAAGTAGGGAGTCCTCTTATAGATATATTACATGATCCTTTCCCAATCCATTCTTTATTAGTTTGGCAATGGTTTGACATGTACTTATTATACATTTATGCTAACTCAATCACTCACACACACACACCCCAACACACACACACACACACACACACACACACACACACACACACACACACACACACACACACACACACACACACACACACACACACACAGACCCAAGCAGAAACAGAGACTACATTACACTCAACACAGTCAGGGCCAATTATCCCTTGATATTTACATCTAATGTTGTGTTATGTTTTTATGTTAAACACTTGTTCTCTTGCTACCCTCTTTTTTTCTCTCACTTCACAAATATTCAGGTTGTCATTTTACAGGGAAACATCAGCCCAGCAGACCCTGCCTTTATGAAAACGTAAAGGAACAGCTTGATCTCTTACTATTAGTGCTGACACTGGAGACTGAGAATCTCACAGATAACAAGCGCATGATTTTAAATCCACTTATATAGTGTACAGGTATCTTCCATATTAAACTGCGATTTGCCTTGTAGTTAGAGATATTGTCTTAGCTGTGCTGTAGAAAACAACCAAACAAAATGGAGAATTCAACAGCACTGCACTGTGAAAAGAAAACTAAATACACTATGGTCTGTCTTCATCTTTTTTCTGTTAGATTCATTGTTGTTGAAACATTTCAGATTTTTGTGTTCAGACTTATTAGAGAAAAATCTGTGAAAAATAAAGCAATTGTGAATTTATAAAAACTGTATGTTGATAGTTCTCCATTGATATACTGATAAACCACATTAATTCCACATAAATGTATTTTTTATTTATTAAAACATAGAGTTAAATGAGATCTCTGTAAATTTACAAACAAATTTATATGAAATTACAGAATCAGTGCTTCTTTTTACTATTAATTCTCAGTAATTGTATATGATTTTAAAATGTATTAAAATACTTGCATTAGAAATTAAATAAATGAATAAATAAATAAATATTTGTTAAATTACAATACATTTATGAATATGTTTTTATGTAAAGAGAAGTTTAATTTTCTTTAAAAAATAAATTATTGCAACTATGCTCACAATGTGAAAATCTATCAGGAGTGCCAGGGAAAACAGTGATAAATTGAAATTCCCCATTAAAAGCACCAATTTTATCTCTTGAGGGCTGAAATGAGTCGGCGTGAAACGGCTGTACACTCTGCTGCATCCTATTTACTTCAGTAGCTGTCAGAATGAGAGGCATTACAAAGATTCATTATGATTGAAAAGTATTGAGACAACCAACAGCAACCTCATTCTCACTTCCCCAATACAGACAGTCCATGTGGATTTGCTAGCAGTCCAGCTGTGGTCTATTGATCTCACCGAGCAAAGGTTTCTTACTTTGTAAAAAACAAACAATGTGCATGTCAATGGGAATTCTTCATGCTCAAAGGAAATAGCTTTTGGGGCTTTGGGGAAAGAATACATCAGTTACACTGACAGAAACAAAACTGCTTCATAGATTCAGTGTAAAATCTCTATGAGTATTTCTAGGTTTGTTTCCTACTTGTTTTTTTTTATGGTTCGAATCATATGTTCTTTGAGTTCCTTAATAAACATTGCAAATGTTTATCAAATATATCTAGTGTTTTTTAATAAGTAAACCACATATATAAGGATTAAACCTATTTAGACATTTTTACTAATTTCAATATTTCAGTTTTCTTATTCTATTGGCAGAAAATTGTATTTTAAATAACACACAAACAAAAAAACAAATAAATAACTTTCTAGAAATAAATGCACAAAAAATTATCTGCCAGTTGAATAAGACTAACAGCTTTACTAATCATATGTTTGATTTAGTGTCATATTATAAGTAGGAATACTATTAGCACGTTCAGCTAGCACTGCTCGACTGTTCCCACCATCTCTCAGGGGTAAGAGGTACAGTACTGTAGGTATACAACAAGACTCCTTTCTGTTCTGGCACCGAGGTGGTGGACTGAACTTCCTTAAGATATCCGAACAGCTAAGTCACTGGCCATCTTCAAACGACGGATGAAGTCCTTCGTCTTCCTGAAACATTTAAACTAGCACTTATTTTTCCCGTTTGTATTATGAATAATTAAAAAAACTCTAAATAAAAAACATGAACAGTGATTAGTTAGGCTGATGGTATCCTAAGTCTGTAACCTAGTGAACCCAGGGTTGATGTATTCATTGATACATCACATTTGTATGTCACTCTTGATAAGTATCTGAATTAGTTTAAATGTAAATGTAGAAATATTAGACATATTTGTCTATATTCAAAATCCAATTTTCCAATTTATAAGATATCATTTTCTGCAGTTCAGTACAAAAAATATTGTAGAAGAGCTTCAAAAATTGGCATAGTTTGTTAATTCTAGAGGTATTGTAAACATTAACCAGTGTAAATGTCATAGCAAAAGCTTTTTTTAATCACATGAATTTAGACAACTCATCAGATCCTAGTTCAGTGAGTTCAGAAAGGGGAGAAGTTTCAACGACTTTTTCATGTTATTTGCATATCTCTCAAGTCTCAAGGTTTACTCAACTTTCCCATGAGACTCATGTTTTTTTTTTGTTTTTGTTTTGCCGTGCCGATGCAATTCAGAGCTCTGAATGCAAATCTACCATTTTTTTTAAATTCAAAGCATACCTACTGTATCTAACTTCACCTTGTGTAGCTGGCAAATTCAATCTCCAGCTGTGGAGTTAAAGGTCATTTTGGACACAGACTAAACCTGGATCCTATTGATCTGAACAGACCAAAAATACAACAAAGGAGTTTGCATAGAGAATCATAACAAAATGCAATTAAAGTGTATAGATGTGATTTAAAGACTGAACCATCAGGAGTGTTGAACATTAAAATAAAGGTTGGTAGAAGAGTATGGAAACTGACACACTTTAAAATGTAGTTTTAACAGTGAAGGAAAGTGGTACGTTTGTGATAACTGGAAACCATCTACGCTGTTGTACAATACAGTGCACAAGAATTCAGACGCACACGCTCACAGCTTTCTTTGTTTTTGTTGAGATTATTTTTTGATACTTCATATCAGTCACATCATCAACCATTTCAACCACACAGTTCTTTTTTTTAGGGTTAGGTTGACAGATATGCATTTTAACAGATGGCATGGCTTGTTTTTAGTCATGACTTATATATAAATGACGTATGTATAAATAAAATAGTCATTAAAGGTTAAGCAACAAATGGTTAATATTATGCCTTTTCAGCATATAAGCTGCCTAGGGGGAATTAAGCATGGAAATCTAAGCAGCACTAGATAAACGTCTGGCTTGGAGATTAGACAAGGAGTGAAAAGAGAGCAATAGCTTATTGGTGCCACTTTCCAGACAGATTTAGTGTACACTGTATTTTATTCACTATATAAAAATCCACTATATTTTGTGGACACTTGATCTTAACGATTGACTGTTATTTACACAATAATTATATACATATGGCCAAAGGTATGTGTTCACTCCTGACCATTAAACCATATGATTCTTCCTCAAAGATTGAGGCACACAACTGTATACAACGTGTTTGTGACGTAAAGCCCATGGAAACATGGATTGGTTTGTAAGAACTCCCTCACTACAGTACCATGAATAATAGTTCTTGCTAGACTGTAATTCTTATAAATAAACAAGAACTCTAAATGTAGAATTATACTAGATGCTAGCTTTTCCAAAATTTCAGGACAAAGCTCAAATCATCCATTTGTAGATACCTTTCACACTCAAACTTTCATTTTCCAAACAGTCAAATAGGCACTCAAATGAGAGTCATGTGTCAAGAGTTTACATAAACCTTACTGAAAGTAAAGACTGACTCTACTGACTCATGATGTTAATACTGAAGAAATCTGCAGCACCTAAAATAGAGTTTCTTTTAATGCTTCTTAAGCCTGTCAACCATTCCTGTTCACCTGCATTTCAAAATCTATATGCAAAATCTGAAGCTTAGAGCGGGCATCATCATAAGCAACATCAAAAATAGTAATATATCATCAAAATATACAGAAGAAGCTTTGTTTGACAACTACATTGAATAAATAAATACATAAATAAATATAAAACTTGGTCTGTGACAAATTTGACAAAAATGGGCTTATTTTATAAATGATATTTCCGTATATGGCACTGATTATACGTGAAACGTTTCAGACCAAACAATATGCAAAATGGAAAATGTGCAAACTTTAGAATTTGCAGTTTCTTATGGAAGTGAGTCTCACTTGGCTCTCATGAGGTCCTGGTCTTTTAGTGCAGAGCCCTGCAGGTAGATGACTCTCTGAGACCACAGAGGAATCTGCAACACTCGACGCACTTGGATGTCCATCTCTGTGGGGCATAGGATGACCACATAATAATCCTGTAAAAAAAACAAAAACAAAAAAAACAAAAAAAACAATGCTTGATCAGGTACTTCTAGATAGAGACGTAACCAGTGATAAGAATACAGACTGATATCTGAGAGTTTACAGTACATCTATTATTTTGCTGTCATTCACATAGAAACTGCTAATAATCTGATTGAATAACAAAACTTTAGGCACACACCTTAAAACTCAGTGATTATAATAATCCATCTGATTGAAACATGATGGAAGATTAAATAGTAAAATAATTACTATTTGAACTGACCCTTTTATGACAGAAATCCAGTTATTGTTGTGAAAAGGCTGAACAGTCAGAAAAGGCTGAATTCAGAGTTGACTCACACAATCAGAGTGAGAACTTCATAAGGAAATTGTGGACTACAGTACGCTGAGCACCCGCTCTCTGTTTCTGATCTGACTGAGATGGACAGGATCGGGCAGAGAGTCCAAAAGAACTATATTTTATTCCGAAAATTGTTAGTCATTAATTGCTTTACTCTTTACTTATCTACTCTCTGTGTATTTGTGGAATGTCATTCAATGGAAATATTAAATATATAAATAAGACATTATTAATTCATTCCAGCAAGGCTATGAAAAGATTTTTTTTTTTTTATACACAAAGGAAATAAAAAGAAATTACATCTTAATAACAGACATTACTTACCTCAAGGCCTAAACTTTAGATAGTGTATTCTTGAGGGCACACTTTCTTTACAGGAGAGCAAATTTAATTAAGAAATTACCATTACTTTATTAACTTAACAACTCAAATTAGTGAACAAATCCATCCATCCATTTTCTGTGATGCTTATCGTGCTTGCTTGCTAGTATTATGAACAGGAGCTATGCTAATTCCTCTTTACTGCTTCTCTTTTTCTATCAATCCTGAGGCATCCAGAGATTGCACCAGCTCCAGTTGTGTTCTGTGTCATAAAGATTTTGGACCTTCATTGAGATAAGGCCAACCCTGTGAGGATCCTGAGGCATCCAGAGATCTACCAGCTCCAGTTGGACTCTGCTTCATAAAGTATTCAGACATTCTAACAGGAGATGCCAACAAAAACAACAACCTCCTAAACAATACACTATAATCACCCCCTCCTCAATCACCCACATGAGGATGAGGTTCCCTTTTAAGTCTGGTTCCTCTAAAGGTTTCTTCCACTTCCATCTAAGGGAGTTTTTCCTCACCACAGTCGCCTCAGTCACCTCAGGCTTGCTCATTGGGGAGAAATACAAACACATTTAAATATAAGTCTAATATTAATGTTTGTATTAAATTAATTTTCGTATAATATTACTTTTTTGTATTGTTTCTTATGTTCTGTAAAGCTGCTTTAAGACAATGTTTATTGTTAAAATCTTTAAACAAATAAATTTGAATTGAATTGAATTATCAAACATAGGGTCACAGGAAACCTGTCTGAACTCGGTGGACTCATCACACACACAATCACTACAGACAATTTAAAGACACCAACTCAGCCTACAGCACGTCTTTGGATCGGGGAAAACTGGAAGTACTGGGAGAGCATTCAGGCAGTAATATACCCCACCAACCGTAGAGATGTGAGGCAAACATGCTTACCTCTAGGCCATCCTGCTCACACAACCATAACATTCAGAAAATGTTCTGACTGTCAGGATTCAGCCCGGACTTTGGCCACGTGCATTTGTTTATATTTTGTGTCACATGTCTGCCCCACCCTTGTCTCTTCCTGCCCGCTTCTGCACACCTGTTCCTCATGTTTCTGAGTGTCTTGTCTATTTATTTGAGCCGTGTTGCCTTGTGTAGCGCGGAATCCTCTGTTGTCTTCTGTTTTGTCCTGTCTCCGGTCTGTGTCTCTGTTTCGTGTTTTTTAAGTTATTAAATCCCTGTGTTTGTTAAGCTTCCTGCATTTGGGTCCGTTTTTAACCCTGCCTGACACTTACAACCTAATATTGTTATCTGGGATGGTGGCAAACACAAATTTTTCTCTCCTTCTGTCTAAATGTAAACATGTGTAATATGCTGTGCTGAGATGCAGAAAACTTGCTAAAAATGTATTAGTCTGTATTAACAAATAGTTAATAAAATTGTAAAACAGCTTGTCAGTGGTGTGGCACCATAAAGGATACGTCTCTGAACTTCTGTTATATTACTTCTAATATATTTTCAGTATTATCATGTTAAAGGAACATCCATGGCCTTAATGGTCTAATAATGTGCCTTTTCTGAGCTTAAAAATACCTCAATTTTTCAAAGTAAAATATACATACGAACAGAATAAAAACCCCACCATGTGACAAAACCCACATTCTTCTCACTCTTATTCTGGTAATGCTGACCGTAAATTCAATTCATTCCAATGTATTTGCATAGCGCTTTTAACAATTCACGTTTTCTCAAAGCAGCTTTACATGAGTATAGAAGCAGAATAAAAGTCTATGTTTAAAATTACTTTACTATATATCGCTAACAGTTGAGAGGAGACGATGGCAAGGAAAAACAGATATGAGGAAGACACCTTGAGAGGAACCAGACTCAGAAGGGAACCTGTCCTAATTTGGGTGACACTAGACAGTAAATAATGTCAATGTAATGTTCTTTCTACAACAGATTGTAGTTGGTTTGAATTAAGTTAATGCTGTTCTGCATGTCCACATACATGACCATGAATATGCCAAGTGTAGGATGCACCTAAAAAGTTCATTCAAATGTGCAAACAGATTTACAGTTGTACAAAATATACAGTTCAATTCACTTCACAAAAGTGGGCCTTTGATAAGATGTTAAATGCAAACTGTTTAGATCCGACAGCTGAACACAAATTAGGCTAAAAGCACACTACACAACTTAAAAGCGCAGATGAACATCATAAATAACACTTTTTATCTGAATGCCGGACACAGAGCTCTGCTGCCTCACTTGCTTTAAGTGACTCATTTTCTCTTTGAAATTAATGACACTTCTTTAAGAGCTCAGCTTGACACAGGTCATCATCATCCTCAAGATCTCTGTACAATGTTACTTTCAGAAAAATAGCATTAGGGACTTAGGGGCAAATGATGATTAAGAGGATAAATAATGTAGATTATATAAAATAAAAAGTGCACAGATAGACCTGTGCACTTTAAAACATGCTAAATTATGTGAACTTATTTTTTCTCTTTTTTTACTCTAATTGGTATGACCAAGATATTGAACACAAGTTAATACGTTTTTAAAAATGAAACTTTATGTAATCCAGTTGAAGCAAAGCATACCTTCAAGTTGAGCTTTTATGTTTGCGGGTGAATCTTTTCTCTCTCTCTCTCTCTCTCTCTCTCTCTCTCTCTCTCTCTCTCTCTCTCTCTCTCTCTATCTATCTATCTATCTATTTATCATTAAGGATACTCCTCCCTGTTTATTTGTCATACATCACTACACAACTTATGTAAATAACTTCACACTATAATAGCAATTTGTTGTTTAATTTACCTGCAGTCTGGGATGCGCATAAAACTCATTGAGGAAGTCCATGAGGAGGTCAATCTTGAGTGAACTGACACAAAGGACCACATGTTTTTCAGTCTGAGCTCGATGTCTGCTGTAGTTACCGCCTGACTTCTGCCTCTCCATCCACAGATACGCTAGCTCCTCAAACTGTACAGAAAGACGTTAAAAAGGCTGTAACAACAAATGAAGCCACAATGTCCCACTGACACTGTAGACCAGTTACAGCACACATGTGACAAGTTCCTCCAGGTACATGTGAAATTGTCCTACCTGTAATGGGAGAACTACAAGCGCCACACATATCATGATGACCACTAGTAGCTGAGAGGGCCAGATTTTTGGTGTGACATCACCGTAGCCCACAGTGGAGAAGGTGACGATGCAGAAATAGACCGAATCAAACAGGGAAAGATTCTTCCCTGCTCGCTCTAGGTGTTGAATCCCACAGGCCCTAAATATTTTGGAATCAAGCGAAGCCAATCAAGTCTCACCATTAAAAATGATTACAGGCCAACATTTTAATCAGCAGTAAAAATGCAGAAATCAAAATATCAAAATAATATCAAATAATATATTTGCTAAAGAGCTGAACTCCAAAATATTAACATTGCTGCTAAATAATAGTATTACAGCTTACACAGTCGTCTTAAACCCACCTAGATCTTCACCTAACATTAAAAAATGTTTTTATTTAGAAATCCCCATTGCAGTATTTTTATTAAAAAAAAAAACAACAACTTTAATGGTAAAACTAGAATGAATTTCCCGCTTACATAATTGAACATTTTGACAATATAGTACACAATGATAGATGGGAACTATTTCCAGTGGAACCATCCGGTGGAAGTGGTGAAAATGTATACTGCCTTAGTACTGAGTGGTATCATTGCATCATTAAATATAAAAGCCAATCATGTTCAATTATGCAAATGAAAGCCTTGAAAAATGTTTCTTGTCTTCTTGATCCTTAATATAACAGAGAAAGGGGTGGACATGTGAAGAGCTGGGGACTTTTTCTTATTTGCATAATCGTATACTCTGCGTTTCTTGATGAATGTACAAGTGTAGGCGTTTCTGTGGATTTTTCTGTGCCTCTTGTCTAATGAAATATTCATGGAAACATCAATCAATATATTATTTAAGAGAGAAAAAAAATAATGGGTGACTTTTGAGTCAGAGATCTGACTGTAACAGGTGGAGGGTGTGGATTGGTAGAAGTCTAGGGTGTGAGGGACATGTCTGAGAGACAAGATAATGACTAATACAACATGCCTGAGCTTGGTTTCTCCCTGGAAATGAATACGGTTTAAATTTTTTTCGCTCAGTAAACAGTGAGCCATCCAAGACGTAGCAAGGTGAAAGGAGAAAGCTTTTTGCTTTTCTTTCATCTCTTATGCACCTTGCAGTCTGTGTACCATACCAAAGGTCATGAGCAACAATAAAAAGACGTGCAGTCTCACCCAGAACCTGCTGTGATTTTTGTCACTGTTATTCTAAAATAACAAAGAAGATGTTTCTGAGAGGAAAATAATGTAGAGGATCATAGCACTTACCCGGTGAAGACCAGGCAAAGCAGTGTGCAGATGAGGATGAGCACCTGGTTAAACATAGCAGAGTGTGTGCGCTGGATGGCACGGTGAAGATCATTCTGCGGGACAGAAACAGCTTGACTACAGTGTTCCTGAAGTTGTACAACTATTTAGCAAGAATCTGATCTTGGCTATAAATATAATAACACGGATTGATCTATTTTTAATAGGAATTTTTAACTGAAATTGGAAAGGCCCAGAGAATATGGATAAAATCACTAACATGACTGAAAGATGAACTCTTACATTTTAGTACTTAACCACTGATCATAGATCATAGTTTATAGCTATATATATATAAATTAGACAATTAGAAATAGTTGTTTTATTTCACACCAACACTCCAAATTACCACTTGACTAGCTGCAAAGGACTCAAAGAGGCATGCAATACTGTTTAAAAAATTACATTCATACCTGATTATACTTTTTTTTTCTTATATTTTCTAATAAATACAACTGGTTCGATTTCTCTAAATAAAAAAACAAATTAGTAATTTAAACACTGATGACCAGTAAAAAGCACTTACTGTGGATGAAGGGAACGCATTAAATGTAACACATCTGTAAATTCCCATGTTTTTTCCACTTATTTCAGTAAAAAACAAAAGACTTCACGTTTGTATTAAAAACCATTGACCTCTGAACCCCTCTGCCACTTACAACTATATTCTGATGTTAAGAAACATGTTCTTTAATTGTCCTGCAAATCTATTCCGTCGTTAAACATTCTTCTTTTGACTTTTTTTTTAATTAAGTCATTAATCAAACCAGATAGGGAAGTTTCCCTACGATAGGTTCCCATACTAGTCTGTGGTCTCAACACCCTACAGCTAAATAATTTCCATAACCTCATGTGACTGCATGAGCTGTAAAGGAGGATCTGCTAAAAAAGCCGTGAGAATGTGTAGTAAAGTAGATTAGCTGAAATACTTTAGCTGAAGTTTTTCATACATTCATTTCATACATTTGCTCCAGTTGATGATCCCTGGTCTACATATCAACATCTACACAACAGAAGGTAAATGATTGATTTATAGCCCTTTATTTAAATACACTACATTTCGTTTATGAATTTTCACTCTTTTGTCTGACTGGAATAAATAAGTGGTGATCAACACTTTGTCAAAATGCTCAATATCTGGCCTGTTTCTTGTTTCTTTGTGGTTTGAGGCTTAACATAATTTTATCAAATTTACATTATCTTTGGCAGAAACAGCAACAAGCATTTGTTCCTGACACCACCAGTATAATTTGTCTGGTCGATGTCTGTACTGTTTAGTACAATCCACATCCACAGTTGTACAATTCAAAATAATACATACTCCCTGCCAAGTTCTTCTTGGCCATTTGACCTGACCATCTGCCAGGAGAAAGGATGTTGGCACATTCTCAAATTCTGAATATTGATGACTCATTTTTAAATTACCACGATGCATATTATTTACAACTTCCTGAACCACTCTGATTGGAGGTAGCATTACACAGCAATTGTTTTTTCCACCAAATATCTCTAATTGAACGCTTTTAGACATTAGCTGATTCTGCAGATTACTTACAATCATGTTCTCCAGTGCCGACTTGGCAAGCCAGCAATTAAGGAACACTGGGACAAATATGTTCCTCCATGGTGGCCAAAAGATCTGAAAGAAACATTTGACATAAGAATTGCCTAATATAATTTACCTATGATTTAGAAAAAGTATAGTAACAACAAAAATGTGTTATTATTATTATTATTGTTGTTGTTGTTGTTGTTGTTATTGACATTTCCATCATTATGTAAATAAAGAGCTATTAAAATCTATTTAAACAGTTCAGTTCGAGAAATTAAGAAATCATAAAGAATGTCAGAGCTGAGTTGGATTAGGCGTGTAGGTACATTTGTTATAAATAATTCACTGATGTGTTTTAGTTGCACTTGTTGTTGTTAAATGCATCCTGTGCATAAGGACTCCCAGGACTTACAATCCCCACTAGCTTTACAGTAGTTACTAAATAATTCAGAGTTTCTAAATAATGTCTATGTTTAAGATAAACACATTGTGGATTTAGATTAAAGCTTTGAGATGTAGAATATCAAGAAAAATGATTGCTTTGATTTTATCTTTTGGATTTTATGAAGACAACAATTTAGCCACTTACTGTAATTATGAATGGCACTGTATTGATCATCTCAAGGATGAAGGAAACTTGGAAAAGCTGCTCAAAAATGTTTCCCTGAAACAAAAGAATTAGAAAAACAGTTACGCAAATATTCCTTATCAGAAGCTATTATGGTCTGGCCCCTACTAAAGGAAAACACTCATTTATTCATTAGTTAAGTCCAAGCTGTAATTTCTTCTTCCATTATGCTGTTAGTATAACATCATTTTATTATACTGAAAGTCTAATGTCTTGATGATTTGAAAGCCTGTTACATTTTACCCATAGAGCAGAATGAAACAGAAATATTAAAGAGAATTGCACAAGGTAAGGAACAAGAGCCATACTATCAGAGCTAAAGCTGGCCTCAACACTAAGGGCCTGTCCCACTAAGCTGTTTGCAGTTATTTCATGTGTAATGAAACCAGATTCTGCAAAAAATGTCTTGTGTGTTGTGTATGAAAAAGAAAAACAAAGCTAACACAACTCAGAACAGGCCAGATGCATTGGGATATATCTTTGGCAAGAAGGAGGATCTGCTACAGCCTTCAGTCAATAGAATGTTCATTACAGATATTACGAGTGCTTTTCAGGTCTTGTTTGTGCTATGAGAGTATGACTTCTGCTTGTTTGTGCTTATGTGTGTACATCCATATGGCCCTCAGAGTTCATTTGGATCAATATTATTCCAAACTGAAAAGGAAAAAGAAGATAGCAGAGACCATACAGTACCTTGTAACTGAGATATGTCAAAAGCATTGCTTCTAGGAAGCTAATTAAGGCCACTGTCACCTAGAACATGGGGAATACAGAAATGAAACATGTATCATTACACAAAATATAATCTATTTCATACACCAATTATAAACAGAAAACCAAAGCTGTTTAAGGAATCTTTCTGCTGTTGAAAGACTCTCTCTGCTGATTCTACCTTCAAGCTGTCAGAAATTCTGCCTACCTGTATCGCCCATACAGGAGTCTTTCTGTTCACCCAGAATATCAAATCCCTGAAGAGATAAAACATACACACATATTTATATATCCATATATACATTCAAATTAAATTAAATCCAAATTCCAACAATGATAAATCCATGTTTTATTTATGTGTTCACAGTAGAGTATGTGCTGGTCTTACAATATGTAAAAATACTGCACAGACATTAGATAACATCAGATTAACCTTAAATGTATGCATTACATAACAAACTGACCCTTCCAGTTTAAATGTGAATTAATGGCAAACAGCAAACTTCATCTGTGTGTGTGTTTGTTTGTGTGTGTAGGCTGGGTGGGTGTGATGTTTGTTATTTTAATACTAAACTAGGCTGATAAATGTTTTAGAATAATGTATTCAAGTAAAATGTAAAAATGTGAAATAAATTCATTTCCAGAAAACTTATTTAAAAGTACATGGAATCATAATGTCTTAATAAACTTCAATGAGAAACTCTACTATCTCAGATCTATGTTTAAACACTCTTCAGTTTCCCTAGAATTATGTTAATGTACATCAGAAATAAGTGTAAACTATATGCTTTGTTGATAAATAAATGTATATTACAGTACTTTACAGTTCTGGTACAACAAACAAACAAACGCACGAACGAACAAACAAACGAACGAATGAACAAACGAACGTTACAAAAAATGCTATTCACTCAGATAGAACCTTACAATACAAATGTCATGACTATACTATAAACTATTGTAAAAAAGGAAACCCAAGTCATGGATTACGTTGCACAAATAGAAGTGTAGGTTTTCAATGCTGTGAAAGTTATGTAACACACACGAAAATAAACATTTTTGGAAGAAAAAACAGGAAAAGTTGTTCCAAACTTCACTTAAGACCCATCAGTCAGGTGTGTTTTTAAATGAACAGACGGCATAACACACAGCACAATCCTCACAATCTGAGATGAATTTTTGTGTCAATTTGTGTGTTACATGCAATGAGCTGTTAGTTTATTAGGCACACCTTTAACTTTCACACAAATTGAAACTGATATCCAGGTAAGATAGACATGACATATCTGCAATATAGGATTTTTAACAATAGACAGTGTCAGAAATCCAGTATAAGTATCAATGCATTAAATTCTAGCAACAGCTAGTGTTTAATTACACAACAAAATCGGCAAAACAAGTGACAGACAGCATCTGAATTCAATAACAGTGTGCAGAATGTGCAGATCTGAAAACACAGTTTGTCAGCTCCTAAAATGGGCTACAACAGCAGATGATCATGTCAAGAGCTGATGCCAGTATAAAAGAAAGGAAGAAAGAAAGAAAGTGCATCTCTTTCTTTCTAAAGCACATTTCAGTGAGTGAACGTGTTAAAATTGGAATATTTAGTTTAGGAAAAAAGCAAGATACATGAGCAACCATGTGGAGTAACCTAATCCTCTTGGTACAAGAAAAAAAAAATTGCAACATGCACAAGATATTGTAGGTGAAACTAATAACCTACAGCTCAGTGCGTTTATCTATATATATGTTGTGTAGCGACTCGGTGATGAAGCTCATGAACTATACACAGCAAACGATTCAATTCTCACCAGTTGATCTGGATGGGATCTGTCGTCTGATTGGTAGAGATTTTACTGCACAGAGTATCAGTGACATTGAAGTAGGGCTTCCTGCAAAATAAAATGAAGTTCATTTCATTTGAAATGACCATAGACCCTATCTAAAACTTAAATCTTAAACTGAAGTTCTATGAACTCATGCATGTCAGACAGGAGTAAGACAGCTGATGGTGTGCATTTGATGTGTAATCATTTAAGGGACCATTCAATCAATCTTGACACATTAACACACTGAAAACTGTTAAAATATCATGTGTAGTAAAGAGCCTGGTCTATGAGGGTAAGGAGAATCATCAGGCAGGTACAATTACAGACATATGGGTTTGGTATTTGTAGCCCAATATTTCAGCATGTTTCAAAAAAGTAAACCAATAGAAAAGGCACTAGCTCACAGAAAATCACTAGCTCACAATTTTCCCCGGTTTAAGTTCATGTTCTGTAGAATGTGTGTGTGTGTGGTGCTGGTTCCGGTGTAGTCTTGAATGCACTCAGTAATGCAAATTAGGTAATAAAACAGAGGTGAGAATTATCCTGTCAGCTCAATGCGTCTCCTCTATGTCCGCAGCTGACATTTGACCATGCCCAGTCTGCCACTGGCAGTATTATGCAATATTAATATTTTATCTTATAAAGAGACCTAGCTTTTTATATACTCTCATTTCCATTTCCAGAGTGTTTCAAGCTAATTTCATAAATATAAACACAAAACGCACAATTATGATTGGGATTGGTTGTTCCTTTTTCTCACAATAGCACAAGGATACCAATAGAATGCGATTAAACAAACAAGGGATGTGTTCATTTGACGTAAATCTGAAATGGTAATAATGACCTCTGTTGACCATCTACAAAGATCATTGTCACATAATTGCAGTGCAAAGCATGTTATTTGACACACGTATAATTAGATGTTCCATAATAATAACCGTAATAACCGCAATTAGATCTGCCAGAAAATATCTTAGTTAGGTTTAAACCGGAATAGCCTATTATCCCCTACCCCAAACTTCACACACACACGTACACACACGCACACACACACACGCACAAACACACACACAACCCTGGAACCGATGCCTTTTGCTGTCTGGTTTCTATGGGAACATAGTCTTGTGCTCTCTAGACATAGTATGTTTTCCTCTCCTGCTATCTCTCTTTCTCTCTCTCACTCTCTATCACTCACACCCACACACAGGTCCACGGACACACATCACACATAACAGACACACAGAGTGCTTCAGTGGTTCATTTCTGAGGCTAGATATCTGCTGTTGAAAGAAAAGAAAAAGCATTGTAATGGGTTTAAAACCAGACCAGACACTGTGTATCAGAAAGCAGTTTCTTGCTGGTATTCAGGTACCTTACTAGTCTTACCGTTCGCATGGGACATCCAGTGATACTCTGAGAATGTAGAGGAGACATGTTAACAACTTCAGGGAGAGGTTGAAAAGGCGTATTCTGAGGCCTTCAAGACACAAAAAACAGTATTAGAGAGTACAACTGTAACGTTTCCTTAAAAGCATTCAAATTTGAATTACTTTAGGCCTAGCTAAATTTTATTTTATTCATTTTATCATGAATTCAGCTAAAAGTTTGATATTTCAGGTTTTATATTTCAAAGGCAAGCAGAAATTCAAGTCAGTCCTATTCTCATTTAGCATCAACTCATTTGCATGTAGTGTACTGCATAAGCCGCCAGTTCTAACCTGCTAACCGCCTGTGACTTTTAAAACTATTTTAATATTTGCTGATACCTAACTGACAAAAATTGTCCGTAGTGTGTGATTGTGTGAGTGAATGAGAGTGTGTGTGTGCCCTGCGATGGGTTGGCACTCTGTCCAGGGTGTATCCTGCCTTGATGCCCGATAACGCCTGAGATAGGCACAGGCTCCCCATGACCCGAGGTAGTTCAGATAAGTGGTAGAAAATGAATGAATGAATGAATGAATAGTATTTTTTTGAAGGACCTTTATTCTGACAGTCCTCCATGTCATGGTACTACATGCTTAAGAGGAACTAATTTAAAATGACTAGGCATCTTGTAAGATAAATAATATACTACCATGCCTGGTCTTAAAAAAATTAAAGAAGAGAGCTTTATAAAAACAAATGATTAAATTTTAAAGCAAACCTGACACTGTTTATGAGTAATACCAAATGGAGCGGCCTTTACTGTTTTGTCAGATAATAAATTGTGTGAATATCACAAGTGCAAGTCACTGGACAGTAAAATGCTGAGAGACCATTTTATTTGCTCACAATAACTCTAAACACATAAATTGTGCTTAACAATACTACAGCAGGTCTATCAACTCAGAGCAAAAAATAATTCATGCAGTAATTAGTGCTCACAAGGAATCACATTTAATAGTAAGTGTGCATTCACAACAAACAAAATGGAGCAAAAGAGCAACAGACAAAAAAATTATTAGTAGTATCATTATTAATATTTATTATTATGATTATTATTATAGCCCCCAGATAGACCAGTGGCAGGATCCTGTGCTCTCATTGCACAGCCTGGGTTTGATTCCCGGGCAGGGCGCTAACCCAGCCACTGAAGAGTTAACTCTCAGTGCCGGTCCCGAGCCAGGATAAAAATGGGAGGGTTGTGTCAGGAATGGCATCCAGCGTAAAACCTGTGCCAAATCTAATATGCAGACCACGTGATCTGCTGTGGTGACCCTGAACAGGGAGCAGCCATAGGAAGAAAAAATAAATAAATATGATGATTATTAATATTAAAAGTAGTAGTGGTGATATCATTAGTAGTCATCATTAAATAAAAATTATAATTTATTATTATAAATTTATATTAATTAATTTATATTTATAAGTATTTTATTAATTATTATTTATAATTGCACACAGTCTGGTTCCTCTCATAGCTTCTCTTTTATTTATTCCTTAATTTACAGTTTTAAAATGTATGTTTTTCAAGATTTTTCAACTTTTTTTATTCCTAGATATATTATTTTCCTAAAATTCCTAAACTTAGAATTTATATTATTATTAAGGTTTCTACTTTGTTTATTTATAAATAAAAACATATTTTTTAAGGTTTTTCCTTTATTTACTCCATAACATTTAGAATTTACATTTTTACATAATTTATTTTATTGAATCTATTAAATAAATTTTTACATTTTCACCTTGTCTTTCATGTATGTTTCTTTTGCACTAGACTTTTGTTGTTGTTTTTTTCTTTCATAAAGCATACAATAATATTTAATGGAAAAGTGTGGTGTAGAATGAAAATTAAACCAGAAATATTTAAATGGGGGGCACGGTGGCTTAGTGGTTAGCATGTACGCCTCACACCTCCAGGGTTGGGGGTTTGATTCCCGCCTCCGCCTTGTGTGTGTGGAGTTTGCATGTTCTCCCCGTGCCTCGGGGGTTTCCTCTGGGTACTCTGGTTTCCTCCCCCGGTCCAAAGACATGCATGGTAGGTTGATTGGCAGCTCTGGAAAATTGGCACTACGCACTACGGGTTGGCACTACGTCCAGGGTGTATCCTGCCTTGATGCCTGATGACGCCCGAGATAGGCACAAACTCCCCGTGACGGAGGTAGTTCGGATAAGTGGTAGAAAATGAGTGAGTGAGTGAGATATTTAAATGAAATCTATATTATTTGCAAAACAACAAACCGAGCAATGTGAGGTCCAAACCAAGTGGTAATACGCGAAACATTTCAAGTGACTTCACAAACAAAATCACAAAATAAAGGTTTGGCCTTGGACACTAACAGCTCATATGGAAAAGCTCAATACTACAGCAAGACATTTAATTAACTCAAGCTGGATTCACTTACTTGACCTTTGGTTTTTGATAAAGAAGAGCTTCAATCGTTCTTTAAATGTGTTTTCATTCACATAGAATTCCACCTGGACCCTGCACGAGAAATAAAAACACACTAAAATTACGCATAATATAGAAAAGAAAAAAAAAGACTTTGCATTTTATATACAGTATGTATCTAACACAAGGCTCTAATGGCATACAAAATATAATTACAGCTATACCAGCACAGCATTATAACAGGGCCACGGAAATGAGAACATAACAGACAAAAAAAATGTTGATCGTCTTTATTCCCTGCTACTTATTCTTGCTTTCAACAGAGCCTGTCTCTTACAGAGAGCACTTAGAAATATAATATCCTCATATTTGCATTATATTACTGCTGTTCTATCTCAAAGCCTTGAATTGAATAAGAGACATGAGATAAGTGAGACACGCTAAAATGCACAGCATGCATTAAAAACACAATGAGCTCCATTACACAAACAATACCATTGCGTTTCTGCTGCATTTGAAATACCATCTATTTACAAGTGATCTTACATTCAACTAGAGATAATAAGGGAAACCTTTTTATTATTCAATTCTGGAACCACACATGGCTTTTAGTCAAATACATTTCAATGTAGTATTGGTTGTTTGAATATTGACTGAAAAAGGAAGAAAAAAATAAACACATGCCAGTACAATGTGATGTCTGAGCACTACAGATATTATACCACTCATCTAAGTTACTTGTAGAAAGTTTAGTCTATCATGTTTCAAACCTGACTCTGTACAATACTGCTTCTTCCTGTCAGTGTATGAATTTCAGCTGAAACACTGACTGGTTCAATGGTCCATGGTTTATCCAGGGTCCTGTGTGTTAGCATTATTTTTAATATATAGTAGGATATTGTGTTGTAAGCAACCCGTCAAGCAAAGGTAACAATCAGTTCATCAAATCTTAACATTTATTACACTGATTTAGATTCAGAGTGCTGTTGAGTTATTGATTTGGCTCTAAATGTAGTTCCAACTGTTTATAAAACAATTTATAAAAATTCTCTCGTTCTAAAACGTTGGGATTTACATAGTGACATAGTGATGTGTGGCAGATGTTGTGTGACGTCAAGGGTCTTTGGTCTTATCTTAAAAGGTCCATTGCAGCTGCAGAAGCTTTTTTCTTGCCAACCAAGCAGGAGCCACTTGGTTAATCGGTTGATCTTGGTCTCCAGTCAGCGATCAGGTGTGCCTCCTGTTTGGCTTAAATGAAACCCTGCAGCCACACTGGTGCTTTGCAGATAAGACTAAAGACTTTAAATAACTGGATTTAAAATGGTTGTTATGATGAAGTTTTCTGTGAGGAAATGTTTATATAGCAGTTTTGGAAGGATTCTTCTCTTTTTAACAGTCAGAGCTAAACCTGTTCATTTTCTGAGACATGAAAGTGTTCAGGATGTAGGCCAAGAAAAAAAAAAGAAAGGCTGGTGCACGAACACATTTTATAGTGTTAAAGAGAAAGTATTACATGATAACAGGAACTAACTTGTTTTAAAGAGTATATTAAGCATAACTATAAATGAAACAAATATACATGCAACTGTTTATTAAATAAATATTTTTAGCATTTGCAATCAAGCGCTATAACGAAATACATTGAGTTGTACAGTTATTAGGAGATAATCAACTTCAGGTGATTAGACTTGATGATTGTAAAGTCTACATTTTCAGATCTATTTGGTGTCACACTGTTTACACAAGGTAAATAATTTCCAGAAAAATCAGCAATCAAAAAGGTTTTCTTATCATTACAGTTTTACTTGACAGCAAACAGTAATGAAGACAAAGTGGCCTCGAAGAATGATGTACAATGAATAATACATTAGATTGCCATTACGGCAATCATTTCCTCTTAAAAGCCAGATGACTTGAGAATGAGGCGCTATGGGATTCCTTATTGGTTTTGCAGAGGTACTTGTGGAGCAACAGGCATTAGAGCAGGGTCTAAGAAACATAAGCCACAGATACTTGCCTGATAAGTAGACTGACATAGAACAAAAGAGAGGGATAGATAGATAGATAGATAGATAGATAGATAGATAGATAGATAGATAGATAGATAGATAGATAGATAGAGAACGTGTGTGAGAGCGAGAGAGAGAGACAGAGAGAGAGAGAGATCTAAAAGATATATATTGCTTGTACCACATTGCTTATATAGTAGGAGAAACAGGGGGAGGATATAATGTGTTGTATTGAAAAGGAGAAAGGGAGAGAGGGAGGAAAGGGAAAGGGAAAGAGCTGTCATCCATTGTTTCCCACTTCCCTGCACCCACGTCTTTAACGTTTCTATGGTGATAGCAGTAAAATGGGGCTATAATATATATATATATATATATATGTATATATATATATATATATATATATATATATATATATATATATATATATATAATATTTAAGAAGTACTCCTAAATAACTACATCAATACTACAGAAATAATGAATAAACTTCTAGTAGTTCTATCATTTACATAATCAAGTGCAAATATGTTCGTTTGTCTTCATATATTGTGCAAAATTGAAATATTACCTCAGTTTTCTGTGCAATTCACATTCAAACTCAGCAGTCATCAAAATAAATAATAAAAAAAAGCCCAGACATGAAATAGAGTAAAACCATTTGACCCTTTGAGTAAATTACACTTGAAGCTCTACCCTTGAAAAGTTCTACTTCTGTGTAGACTTCTTGTATACATTTATCCCACCCACACGTGCACGCACATCATCATCCAGGCACTGTGCAAGGGCTATAAATAGTGCTAGAGACATGAATATATAACTGTTGAACACTTGCTTGTCAGCAAGCTCATTTTAGCCTCCATGGTGAGAAAAAAGCTGTCAGAATAATCACATACTAGGAGCGATACTTCGGCTTAGGTCATATGCTCAATACGTTGCTGTAGGAAAAAAATCTTTAAGTCTGCAGGTTTAATTCAAAGCAAACATCTTCCTTCTGTTAAATTATACAGCAGGTTCTCTTTCTCTGGGAGTTAAACTGTGGTTTAATGATGAAATATTCAGGTATACACTAAATATCCACAAGGAAACTGTGGCAGACATAAAATGACAAGAATATGTAAAGATTTATACATGTGGTCTTTATCAGTGTGCCAATGTTATTTAAAAGCTTAAAGAGGTTTTACATTAGACACATTAACAGGAACCTGATGGACTGCTAACAACATACAGTAGCCATCAAAAGTAAACAATCATCTTGATACCTTCTGTGAGGTCAAAGTTTCAATAGAAAACTAATTATTTCGGATAATAAAAGTTTCTCATTGCATTCACACACACAAAAAAAGAAAATTGCTCACATTGGTATTTAGACCTCAGGTGTAAGTTAAGCACCTCACAAGCTTTGTGAGAGTTATAGTCAGGGTAGAAATTTCCAAAATATAAATTTTGTGCTGAAAATATAAAATAAATGAATAAATAAATAAAAACTATAATTACTTTGTACTGGATCAAGTGCTTTTTTATAAGCATCAAAGTGATGATGATGATTTCCATGTGACAATAACTCAGACTGCAAGAAATATTTTTGTCAATATACTACACTCCAATTAGCTGTTTATTTGAATTCTGCCATCTTCTTGTTCGTATTTTTGTATTGTTGTAATTTTCAGTATTTTCGATCCCACATATTTTCTCCCTACATTTTATATCCCTTATAATAATATCCACATTTTCTATCCCTAATTTGAAAAAACTTTGTTAAGTCATTATTTTATTTCAACATACAGAAGTACAAAATAAAAAAATGACAATATTTTCAATATATCATCAGCAAAATCAGAATGTAGAATAGAACAGCAGCATTATTCCCTCAAAGCAGATCCATCACTATGTCATGTCCCATTTCCATGATGCAAACCACCAGCACACGTGTTTTATACACAATCTTTCCCATACTTTTCTTTCTGTCTCGACATAATGATTCTCTCTCTCTCTCTCTCTCTCTCTCTCTCTCACACACACACACACACACACACACAAGCGCACACACACACACACAATGTATCAGATGGAGGAAAATAAGGCTGATAAGCATCCATTGGTAGAAACCACACAAGACCAGCAGAATGCACAAGGGTTTATTAGACTCTGTAACAAAGCACAGTACAAAATGACAAACAATTTACAGAGTCAAGAACGATTTCCCCATAATGGACACGTCTCTGTGCTTTCTGAACTTACTGTGCATTAGTGGAATCCATGCTGTACTCTTCTGAATACCTGAGAAGAGCACACACATAAACATCCTGAAATAAAGGTAAACAGAGCTACAGTATGGGATTCATGCAAAGTCAGGCACGGTGCAAGCATGCAGTAAGCCAGAGACGTTGGAGTACTTCTGTTTACATACTGCAGTAGTTTTCTGTCACAGTCAAGTATTACACACTTCTGTTTACGATTGTTGGAGCTCGGGTATAAGATTCTAACAATACAAACAGAAAACAATTGATTCCTGAAGGGTGAATCGTCATTGGAGTCAGGCACGTAATGGAAACTGAGGGCTGGGAGCACAGGACACTAGAGATAAGAGCAGTAATTGGCTTTTTTATGGATGTTTTACTGTAAATTGCTGTCTGTCTTTATGAACCATTTCTACCTGAAATGAACATGAAACAAGCAGTGGCGATATTATATATAACTTAGGATACAAGGTTAGATTAGTGAATTAAATGTCAGATTTTTTTTTTTTTTTGTTATATTTGCAAAATTCTGATTGTTGCCAATAAAATATTTGCTCAGAGTAAATGCTATGATCTCTTTGGATACTCCAGACTTATAAATAAACAATTAAAAACAATGTATAGTCACCAGTATCCAACTAATTATGATAACAGGTGTCTCTACCACTTGTAAGTCATACTGCATGTTAATTCAAAATCCAACCAAATTTGCAATGGTAATGTGCACAGTGTGAAAAGTAAACAGTCCCTCTGCTGGTCCACCCTTTGCTGTTATAATCACCTCTACTCTTCTAGGAGGGTTTTAACACTGATTTTGAGGCATATATTTGGGGATTTTGTATTCAATCCACCATAAGAGCATTACTGAGATCAGTCACTGATGTCAAGTGAAAAGATCTGACAAACAGTTGGTGTTCCATTTCATCCCAGTGATGTTTAATGGGGTTGAGGTCAGGGATCTGTGCAGGACACCTGAGTTCTTTCACTCCAACTTTGCAATGGCAATGAAATCACTGAGCTTAACCACTTTCTGCCAAAATGGTAATACTGCTAAGAATTACCTGCAGATTTTCATCCATTCCAACACAAAATATAATGGGGTTCGAAAATCATGTCGAACTTTGCTAATTTTGAATATTTATTCAGCACACTTGTGCAATTGCAAAACACCAAAGCTATAAAATCTGCTATAAAAAGAATATGACACAGCATGATGCAAAACTCACATAAACGCTGAAACAAATGCATCAAAATAAAGAAAGTATGGAGAAAAATGAGACTGCTGATGATTGAATGGATGCCTTCTCATCTGTGAAATATGGTTGTTTGCCTCAGTGCATAGGGTTCACTTATCTTTATTGATATGACTGCAGACACATGGTCATGCATTTCACTTACTGAAGATAAGACTGAAGGCAAGAAGCCAATGAAGCCAGAAGGAAATGAAAATGGCTAAACCAGAAAAGATACCCAGACTCAAATACCCAGCTGTCACTGATTAAAAGGAATTTGTAAAAGGTGGCATATATGGCAGTTTTATTTATGATTATAAATATTTTTTCCAATTACAAAATCATTCACTCATTCATGTTTAGTAAACTGACAACCCTAACCCTAGCACCATGTTAGATTTGCAGTCTATCCTGGAAACACTGTGGCAGGAATAAATAATTAATTTTCAATTCCTGCCCCATTACATAGGTTTCCCCTTCGTGCACTAGAATTAATAAAATAACGAGGTGAATTTAGACACCTCAATCTTTCAAACAAACACTTAACCCTTCAATGTTATACAAAGTCAGCACTCACATCTGTGATTGGCTAGCTAGACGTGTACTAAAGAAGCCAGTAATCCAAAAAATATTCACACATCAAAAGCATAAACACAGCAGAATATCCAAAACATCAGAACATTTGAAAATGCAGCATTCAGTAATACATCAGCATTAATTCATAAAAGGGGACATCATACTGGACATCAAGTGCTTTTCTGCTGATTGATACCCATTCACACAATATGGACAATTCAGAGATGCCTTTAGGAGGAAACTGGAGTACCAAGAGGAAACAACTGAAGCAGTGTGCAGGGTGAGAAACTGGAGGTGTTAGACAATCATGCAAACAACTAATCCACCTCATACCAATATAATATTAATAATTGTTTTCACTAAACTAACTAGATTGAAAAGTGTTATTATTTTTCTTTGTGAAAGCTACAGTATATGCTATGTCCAATAGTAACAAGCATGTGATGAGCAATAAAGACCCACACTTTCTGTATTAATGAGTTAATGTTGATATGGTTCTAAATGTCCTATAGTGCTTCTTGCTTTGGTGTTGCATTTTATGTTAATTGTTAATGTTTTGCACTTACGGACCACCATTTTAATCCATACTGGAAAACAGCCAAATATGCTTTTTGGATTTCCGGTCATAGATGCTGTGGAATTGAGAGGATCCAGACTTACAATCTCTCAGCAACAGTGCTAAGCCTTAATCAGATACACCACTTGAGAGTACTAATGCTGTCAATCTGCACTATAAGCTCAAATTTACAGTGCCCTTTTACAGTCCACAAATCTAAAGTGCTGGACTGTTCTAAGAACCTGGTGATGTTTAGTAGCATCAGATTGTAGATAATAAAAAAGTTTCCATATAATATGAGAAAATGTTTAATGGCAAGAAAAGAAAAAAAAATTCAAGGGCATTTATTAAAAAATACATGTACACTGACTTTTAAGGCCAGAAAATTTAGGGGTAGGGCTTTAGGGATAATACCTCTGACCTTATACCACACTACAGACAGAGCTGGATGTAATGGCCCCCAAAAAGTTAGATTTGAGATCTATTGCTAGTTTTCACTATTTGAAGCAGCAGAATGAAGGAAACTTCATTCACATAAGTTTAAAATGCAAAATATGAAAATTCAAGCATCTGTGAATTATAGTAGTGCTCAACTACTTGTCAGCTTACACTATACAGTGTCCCTCAGTTTGACACAGGCACTGAATTTCATCTGAAACCAGGAGCTTAAATATAGTGAGGCTTTATACAGAGACCTTGAAACTACAATATCATTTTATTTGCCATGCTTGGAGCAATACTGCATCCACCCTCACACCTCTTACACAGGTCATTTTTTTTGTGCAGTACTGTTCTTATGGATTAGTTTTATGATTATTCAAAACACTTTTTTAGGAAACAAAAAGCAATCAAGTCAGATGAGACACAACCAGTTTAACTGAGCAAAGCTAATGACAGAAATCAGTTAAATGGGCACACCATATTATACAGTAAAGATTAAGGGCATTTACTAATGCAGTTAGTTTGACTGGAAGATGTCACTAAACTTCAATTGCTGTCTGTAATGGCCATCATTTAACAACACCACATATTCACCTGAATTTTATACAAATCCACTGTCATGTAAATAGGACTGATAAAATTTTGGCTACAAATACTCAGGCCCAGATTTCATGTACTTGTAGTACATGTACTTGTGTCATACATTAGGTTTCAACAACATTAAAATGAGATTTTCATTCACGTATGAAAAGAACTTACACTTTGTTCAATTGTTTTTCAGGTTTAGGTATATTGTAGTTTTTCAGTGTGTTATAATGGATGCACTGCTATGCACATATAACTGGGTTTAGTTTAGTTTGGCTTTTCTGTGAGTCTCTCAGAGATATACAGTATATATACTCCACTGTTGATCAGAAAAATCCTGCACATGTTTTGGCTTTCTGGCATCGTACCCGCTATTTAAAAATATTCCCAACACAAATTATTTTGGTCTTTTGGAGGCGCAAACACAACAGCACCACCAATGGCCATAAGAAAAATACACAGAATGGTATAAAGAAGTGAGTTTCCAAACCCCAGACTGTATCAAGTGGTTGCATAGAGTGGAATGCTCCCTATATACAGTATGATCTTAAGTTTCCATGCAAAATTAACATCATTTTATCCTTAGCATCCTTTTCCCCCAAAATGCCTTTGTAGCAGAAATCAAAATACATAGAAAAGTCATAGAAAAGGAAACTATTGAATTTGAATGAAGATAATTCAGTTGTCTAAATTTGTGTGTGTATGTGTGTGCAATAATTTTGCCCAATATTGCTCTTATTTTTCTATCACTTAGACTAATAAAATAATGCATTGCTTAAACCTGTTAGTTTACTTCCCAAGTTATTGATAGATATAAAATTGTACTCTTCCCATCTACTGTCCTGTGCACCTGAAATGCCTGAAGAACCCGAAACTAACAGAGCTCCTACAGTACCATTTCCTGTTTTTACTTATCAGAGTTAAACATGTCTTAGAGCAAGGTTTTCTTTCTTTGACATGAGGAACCCCTGCACAGCTTTTTGTTTGTTTTCCCAGCTCCAACATCTGATTCAACACACACAAGGCTTCGAAATTAGCTGATATGTTGTATCAGGTGCTTTTGAAAACAGAAAAACACAAAACTTCAGTGTAGGGGTCCTAGCACTAAGACTGAAAATATCTTCTTCAAGCTAGGATGCTTGTAGCACCACAGGCCAGGTCTTTCACAATTAAATGCCTGTGATTAACCTGTGATGGTGAGGTTATGGATAGAAAAGAAACAGTTTACTGAAACACAGTTAATAGCTTTGAGAGTAAAATTTCAACAAGTTGCATTTTTTAACTGTCAGTTACTGTTTTATTGTTATGGTTCATCAAATAACATATACTTTCCGAACAGTTTAGTAGGAACACATATACTCATGCTCATTCATGCTCAGTTATCCAATCAGCCAATCATGTGACACCAGCATAAAATCATGTACATATGGATTAAGCATGAATAAAAGTTTAGAACTCAGAAGTTTAGATTTTACAAAATGGTGCAAAATAAATAAATAAATTTATTAAAGATCAAAATACAACATCCTATGAGCTGTAAATCTGCAGCTGGAAATAACTTGTTGATGAGATAAGAGAATGGCCAGACTGTTTCCAAACTGACATGAAGGTAAATGCCACTCTTTACAAACATGCTAAGCATAAAGATTATTATTATATTATTATATTATTATATATTATTGCAGTAAGCTCAACGTGTCACAGCTATAGGCAGACAGTCTACAACAGCAAAACCAGATCGGGTTCCATTGTCCAGTTTCTGGTAAACCCAAATTAGCTCATCTGGCACCACCAACTATGCCATAGTCAAAGTCAATGAAATCACATCTGCCCCCATTTTTATGCTTTGATCTTGAGTATTAACTGATGCTCCTTACCTGTTTCTGCATGATATTAGCATTGCACTGCTGCCACATGATTAAATAAATGGATGAATGAGCAGGTTTGGTGTGCAGTAAGAATAAAATGAAAATCGAAACTTATGGAGTGGGTTAATACCACAATTCTGTCAACAAGTTCTTAAAACCTCAAAGCTGTGCTTGGATTATATCTTGGTTCTTTCAAAATTTTGTCCTAAAAGATACTGTAGTTTTTAGACGGACTCTAATTAGGTTCCTTGTCACTTTTAAACTTAAATTAGGATGGCTTAATCAACCTATTAAAGTAAGTTTGTAAGGGTGAAGCTGCACTCAAATTAGCACGCTCTTTAAGAAAGAGAGGAAAGTGATCTCAGGACCTAGATATCTAGTTGCTCAACAGTTTCCTCTCTTTCTGCTTGCATGAGCATGCAAGTTGCAGCAGGAAAACGGAAAAGCTCTTAATATCAGCAAAAAGGAAAAAACGGAAATAAATTACAGTAATTCACACAGTGAATTATACACAGTATAATCTATACTTTTATAGTGCAATTCATCAAATATGAGAGAAATCTCAATTAAAACATAATATACTTAAGACTGAAAGGTAAACAGCTCTCTGGCAAATTCAATGTATTTTTTCTAAAGTGGTTATAAGCCAAAGGTTATTTCCATTTGAGCTCTTTATCCCGTTCAGGTTTGTGGGGTATCAGGAGTCTATCCCTGGAACAGTGGAATTGAGGCAGGATTAACCCCTGAATATAGAGAAATTGCTAGTTCTATGAAACAAGCTTGAAGTTGGAGAGGCTCTATAAAGGATCAATATGTGCTGTCGTGTTAGGAGATGTATCTTTAATTACTGCAGTAAATAAAGCTTCTGAAGGAATCAAGATTAAAAATGGTGTTTGTAATCAGACACAGCTGGGTACTTGTAGTTCTGCTTAACAATGAATCTAAATAACATGGATGGATGGATGGATGGATGGATGGATGGATGGATAGAGAGAGAGAGAGAGAGAGAGAGAGAGAGAGAGAGAGGAGGAAGGAAGGAAGGAAGGAAGGAAAGAAAGAAAGAAAGAAAGAAAGAAAGAAAGAAAGAAAGAAAGAAAGATTTTTCCTAATGTTTTGTGTATTCTCAATCTCCAATTCTCTACACTTGTCCCCCAGCTAAACTCTGCCCTGCATGGGTCAGCCACTGCGCTCTCCCACTGTCTCAGGCATTTAAAACACACTCAGAGAGTTTACACTAACATCAGCCAATTATAATAAAACCAAAGGACAAGAGTACATGTATGCTGAATACCTCAGTCTAGTAGAAGTTTCAAGCAAGCTCCTCTCTGGACATTTATGAAGTTCCTTCTTAAAGTGGTGGACATGCAGGACAATTTTACGTTTGAAATTGAATAGATGGTTTGTACTTAATTAACGACATCTTTCCAAAATGAATTATATTTCAAAGATGACAGTATATGACTGATATATGACAGGAGCCTGTCAGACTGTTTTGCCACTTATCCATATATTTACATTCGCTCAAAAAAAAGTTTAAGTCAAAACGTTGCTACCTTCAAATATATTAAGTGAAAACTGATAAGATTGTTTGTCATGTTGTCATGTGAAAACTAAATGACTTTTTTCACTTTATTAGTGAGTAAATTTGACCAATTATATGATTTTATAGAGTTTTAATACTCATTTTGCCTGATCTCATTGAGCTCTCATTGAGTATCTCTTAGCTTTCAATATGTACATTAGCCTGACCTGCTGAAAAGCCAATATTGTATAAATGTTTAAACTATAAATATATAAATGTATATATTATAGATGCTAGTCTATCCTATTATTAGCAAAGAAAACAGGCTAACTTAGTTAAATATAGCTTCTTAATGTTAATGCTATTGACAACTTGTTTTTCTTTTTTTTTTGCCATTTATTCTAACGTACATGGATAGCTATAGCACTCACTGTGAAGCATTGCTGAACATGACATAATTATTGATAGATGTTTATTTATTAATGAACCAGATTTACTCTTGAGCAGGAACGACCGGTCACTAAACAGAACCCATTCCATTGTAGCATTTTTTATTAGCCTACATTGTCAGCTTTACAAGTCCCTGTGTTGCTGTTACTATAGAAACAATAATTTATTACAAGTGCAATATAAAGCAGTGATTTGCCTTGCAGCAGGAAGTACTCTCAGAGCTGCTGTTATAGAAAATTAATCAACTTCTGACCAATCAGTATCAAGAATTCAACTGTGCTATGGTATTAAAAATCACTGATTAAGAAACTATAAATAGTATTGCTGTATAGAGAGGAAAAGAAATGCAGGAAAATTCAGTGTACAAATGACCTAATAATAATAATAATTATAGTATCATATTGGCTTCATATCTTTTTATGCTTATCAAAGTAAAATTAGAGGAAGACCCACACTAATTTAGACAGGAATTTACACAGGAATTAGAGGTCCAGTTCAACTGGTATAATCAGGAGCAAATCGTCCCTGATTCACTTTTATGTCATTTTTTACCCAGACTGCACTTTAAGGGGTGTTTCTGCAAACAACTTTGCACATGTCACTTCACATCACAGCTAATCTGAGCTAGAAATATTAAGAACCTTGTATGGGCTGTGTGGAAGATTGGGTATTCTGGGGGGCTGTTTACATCTCCGTATATCTTACTCATGTTCAGGCATTTCAATATTCTTTCATCATGCACAACAGCTCAGAGAAAAGCATTTTTGATGAATAAAATTAAATCAAAGATTTTCCAAATAAACCTTAAAAACAAAAAATTTTATATAGACTGTACAGAGTGCATTAATAAACTTCTTTCAGCATATTAAAGTACAGATAATATTTACATCTAGGAAATGGAAGCCTTAGATTCTGGCCAGTCATTTACAATTTAGCACTTAGACAAATTGGGCTTTCTGAAGCGAAAGTTGAGCAATCCCAAGAGTCAAACTCAGAATGATGTAACGAATCAATGCAGATTTTTAGTTACACTGCATCTTTAACGTACTTAAAGAGACGTATCCACGAACACAGCTATTTTTCATCTTTCATAACTTGGTTAACACACACACTAACTTGGTTAACACACACACTTTGCCCTACAAAGCCACACAGAGTTTCATTTTCTTTTCACTGACCACATTCAATCTCTGGTCTAAAATGCTACTAAATTGTTCTCATTTTAAGTCTTTCTGTAGTTAGTTACTGATATTGCCTTTGTAAGACAGCTATTATCATAGAGTTTAGTGAGCTCCTGTAGCTCATTTAATATATGCTAGCATACAAATTAATTCTCTTACCTTTTAAGGTAAGTTTTATGATATCTAAAAGGCTTTGCTCTTTAGCTAGAACCTACTGGTGTACAAACTGCATCAATAATTAAATGGGGTTAAATCTAATAACTTCAGATTGATAGCAGGAGACAGTGGAATCAATCACATGCTCCTAAGCTCCTAAAGCCTACAGGAGTACTATTTTATCATTGTTTCACATGCACTGACAGCGTGGGCCTTAAGCTGATGGCCTGTTAGACACGAGTTTTGAGCATTACTCTGCTAGAAGGATATGAAGTGATGCTTTATAAAATCAGTTTGGGTGAAAACAGAAAAAAAAACACATCTTGACACTAATATTTATACTTAATAATGTAAATAATGACCTCACGTCTATATTTTTACACTAATTTTTTATAGTTTTCTATTCAAGTCTCCATCAGTGAACTGAATTAAAACTACAATGAATTTGCTGGGTTCATGATTGCATTTTTGACTATATAGTACTCAGTTATAGAAAGGGAATGATTTATAGCCACACTATATCTGGTGTCGCTCAGAAGAGGAAGGCTTTCCTTTGAGTCTGGTTCCTTAAAGGTTTCTTTCTCATATTATCTCAGGGGGTTTTTCCTCACCACCATCACCTCTGGCTTGCTCATTAAGGATACGCTGAAAATGTTTATCATGGTTTTATATATTTCTGTAAAGGTGATGTATGACAGTGTCCATTGTTATTTGATTTGAATTACATGGCTGATATTTATTGATGATTAGCTTACTGAGCAATAAATATTTAATAAGGAACTAAAATATCATGAAATCCTTCACAGTAAGAAATGTAATAGATAGATAGATAGATAGATAGATAGATAGATAGATAGATAGATAGATAGATAGATAGATAGATAGATGCAGTCACTAGCGGTTCTATCTTGCTAGTGCTCTTTGGCTTGTTTCCATAAAAGAGCTATACATATCCCTAAAACAGATTATCTTCCTAGAGATGTTTCTTAGCAGAACCCTATTATCTTAAAAATACTATTTAACTATCCATTAAAGAATTTAATACTCATTTATCTAATAATTAAAATGATAATATATCTCAAAATGTGATATGACATGGAGCACATAGTGCTGACTGGTTTGATGAAAAAATAAAAACAATCATTAATGGATGCCAAAATATAAGACTGCACTTTTTTTTGTTGTTAAAGGTTTTTAAGGCTCAAGTATCGCCGGTCACTTGTGAAACAATGCACATGAGCACACACCTCTTATTTGACTGTCAAATGTGAAATCAGAACTGAAGCTGCTGCAGCCAACTGCACTGTCAACAAAAAATGATAACCTGCAGGTATTCGCAGTCACAGTCTATGTGGTTCTCAATAAATATGTTGAAAACTAGGCCTGTTTCATTAATTCGACATTTCTGGAATGTAACAGAATTACTTGCGAAAATTTCAATATAGGATGAAACAGGTGCACAACACTCAAGGCTCTATGCATCTTGCAGCTACAAAGGTTCCTGTTTGATTTGATGTATGCTTGGATATAGATGCTGCCAGTGCTGACTGTATATTAAGTTATTTGAGCAGAAAGCTTACAGGCTTTTCTGTGCATGGGCTATAAGAGAAAATATTGCACTGCAGAAATGTAAAATGTCAATACAGTGTAGAGAAATAAATCTGGCAGCATGCGACAAGCTGTCACACAACACGTTACACGGACGACCATTCGATACAAGCATGCAGAGCTGAACCAGGGCTGAATGCAGCGTTACCAGGTGCTGAGAAATTGCTTAAAATTCTAGCGCATTCTAGCGCCCCGGCTGATCCGGGATCAGTTTCTCCTGATGCGCTACTGTTGCACTGCGAATGATAGAGCTGCTGCTAAAAAGCACGCATCTCAATCAGGGGCTAGTCGTGATCATAGATTTGTAATTGTTGCGATGGGTTGATCGTTCAGATAGATGCAGCTTTAGGTTAATCGGAGTGCACCTGGCAGCACTGTGCTCTGACTGACTGCTGATCTCTGCGGTACCTCTGGCCGCCGTCGCTCGCCATGGTGCTGCTGGTGCGGAGCGGCGTCGCCGCGTTGTTCTGCTGCTGATCCGATGCGGATTTCCTCAGCTCGCTCTTCACCTCCTGATCGCTGTCACACGGAGACTCGGTCCGTTTAGCTCCCGCCATTCGGTCCGGTACCCGAGTTCAGACAGGGAGGAGAGGAGGCGGGAACATGGAGGAGGAGGAGGGGGTCCGAAAAACAGAAAGTCCGTCAGGGAGCGCGCATGGTGCACTGCCTATAAACAGACAAGTGAACTCACTGGAGCCACGACTCAAGCGCTCCTCTGCTCCTCTGCCACTATGTGCATAAAATCAAGCCGTTTGTTGCTGTTTTTTTTTTTTCTTTCTTTCCTCTATACACAGCATCTATCATGAAATATAAGAACACACTGCTAAACGCTAAACAATAAAAAAACAATAATCAGATTTACTTTTCTTCTAAAACTGGTGCCGGATCCTGCCCATCCAACAACAGCATTTTTGTGAGCCTTTGATGGGCCAAGTATTTATTTTCATGGTCGGGTGGGGTGGGGTGGGGTGGGGTGTTTTAGCAGTACGCACTCATGTAGGTTCGAATCCCGCCTAAGGAGCTGTTCACATGCTCTGGAGTTTTCCTCCCTTTACCCAAAGACGTGCTGAAGGCTGATCAGCATTTTTAAATTTCAAAAATGATACTGTTGTTTGTGCAGGAAACCTCCCCAGGGTTGAGAAGTTCTTTTGAGTTGAGAAGTTCTTGTACTGTACATAAAATCTATTTAGAACATTTATATACAATGAATGGATACAGGAATATGTCTGCATGCATTTCAGGCATGTAACATAAGCCTTGGGGGAAAATAACTACTGTACATTTCTGTCCAATATTTTAACAAAAATCCTAAAAATCTTAATAAATTTATTGCCAAAACAGAGGCTGAATTGGTCAGTGGTGTGGCTGACAAGGTTCTGTAAGGTATAAGATATATATTTTTAAAACAGCTAAAAATCTTAAATGTTTAATGATCAGTTTATATAAGTAATTACAAAGTTAAAAAAAATTACTACTTGTTTTCGCTGTGTTGTGGCAGCTGGTAGGTACTTGAAGTTTTTAGAAGAAAAGTGAATCAAGTCATGCTTAACATTTAATGTTCAGTGAATTGTGAAAAGACTTTATGTTATACTGTATAAAGAGATAGAACACTATACTGTCTATATGTCTTTTATCTAAAGGCTTTACTGGTTTCGCTCCAAGTGCACTCTCATTTGGGTCTGAGAGCCACCAGTTCTTTAAAGATTTAGATTTCTTTAATTGCTATTCTGTAGTATTTGTGCTTGCTTGCAGCAATAATAGTGATTAATCTGAACAACTTATATTAACATATTAATTCCCTGTTCCATCTTTTTCTCTATTTCCAATAGACTAGTTCCTTGTTAAAACACAAACAGCTTTAGATAACAGAGCCTTATGCCAGCTTATATATGTTTTTCAGTAGCTACTTCAGCAAGTAAAAGTTTATTCCACATCTACAGTATATCAGTCTAAATCGGAGTAGCTGTAGGCCGAGGGAGTTTGGCAGGATAAAACAGAGCTTCAGCCAACTCACACTCTATTTTGGTGGTGTATGTGCTTGTTTTCCAGATGCTAAAAGAGGTGTTGTTGACTATTAGATGGTACTGAATATAATTTTACAAAGTGATGTCTAACAGGGGGCACGGTGGCTTAGTGGTTAGCACGTTCGCCTCACACCTCCAGGGTTGGGGGTTCGATTCCCGCCTCCGTCTTGTGTGGAGTTTGCATGTTCTCACCGTGCCTCGGGGTACTCCGGGTACTCCGGTTTCCTCCCCCGGTCCAAAGACATGCATGGTAGGTTGATTGGCATCTCTGGAAAATTGTCCGTAGTGTGTGATTGCGTGAGTGAATGAGAGTGTGTGTGCCCTCTGATGGGTTGGCACTCCGTGTATCCTGCCTTGATGCCCATTGATGCCTGAGATAGGCACAGGCTCCCCGTGACCCGAGGTAGTTCGGATAAGCGGTAGAAAATGAACGAATGAATGAATGAATGTCTAACAGACCTTTCTTATACCTTTGTTAAACAAATAAGTATTAAATGTCTATTCATCATAATTTGTTAACAAATATTTATGAGACAAACTAATTGACTTTAACAAGGTTAAAGGTTTTTCTCATCCATTTTAGTATACAAAACAAGACACAATTTTATATAAATACGTCAGTTTCGACACAGTCAGTGGCCTACTGCATTAGCAATTGGTGAGTGCTCGAGGGAGATGACAGAAAGCAGCGAGAGGCAAGATTAATGTTTGTGATTGTGAGAGGAGTCTAAGGTTCAGATAGGCATGCCAATTCCTTTGGGCATAACAATAAAGGGGGGAAAAAGAAATACACATAAAAATACAATTACAAGACATCCATTTTTAATCTTGCTTATTTCAAAGACAAGTAAAAAGCTTTAGGCAGCAACATCATAACAAGTGACTGCAATGCTCTTGGACCTCTTTCTTGCCAAGAAAATTTCTGTCTGACTTAGACATACTCATACTCATTACTCCAACTGCAATAGTCTACACACAGCCACTATTTCGACAGGGCCCTTTAAAAGGCATTAAAGAAAAATCTGTGCATGTTAATAGATCATCAATACTGACTTCTACCACCGCTTAGTTTCAAACCATCTAATAACTATCTTTCTCAAAAGGGGGACAAACAGAATGAACACAAAAATAGCTAAAAGTAATTATTCTTAATCGTTAATAATGAATTTGTAATCGTTATATATAAATATATGTAATCGTCATATAATAAATCGTTATTTTAATGAATTTATATATAAAGGCAAAGGAGAACTACGACACAAGTACAAACACTACATCTTCTTGTCATTCCATGAAAGGTGTTATCAAGGAGTGAGTTCTATTCAATATTTGGACCCTTTTGTTTAGGTCAAACTGGCCCCATATATTATTAAGGTTTTAAAAGTATTACAGAAAATAACACATCTTCTTAATCCCAAACAATATAGCTAACATATTTTATTACTGTTAGCAATTGTGTCATTCGTTTTTTATAAAGTTAAAATCTGTGTAAAAGATATACTATAATAAATCCTCACTTGGTGACATACGTCTAGAGAAAAAAAATGAAATTGAACATATTTCTTTTAATCTTTCAATTAATGTCTATTGTTTTGAACCGATTTATCAAATGTGAACAATAATAAAAACATGAGAAACAAAAGATTATTGCAGTCACTGAAAAAGAAATACAGCTCTTAAAAATGCATCTGCAACTAAACATGTGAATCAAATGAAACATAAAACCAGAAAAGAAACTACTTAAATGTTTAAGTAAAAGAGAAAAAGGATTTAACGATGAAACAAAATAAGTGAGGAAAATATCTACAAAGAATAATCACAATCAACTGAAAAAATGAAATTCTGGTAATTCTGGAGCTTCTAGTTGATGTATTGTTTGTGACAGTAAAGTATAAATGTGAGTAGTCATGACAGAATCTTGTAGCCTGTTCATTTATTCGCTGGTGTTTTCAAAGAGAATAGGCTCTTGCATTTTAGTTAGCAGCGTTAACACAAGTGACACTGTACAGTAAGGTTAAAAAAAAGGAAAAATTGCAGTGTGTTGGTCAGTGGGCCATTTATCATCTCTTATAGGAGAGCAGCCACAGGCCAGTTAACATCTGTCTGTGGGCAGCATTTAGCATTGGGGCTGTACTATGTACGCCCCAGGTTTATATTAATGTGCCTTTTCAAATGTGCTAATGTTTCCATACAATAACAGCTCATTCACAGGGACTTGCAAGGCTCCAAATAATCTAGGTTTAATAATAATCATCAAGTTTAAAACATGATGTTTAACATGTCTCTCGGTCACAAACACAAGGTGATGTGTGTGTGTGTGTGTGTGTGCGTGTGAGAGAGAGAGAGAGAGAGAGAGAGAGAGAGAGAGAGAGAGAGATTGGTGAAGGAGGACTTTATATCGCAGCTACTGTATAATGTAAGTGAGAACAGGAACTAACTAACTACAAAATGTAAACCAAACTGTAAAAATGCATGGCTTCATGAATAAACTAAACATTGTAATCATTGTAAATCATGCTATTGAAGCTTATGATGTTGGACTGCTGATCAGACTGCTGTAATTGTTAAATAGCTTCAGTTTAAGTGAAATAAAAAACACCACACCATGTTGTTATTCAGAATTAATACACTTTGGGGACCTTGCAGGTCATATTGTGTCATTTCGTACAGTCTGTCTTGTCTTATTCCGTATATAAGCACAAATATATATATTACTGTTTAGTAATTGAAATGAATGGAAATTAACCTGTTAATCTTATTTGGGTAGAACTGACCTTTGAGACTGACTAAGACCTTTAAACATCCAGTCTGGGAGCAGTACAGACTGATCCTCTAACTGAATTAGAGCACTGACATCTCATTATTGTCAGTGCTACTCAAATCTACTCAAGATCTAATTCAACGTTGTTTTAAACTCTTTCGTCTTTTATTAGCCAGTATTTCCTTTGCCCTTATTAAATGCCATATCTTATTTGTCATTGTCTATTGATTTCTCTTGGATGTATTTCTTCTATAGAATAAGGGAGGACCGCTTCTTCACCACCTACAGTGAGCGTGATGAATCTTTGTCATCTGTAAGACTAACACTGGAACTGAGCTGGCAGAAATGAATAATTTGTTATTCAGTTATTTAGGAAATTATCTATTTCTCATTTCTATTTCATTTGCCCTTACATGCTTATTAAACACACAGAGCAGGCTGAGTTCTATAACCTGTCACTGAAAAATATGGTCACATCTATAACTCCAGATTTTCTACAGGTAATTTAAAGAATCCCGGGTCTAAAGGTCTCCTCAGGTGAAATCAATAGAAAGCCATAAATACAGCTTCAGGAATCCCATATATATTATAGCACTTTCTCCAGGGTTGGTGTTTTATATTTATAGTCATGCATTACTGTATCTATACTATATACACCACATAAACCACAGAGTTCTTAACTTCTCAAATATCTCAAATTAATTTCTTTCAATTCACAAATCTGATTTGTTAGAAGGTGTTGATTAATTTTCTTAATTTTATAGAGATTAACAGTAATTCACTTAATACATTAATTAGTTAATACATTATTGTTTCTATAGTGATATCACAGGAACTTTGACAGTGGACCCTCCACATAATATAAGGCTAATATGTATAAGGAAACATGTAGTTTAATAAGTGCTTTGCACAATCAAAATTTCCCAGCTCTGGAAAGTCTTTAGGACAGAGGATGATTTCTAGTGGAGACAGAGAGAGAGAGAGAGAGAGAGAGAGAGAGAGAATATAGAGAGATGATATAAGAGATGCTGCATGTCTTGCTGGGGAAAAGGAGGAATGTAGGAATGTTACAAGATTCAGCCAAATATGTGACTTCCTGCCAACCCTCATGTTCCACATGTATATAATAGTATTATAATAATTATAGTTTTAAATTTTGTATCTATTTGCTTGCTTATTATTACTATTACTATTGCTATCACTATTATTATTGTTCCTTTTATTTCTTTTTCTTTTCTATTGTACAGTATGTGACCTAGATAGAGATGTGATCTAGAAAGACAGAGAATAAAGAGAGAGATAGAGAGGCTGGTGAGGAAATGACTCTTTATGTTGAGAGAATAACTTCAATCAGATAAAATATAGGTGAGACCAGGAACTAACTTGTCTCTCGGTTGTTCCACAACATTAACTATAACTGTAAACTGTAAACACCCCCCCAACACTCACAGAGAAAGAGAGAGAAAATACCCATGTAAGAGCAGTCCCTGCCCAAGCAATTAAATTGCTACAACAGGAAGACCATATCCTCATCATATGGACATCAGATGATGATGATGATGATGATGATGATGACTACTGATATTGATGATAATAATGGTGATGATGCTGAGGATGATAACTGTATTGATAATGATGATGAGGATGATGATGACGATGATAACCTTCCGAATAATAACAGGTGCTAAAGCACTTAATTATTTTTAAGTATAAAATCTCCTTTCTTCTCCTTTTCCCTTTAAGATTAAGTGGCATTTCAGTCCCACCGTGATTTTTTTCCCTGCACATTTTCCCTGTTAGACCTTCATTTCTAAATTTATACTCTACACCTACAGCCTTCTTCATCATAAAGCCGCAAAGCATTAACGATTCACAGTATTTCATCTCTGGTATAAAATCAAATTCCTATGACTGTACGAATAGTATTAGCATTTATTGTGTAATCCTCTAATCACAATTATTTGAGTGATCAGGATTATTTAAGAGAAACACAATTCATGATTGCATTTCATGATCATGTGTGTTTAGAAACATGACATATTTAGTTTCTTGCTGCACAATCATTTTCACTTTTTTGTATGTTAAATATATTCAAGCTTTTTTCTGTAATATAATTTTCAGGCGGCCCAGATGGTGGCAGTTGAAGGCAGAATGAGAACAAAATGTCCCCAGAAATTGGACATTTGCTTGATTTGCTCTTTCTATTTGGCCATTAGCTTGGGGTGATAACCAGATGTCAGACTGACACATAATCCTAGCATTTCCATGATTCTCCCCTATACTCATACAAATTGTACCCTGTCACTCACAACATCTTCTGGGATGCCAAACTACCTGAACATAGGTTGAAGATAGGTTTGACTGTTTTACTGGCAAATGGAAGGCCAGGGAAAGGAATTAGATGGAGAGAAAAACTTTATTGTAGAGATTTGTAATGAAGTCAGTGGCTATGTGAGACCATTCTTGCTGTGGTTTTGGCAATGGGAGATGATTTCAAGCTGGCAAGAGTCTGGGAACATTGGCTTGATAACAGGATATGCACAAGGAGATAAAGTTCTGAATGTCTGAGAGAATGTGTGGCCACCAGTATTTACATTGCAGAAGCTGATGAGTTGTGAGGCTGCCTGAGTGTCCTGTAGCCAGTATAGCTCGACACATACTTTCTGTTGATTGGACACTGAGTGGAGATTCTCTGTTCAGGAATGTTGTTGAGCTCATGGTTGAATTCCAAGGTGAAAGTTCCCACAAATTATGACTGGGCATTTGTTCTGTGTTCTTTTTGGCAAAGGCAGAAAAGAAGCATGAGAAGAAGTCTACTCTGGTGTTGTTGGAACCTGGACAATTTGAAGAGGGTGAAATCAAAGAGAAATACAAGGCCTAGCTTACTTGGCATGAGTTTAGTCATTCGGCAGATTTGACGTATTAAAGATTCTTGTGGTCTATGCAAATAACAAACAGTGAAACACCATTTTCAGCCTGTGATTCCATTCATCCAGGGCTAGCTTACCAGCAAGGAGCTCCTTGTCATTTTTGTTGAAACAGTATAGTTGAATATTTTGGGCCCTTTCTTCATTAGTGGAACTTGAGTACGTCCCTGATTAACCCCAGCAGCTCTTTGATGTTAGTGAGAATGACTTAGATCTTGATTACTGAGACTTTGTCTTGATGCAGGAGAACTCCACAAAGTCTGATTAGACATCCTAAAAAAATCCTTGAAAGCATCTCTGCTCCTTGTGAAAAAAATTGTTTTCATAGAGAAATTCCAGGACCTGTATGTTTCCTTGGATGGGAAGTAAATCAATATGTCATCCATGTACCCGATGACGACTTGCCCAGCATGCCTTAGAGGACATCATTGATGAAGCACTGGAACACCTATGGAGCATAAGTGTGCCCATATGGCATCACACAGTACTCAAAGTGACCGGAGGTGGTGCTAAAAGCCATTTTCCAATCATAACCTTCACAGATGCAGATTGCAGTGTGATGTTGCTTCTGGCATTGACTTGACAATATTGTTTACTGTACAATATATATGTTTTAAATATAAAAGACATAAATAGCATTAATTTATTTTCAGTAACCATTTATCCAGGTCAGGATTGAAAAAATCTACCTGCAGGTTTTTTGGACAGTTTGAGGAAACCAGAGATGCCCAGAAGAAATCCACACGGATACAAGACTGATTTTCAGTTTTTTTAGCCTGTAATACAATCTATTCAAAATAAATTTAAGATGTAACTTTAGAAACCGGCGGTATATCATCTGATACGTCTAAATAAGTATGATTTAAAAATAACAACAACAACAATCTGAAAGCTTATGTAAGATAAGATAAGATAAGATAATCTTATTATCTTATCTTACATAAGCTTTCAGATTGTTGTTGTTATTTTTAAATCATATTTATATAGATCCTTACTATGAGATGAGAATATGATTAGCTAAATAAATAGTTCTTTTAATGTCTTTTTAAAACAGTTTTTATTTGAACAACAATAGTTAAGCTGACAATCAAAAAAGTTTTTTCTTTCTTTCTTTCTTTCTTTCTTTCTTTCTTTCTTTCTTTCTTTCTTTCTTTCTTTCTTTCTTTGTGTACAGTTAATAATAATGAGAGTGTGTTCAGCTATCACTACATGTGACAGATCGATTGCATGGATGGAGTGTGAACGTTTCTGCATCTCTGTTCTTCTTGAGCCTCCTGCATGTGGATGTTACGTAACATCACTAAGGCAGCAGACCTCATAGAGAGGCACCGTGTGGTAGATGTACGAATTACATACACTATACACTTTTCTTTCATCATACAAAGATGGGTGCACGCTTCTAAAAAAACAAACAAAACAAAAACAAATTATGCTCATGACAGTAATACGAAATTAAAATCTCAGCAGTGATCGTTTGATAATCAGCAATTAATTGTTTGTAGTTTATCAATCATGGAACTCAAAATACTTGCATCAATCCTTCTAACATATAATTAATGACAAGATAACCGAATTCAACATGTTCTTTTTTAAAATCCCTTTATGATCATAGCAGGAATGTAGATCAGAAATGTGCCCCAGCACACATGATGCCTCATTCAGCATTTACGCTTCAGTTCTTAGCCCAAAACGGCAGATGGAAGTGGAGAGCTGTGCTCACATTCTGCTGTTTCTCTGTATTGAGTACAAATTCACAGTCACACACTCCACATTCACAGGGACAGCAGAAACTGATTTTGCTGTTAAGTTATGGTGTGCAAATTCCCCAAAATGAACCATGGTTTGCTTTTGACTGAGAAATCAAAGGATAGCAAGCCATGGTTTATACCACTATTCTCACTGCATCATTCACCCTTTAAGTACACACAAGTAAATCGTGTCTATTATGTGTTTGCATAAATGATATCTCAAATTAATTTCTTTCAATTCACAAATCTGATTTGTTAGAAGGTGTTGATTAATTTTCTTAATTTTATAGAGATTAACAGTAATGCACTTAATAAGAGAGAGAGAGAGAGCACTGGAACTGGAACTCACATGACTGTGAGTTTCTCCGGATAAAAACATTGCCAAAATTAAAAATGTAAGATTTTGGTGTTTATTGTTTAATGCATGAACAGTATGGTGCGTGCCTGCAAAAGTGCTTAAAATGAAAATACATTGAAAAATCACATTCAAGTTGCTTTGTAATCCTTGAAGAAGTCTAACATAATAAAATACTAAACAATCCTAAGCATGAATTACTGTGTGTGGAGTTTTGTATATTCTCTTATGTCTGACTGGGTTTCCTCTGGGTTATTTGGTTTTCTCCCAGCTCCAAAAGCACCCTAATAAGTGGACTGACACCTCTAAATGACTTCACGTGGAAGTGAAAGTGTGACTAACCATATTGTTAAAAGAGTTATGTTAAGAGTAAAAGCCATTATAATGCCATTATCAAGACAATAATAACTAGTTACCATTAAAACTACTTTCACTGTATTTTGTAGTTCAGAATTATTAACTATATCTACAATTTCACCTCTCATGTAAATAATGTTACTCGGGCTGCATACTTTCACCTTCGAAATATCAATAGGCTTCGCTCCTTTCTCACGATCCAATCAACCACCACTCTTGTTCACAGTCTAGTAACCTCCCGGCTTGACTACTGTAATTCCCTTCTTATTGGGCTTCCTCACAAAACCCTTCATAAGCTGCAACTTGTTCAAAATTCTTCAGCCCGCATTATCACTCGTACTTCCTCTATCCATCATATTACACCTGTTCTGGAACAGCTTCATTGGCTTCCCATTATTTTTCGTATTAAGTATAAAATTCTTCTTCTAACATTTAAAGCTATCCACAATCTTGCACCTTCATATCTTCTTGATCTTCTTCATACTCCAAAACAAACTCGTACTCTTAGATCTTCTTCTTCCACTCATTTCATTGTTCCCTCTGTCCGTCTTGTAACTATGGGGAATAGAGCTTTCAGTTACTCTGCACCTCAGCTCTGGAACTCACTTCCATCTGAACTCCGTAATATTGTTTCTCTTTCATTATTCAAATCTCAGCTTAAAACTCATCTGTTCAGTTTAGCTTACTCTACACCATAATTTGTACTGCTGGTCTAATTTGTATCGCAATGTAGCTATTCGATTTTGATTGTCTTTGTTGTTTTTTGTACGGTGACCTTGAGTGTTCAGAAAGGCGCCTTTAAATAAAATGTATTATTATTATTATTTATTAATACGCACCATAGTACACCTTAGACAAACAAGTGTGTAAGGGATGTTTAATCCTGTAACCAGATATAATTTGGAGTTTTACTGAACAGCATGCTATGACTGGCAGAATGACCCAAGTCATAAAGAACGTCAGCTTTTTATGAGCAAATCCATCATTTCTATTTTCAAGCTGTGGTTTCACATCCATTTCTGCAGCTGTCTCATTAGGTAGCAGCTGCTTGATTGGGTGACATTTTTTCACTTTGGTTGTGTAACAGCAGCCTTTAAGACTAATGTTAATGACAATTTCAAGAAAAACATCATCTTTTGTATGTTTGTTCTAGAAAGATCTCTGTTTAATTTTTGTCATGCTATTTATCAAGCTTACAAGCATATAACTCATTTCGGTTAAACTAATGGGAAATGTTTAGAATCGTGCGAGTGAGGAATTTATTTTTCATGGGATTTCAAGGCAGCTCTAACCTGGAGCTCCTATGTTGTTATATAACTGATAACAACTTAAACTTACACGCAACAAAACTCTAAAAGTGTTCTGATGAGGAATATGCAAATGAACAGCCAAGGCAAAAGCGGAAAATTTGATTAGGGCTCTAAGGAAAATTTTATATGTACCGCTTTTTAGCTCTTGCATGCGCTACTTTATTTATTTATTTATTTATTTATTTAAAATGTAACATACCAATTGTGGTGTTTTATATGTGTTTTTTTAATACCGTAATATTTAATCATAAGGCATTAAAACAGTTTAGTTTTAACCTGGTGACAATGAAATCTCTTACAAAACATAAACCAACAGGGGACTCTAATGTCAGCATGTGGTTTTACAGGCAGACTGTAACACACACACACACATGCACACACACATGCTGAGCTTCCCTGAAGACACAGAGAAATTATAAGAGAGCAAACAGATAGAAACTTACTCAGAATTCATATATATAATTAAAGCCAAAGCCAAAAGAGAACCCAAACTTCTATATTAAAATGCAAACCATGTATCTTGTACAATGAATCATATTATGTCTTAAACGCAATCAGTCCACAGGATTGAGCAATTATTAAAACTATTGGACTCAAAGCGAACAGAGAAAAAACACTGGATGAATGCAGAATATTAAACAGATGTGTGAATGCAGCTAATTATTTGCTGAGGAATTGCCTGGCTGAGAATTGCAGAGCAATCATCACAAAGTGCCTAAAATATCAGGGTGACGGCTCAGAGAAAACATTTACACGTCGATGAGTTAGTGGGAATTAAGCAGTCAATCTGCACTTCACGGCTGAAACAGGATTAATATTTGATCCATTTAGTATTGGCTGATTTGCCTTACAGCATGTGTGTTATTGTGTCATTCCTATAACTGCTTTTTCATGACTCGGAAGCACTGTTATTATATCTTCAATACATTTTAATTATTTGTAACATGCTTTTACATTAAATCGAAATACAGAACATTGCATTGGGATATGAAGAGTGTTACGTTTAAAAATGATGTTGTATTTCCACTAGATGCTAAACAGCTTTTTAGTTTAGCTGTTTTAGCTGTTAAAGGTGTAAAGGAACACCTTTAGATATGTTCATCCGTGCTGATATCCAATCAGTCAAACATGTGGCAGCAGTGCAATAATAATAATTAATTAATAAACTCATGCAGATATAGCTTAAGAGCTCTGGGTAAAGTTCATATTAAACATCGGCATGATGGAAAATGTGATCTCAGTGACTCTAGTGTTGTTGGACCGGGTTGAGTATTTCAAAGACTGCTGATCTCATGGGATTGTCACACACAACAGTTTTAAAGCATTCACATGGAAGGACGCAAAACAACAACAACAACAACAACAACCAAAAAAAAGACCAAAAAATCCAGTTCTAGAGCAGAAACGCCTTGCTGATGAGAGAGGTCAGATTAGAATGAGCTCACAGAAAGGCTACTGTAACACTAATAACCACTCTTTACAACCGTGGCGAGCAGAAAAGCATCTCAGCATCCATAAAACCTCGAACCTTGACATGAATAGCAGACAATCTAATCAGGTTCCACTCCTTTCGGTCATAAACAGGAATCTGAGGACAGAGCAGGCACAGACTTACTGACACTGGATAGTTGATTGGATAGTTGACATTCCTGATAAAATGCTTTTTGAGTTTTTATTCTAGACAATAAAGCTATAAAGAAGAGATTATTTTCACAGTGAGTTAAAATAATCCAGGTAGTGATTGTGCAACCACAGTAAGCCTTCATCAATCATCAAACACCCTTAAAGTCTATTAAATTTAACTTAGAGGGGGAGACCTGCCTCCATCACACAATGTGTTGCTTTAATCACTGGATAGAACATCCTCCTTACATGATCGTGCCCTAGCCTGAGTTTTTTTTCTTTTTCCTGACGGCAAGGCTTTCTGCTGCCCGCCCACTTGCTGTACAGTACATCAGTGACTAATGTGGCCTTTAGTCTAGACTGTAGCACATGACAAACCACTCAAAGTGCCCTGTACAGCTAGCTGAGCACTCACCTCCCATCAGCCATCACACTCACACGCGCTCATTAAACACCTCCAGACTCATATAGGCAGACGAGGAAGGCTAAACACCTCTAGATTAACAAGTGCACATAGACAAAAATCAAAAATGACATTTGCTGATATTATAAGAGAGAACAAATACATATTAACATTGCTAGTATTTCTTGTTTGTGTGTTGTAAGTGTGATGTGCGAACTTATTGTCAGTCCCCGCCTCTCCTGAATACCGACACCAGCAATTTATTCACATTTAACCACATTTGGCAACCGTAGTGAGCAGAAAAGCATCACATAAAGCACAACACATCAGGACTCTGATGCTACAGTGGGCACAGACTCATCAAAACCGAACAGCTCAAGATCAGAAAAAGACCAAACCATGTTCTGATTCTTTTTTTTACTTCATCACCAATAATTGCATGAGGCTTTATAGCTGAGTATTGTTTTTGCTCTCAGTTATAATATCAGCAAGTATATTTTTATATTTTGAGGACATGTACTTGTGTATGATGTTTTATAGATTCCACTATAAACTCAATAAAAGCCTAATCACGTAAGCTGTAAATTAAACAGATGGCAGCTAGAAGTTATCAGTGTTTCATTCTTTCTATCTTTCTTGTCCTGACTGTTTATGTACTGTATGTTTGCTTTTGTTTACTTTCGCTAAAGCTTCATGTCTTGATCCTGTGATAGCAGTAACTTTGACAGCTAAAATGTCTCAAATAGTAGTATTTCAGCCTAACTAAGCTAATAGTACAAAAACCTTTTTACAATGTTTTAGAATACATTGTGATTTCTTTGTGAACATGACGTCCCTGTCTCTATTTCAACATTTCAACCTAATGACATCGACTCTATACACTGGTAATATATACACAACTGCTATGTACATGAGTGGATACAATATATTGCATAAAATGAATGCACATTACACACAACGCTGACATGAAAATGTTCATCATACATCTGTAAGCCATTAAATATTTATAAGAAAATATGAGGCATATAAATTTGGCCTACGGGCTTCTGCATATAAAAGGGCATGACAGTAAAATTTCCATTTTATAATACAATAACAAAATGACATTTCTTTTACAGGGCATTTACTGTTAGACGTTTGGCCTTTGAAATGGTTTCCTCTTATGTATTACAGGAAAAATTTTGAATTCTTCTCAAAGACATAAGCGTAGGTTAAATACAAACATGCTTTGTAATAAGGTTCCTTCAGCAGGTCTCTCATCACATCTTTAAAATTTGGAACGAAACACGGCTGCTGGTTATTAAAAGGCGTATACTGAATAATCAGTCCACTATTGTTCATAGGTTTCACAATTGCACACAGAGTGTTCTTCCATTTATTTTTTCCAAATATTGCCTTAATTATAATGAGGATACTCAGTTTTCTGCAGCACTTAAGGGTTATTATGGCATTGTTACAGAGAACTCTACTGAAATGAGTTAAATATAATTTTAATTATGCACTTATTATTTGTTTCTATGCAAATTGTCATTAAATTGATTAAATAGACGTTAAAAAACATTGTGATATTTCTATTTGAAAAATGTTGTACCTTTAAACTCAGATATGAATTTGTCATGAATTTTTGAAGGTAACTGAAATGAACAATATATATAGTGTCATGAATCTTCCTGATATGTACTCCAGAATCCTTGTGATAAATCTGCACAGAAATTAATGCAATTCAAGAGTTTGTATGAACGATAGAGTAATGAGCAAGTTTTGCACAGTGACTATTAAATTTAATTTGTTCAAGATGGTTTTTCTTTACAGCAACTATATTTAATGACAACATTTAATCTTGTTTATTCGTTATAACTTCATTCTCAACAGACTTTTATTTATAATTGTTAACAAATAAATAAAGAATCTAGAAGCTTTGCTTTTGCTAAAAGGGACAGGACGTATAACGTTGATCTGAACAAGTCATGTAACGAATGCAAATACAGTATAAGCCATTGTTAAGATGAGCATTTTCTAAAATAGGACCTAAGATGATATCAAGGTTGCCAAAAGTGAATCCTAGCCTATACAATACACAACTGCTCTTAAGTAGGTTATGTTAAAAAAAAAAAAAACACCAACTCTGCAGATATTTGTCATTTCTAAGTGGTGTAATGTGTAAAGTTACTTCCTCTCTCTCACCAAGGGTAATTCTGCCCATGAGTCAAGTTCATTACCAAAATGAGCCATGAGTTAAAGTCAAACAAAAAAAACATTTGTAATCTTTATTTTATTAGTATTCTAGCAAGTTAATAGAATAGAAGCCTTCATTATTGTCATACAGGGGCGTAGACATCATTTAAAAAGTTGGGGGGACGAAATGTCTAGTGTTATCTGTTTTTTTTTCCAGTTAACCCTTGTGTAAATGACAGGTTTTATTTTTAATCATGATTTTTTTAATCATGCTTTATATGCGTTATGATTATATATGATTATAAAACAGAAAGAAAGAAATAGAACAGCTTGCCACTGGGACAGTACACTTAAAAGGACATCTTTGTACCTTATTTACCTGCTCCTTATTATTAAAATGACATCTTTAATGTCACTATTCGTCGTCCTCGTCTCTGTCGTGTACATACAGTGACACATACTTGATATTATGTAGAATTGGCAGAGTTAAACATGCTGTAAAATCTCAGTTCAACATTATCTTTATTCTTATTTGAAGGGTTTTGATAACACACTTGTTAAAACAAAAGACGTTATAAAAGAGTTTATATAACGTTTGTCAAAGCAGCTATTTTTCCTTATAATCCTTTAAATTAAAACTTGCTAATTATTCAACAAGAGCAACAGGCAGAGTTACTAAACATTGTGCAACACAATTCGGATACCATATGCCAACTTACACTGCTTGACATTTTTATAAAAAAGGAGTGAAGCGTTTTTTGCCACTTTGAGCTCATCGTAACTGAATGCTGGACCGCGGGTGCGACTCGAGCTACAGTACTGGGGGCGCGTGATGATGACGTGTCAAGTGAGTGACTGATTGCCGTGAACGTCATGTATAGACTTAAACTTAAATTTAAGACTTAATCTTAAAGTTTCTTGTCTCTTTGAATTTTAAATCACTCTGCATTTATATACATTGCTCCATTAAAACCTCAACATGTGGTGAACACAACTCTCCACTAAAAAATTGATTTCTTTTTATAAAAAGTGCAGGGGACATGTAATCTACGCCCCTGTTGTCATATATACATTACGGCACAGTGAAAATCTTTCTTTACATATCCCAAATTTGGAGGTTGGGGTCAGAGCACAGGGTCAGCCACGATACAGAACCACTGGACCAGTGAGGGTTAAGGGCCTTGCTCAAGGGTCCAACAGTGGCAGCTTGGCAGTGCAGGGGCTTGAACCCATCAATCACCCAGAGCCTTAACTGCCTGAGCCACCACTATTGTAGTGGTTTATTTCCATGCAACTACGCAAATAAGATTATTCTGTTACAGGGACACATGTCTAATTGAATACCAGGAAAAATCCGTTGTGTAAAATAATTCAGGTTGCATTGGGGCTGTTTTCTGGTGCTCTATGTGCTCTTTTGAAGATTGATAGATCAGAAATTTCACAAATCTTGTCAGCAAAAACAGTAAAGGCTCATCAGAAGGTTGCGAGTTTAAATCCCAAAACTGCTAACTTGCCTTTCTGGGCTCTTCACCAAGGCACCTAATCCTCAACTGCTCAGCTGTATAAATGAGATAAATGTAAGCCACTCTGTATAAAGGAATCAGTCAAATGCCAAAAATGTAAATGTAGTTGTGGAAGACGTCAATCCTTGGATTTGGATTTGGATTAATTCCAGAATATACTGCTGTAGATTACTGTTGGACTCAGTTGTGTGGACTAATTTCAAGTGCAGCTAGAAGACTTTGGACACACAGACATAAATCCTGGCTCATCCGCACACTGTGGGTATTTTAATTTTGATATAAAAACTTGTATCTATATTACAATCCTAATCCTAAAAACCTAATGAACAATGTTATAGGAAATATTATAGTTGTATTCAATTACATACAGGTCTGTATGTTTTTTCACAAAATCCAAATGCTTCTAGGCTTCTTTTAGTCACACAGCTTAGAGCGTGAAGATATACAAAACTAGATCAAAAGCACCTTTAGATAGCATTAGTCACTGGATTATACAGCTACCTGGCCTACACTAGAGGCATTTGTGCCACTTAAGTCATTGTGGCACCACAATCCTGCATCGACTGCGCAGTAAAGCACCGTATTTTCGCCTTTGAAATTATGTCACGGTTCAGTGAATCCAGAATAAGAAAAAAACAAAACAAAAAAAATTGAAAGGAAAGATTGATGTGACTGGCTGTAATAAGAAGCGCAGAAAAACTGCTGGTGCACGGGAGTCATTCTGTCATGAGTGATTTTTCCCTTTCCACTTGTCAGTTATGTGGCTCTCCAGCTCCCACACACTTAAATGCAGACACACATAGATATGTACACACACACACACACACACACACACAAAACGCACACAAACAAGAAACAGAAGGAAAGACCTCAAACCATTCGATTTTGGAACACATCCCTGGAGATAATCACAGCTCATAAACGACACCTGCAAACACTCACACACACAGACACAGACACACACACACACCCATTGCTCATCCCTTAAAGTCAGACAGCAAACAGTTGCACACACATGGACACACACACACACCCCTTGGCATAATGAAGCATGTAGAGATTCCCTCTCTGAACGCCCACACTCTGTGACCAAGCAGAGGTGGATAGAGCAGCCAAACACTGTACTAAAAAATGACTCAGGTAACAAGAGAAATGGCTTTCAAATTCAGAGAAAAAAGGACAAAAGAACGACCACTGCTATAATGTGTCTCAATTTCAAATGTCTAGAAAAATTCAGTCCAGCATACTACAAATGATTTTCTATCCTTTTCGCCCAAATACAATGGGACTAAGTGCAAAATGAAATGTGTTAGTCGATATTCAGCCTTTGTACCACTACTCCAGTTCAAAACACACACACACACACACACATACACACACACATTATTATATTAAAGGTAGGTACAATTATTAAGCAGCATTATCATTTTGCTGGATGTCACATGGCACCAAGCAAAATCAGCCCTCTTCTGTGGCCAAATACAGTACTATATACACACATATAAACTGTGTATATCTGTGTAATATTTGCTCTTCACATTCAAATTCAAAATTCAAATTTGTCTCATTCAAGCAGCTGTTAAGAAAATATCTGTTTTATTGACAAAAAAGAACTTTCTGTGCCAACTCAGGTTCTGTAAACAGGTGGGGTCTAGGCAGGGAGGTCTGTCAATCTAAAAACATGTAGAATAATTGAACCTTTGAATACATCTTAAAAATCACTACTCTTTAAGCTTCTAACACACACACACACACACACACACACACACACACACACACACACACACACACACACACACACAAACACTTCTAATTGAGTTTTCACTGCAACACTCACACATAAAAATGTTCTATTTTCAGACACATTGCTCTATGCTATTTTTTAATAAAATGAAAAGCATTTTTGTTTTTATTTTTTTTTTAGATACCTCAAGATCTGTTTTTTTTTTCAAGAATTTTTTTTTCTTTCTAGTCTTTTCTAGTCTAATCCTAGTCTTTTGCTTTCATTTGTTTTGTCTTGTCTTTGTTCCAGTTTTGTTTGTTTTATTTAATAAACCAGTTTCAGTTAGCTATCCTGCATTTGGGTCTGTTTTCATCCCCGCACTGTGACACCTTTACCTATGGGTTACAGACATTGGATTCCATCAGCCTTAAACTCTGATGTTTTTTTTTTTTGCTAAGTTTGGTGTTTCAGGAAGTTGTTATCAAACACGTTGTTTAAAGACAGCCAGTGACTCAGTTGTTCGGACATCTAGGGGACGTTCATTCCACCACCTCGGGGCCAAAACGGAAAAGAGTCTCCCTTTATGCCTACCTCTTACCCTGAGAAATGGTAGTGAGTGATCAAATGAATCACATAATTCATCAGAGGTTCGATAATATTTTTTTGGTGGTAAAAATAATGAAATTTAAAATTAAATGAATGAAGTTTAGATATAAAATTTCATTTCACATCACATTAGGGGTTCTTCTGGGTGTTTTATATAACCAGATCTACTACAGTCATAACCACATTGTAGTATTATGTTAAAGTCTCACAACCATAATCAAGCAGTTGTTTTTTCCTGCTTGCTTGTAATTTACTCTCAACCCCTTTCTGTGTTCCTGATTTGTACAATTTTCCTGTTGTGACCTTGTTCGTGGAGTCTGTTTTCGAGTGGAGTTTCGCCTACGCTGTGTTTGTCCATAATACCTCTTTCAACCTTGAGGTTTAGAAAAGCCCTAACAAAGCAACTTATTTATATCAAACTCCCTCTGGCTATAGTGTATATACTGTACAACACAAAAGATGCCTTCTCACACATTCATACTGAAAACACACACAAAAAGTCACTTTGCTTGCTTCATATGAGAATGTAGAAAAGCTGAGTAAAATTCCTTTTATATTTCTTTTATCTTTACTACATTTACTGAAATGTTCACTTTGCTGTCCTTTAACACAGAGCTTTAAACTGGTTCATGTCTCAGGAGAGGAAAGCAAACCTCTGTCTCTCGCTACCTATTTTAAGACAGTGTACATTATTTATCCACTTCAAAGCAGACGAGTGATAACAGCAGGTATGATTTAGCATACAACTGAGAGCAACCCCTTCATTGTGTGTGTGTGTGTGTGTGTGTGTGTGTGTGGTCTTGTAGATAACACACAATGCCATTCACTTATCACTATAAAGCTGTGAGAAACAATGTCTCAGTTATAAACAGGACCAATAATGAAATTAATCACAATTTCAGTGATTGCTTACACATACTAAACAAATCTTTTCTTTGTCTTTGCATACAGTGGGCAAATGTGTAAACTGAACAAGATTTATTTTAGCACTTTAGAAATTAAATTTGAAAGGAATAAATAAATAAATTAAAACAAACAAACAAACAAAAAAACATGCTTTTATTGAAAATTAATCGATGACAGTCATATATATAATACATACATATAATAACTTATACCAAATGAGAATCTTTCCATTCAAGCTTTTACAAAGTTAGACAGGTTTCTCTGGCCACAATAAAAGCAGAGAAGATAAAAAGTAACTATTGATTAAATAATGAATGCCATCAATTTATTTCCATTAAGAAGAGCCATAAAGAACGTGTAGACTTTAGGAACCTGTGTGTGACAATAAAATCTCTGTGTACAGTAAAATGGTAGATATAACTAATGGAAATGGAAGGAAATCAGTTTATTAACAGGGCAGTTCATTTAAAGCTTGGTGGCAAGGGAATAGCATAAAATATACACACTCTGAAATTCTTGAAAAAAGGAAAATATATTCTAAAACAAAACAAATGAGAAACAATTCAGTGCAACAATGTTTAGTCATTTTTTGCTTGCTGAATGAATAGACTGTTCTGTAACATGAGCTAACTGGCCAATGTAATGTAGATCGGTTGAATGCATTGTTATCTATTCATTCACTTCTTCACTTAATTTTGGGGCACACTGTGTATCAATCATTTAAAAGATGTGTTTGTGTCATAACGTCTATATTTTTGTAGATTCTTTTTGTATTTTTGTAGACAGTTCAAAATCAAATTTAATTAAACTTAAATTGAATGAAATTCAATTCAATTCAAATTCAAGATTAAAGGAATTGCTTTCATGCAAAGGTTTGGGCAGCCCTTACCAAATTACATATTTTCTTGATATTGGAAGTGAAAAGAATTAATCGCATAATCTATGCCATTATTTCTTTTAAATGTTCAAATGGTAATGCACAATTATGTTACGTTATATAAAATATAACATAAAAAAATAGTAGTAAATATTGCACGTGCACACTTAAGTCTGATTAACAACCCCTATGGCACAGCTTCCCATTCTTGTAAAAAAAAATTTCACCCACTCTTCCTTGCAAAGCAGATCTATGAGATCTTCTTGGTTAATCTTGCATACACAGCAAGTTTGTGACATCGACACAAAGATTCACCTTCAGCTTGCATTTCTTGAAGTAGTTCAGGATGGATTCTGAGGTATGTTTTGGATCACTGTACAGATGTAGAAGCCACGCTTCAGGGGTTTTTTCAGGGACTGACTCTAAGAGTTGCTTATGCAGAATTTCCCATCTATATGTGCAGTGTTTCATTTTCTAGTGGCTGCCATGCTATCGCAAAGAATAATAAATCCCCCCCCCACTTAGGAGTTGATTGACATGTTTCAGTCAATCAAATGCTGCATGTATTTTGTCTCCAAGAAGACCTTTTTTACTATATTGATCTGCAGCATCAAAATGCCCCTGCTAAATCCAGATATTGTTTAGCATATTTCACATGATGACATTGGTAATGAGGTTACAGCTAAGTTTTCCTTCTGAAGATTCGTCCATAAAGATCATTTTTGTGCAAACAATGCTGCACAGTAGAATTGAGCACCACCGCTTCACTGTCATCCAAACCTTCTTGTAGGTACTTTTCTGTCATTTGGGGATTTTGCCTGGCTTTTTTTGTGAATTGCTCTGACTGATGGCAAAGTCATTCACCTTGCCCAAAATGGCAATGTGTGCACTTTTAAGTCAGAATTAGAATATGAATTATTTTGCAAGACTGATATCTATTGTCGTATCACTTTGTCTTAACGATTGTATTAAGTACCACAGGATAGCACACCAAATGTCATAAACAGAAACCAATATCATATCAATTATGTATTTTCTCTATAAGCTAAAGTGTGCAAAAGATGTCACCATACGATATGAGATGTATGTATTATGTAACATAATTCAAAGCATTCCCTTCCAAAACTATTGGATCGACAAGACCAATTCATTTAACAGCGTTGTTTTTTTTTTTTGCTGTAGACTGAAGACATTTGTGTTTGAGATCAAAAGACGAATAAAAGAATAGAGTTTAGAATTTCAGCTTTTATTTTCTGCCTTTTATATGTAGATGTGTTAAATGACACAGAACATAGCACATTTTGTATCAGATCCTCCAATTTTCTGCTAGCAAAAATACTGAAACTCAAGCTCTGAACTATTGCTTTGCACATCTACTCTTAGTTTTAGCCTTCAGTTTCACCTGTGAATACTGCAACTGATTTTATAAAGGATAAGTTATAATAAAGGTCAGAGAGCTGTGAATAGAGGATAAATCATATAGGAGACATTGGGCATAACCAAAACAATAATTTGTAAGGAAAAACAACAGACACTTTGGGCAAGCTGTATAGGAAAATTCAGTGAATCACCAACAACCTCCAGAGGGCAGGGGTGACGGTATCACAATCCACAGTTCAAAGAAGTGCATTACTAGAGAGGTCATACCACAAGATGTAAAGCACTCATCAGCAGTAAGGATCAGAAGGTCGGCTTAGAATTCACAAAGTACAAAGATGAACCAAATAAAGAGTAACTCATACCAAAGTGATAGAAAGGCCAAAGTGTGGAGAAAGAAAGATATGTGAACATGCTGAATGTAGAATCATGGCTTTAGCTTCCATGGCTGCTTTGGGAACAGTCACTATTTTTTTTTTTTTACTGATGATGTAATGTATCCAAATTAATCAAATGAAAATTTACCATGCAGCAAGACAATGACCAGAAACACACTAACAACATAATAAAGGACTTCATCATGGGCAAAAGTCAATAACCACCCCGTAACCCAGTTGAGCAGCATTTTCACTTCCTGAAGAAGAAACTGAAAGGAGAAAACCCCCAGAAAAAGAAACAATTGAAAAAGGTCTGTTAAAAGTAAAAGTCTGGAAAAGCTGGAACACAAAACAAGCTGGTAATATCAGTCAGATGTTAAGGGGAGGTGGGAGGTATTTACTTTCATTTACTTCGAGTAATCAGTACCTGATTCTACACTGACATCCAAAACTCCCTTATCATGTACACATTGTAAATCTCAAATCCAATCTCTTGTGTTAAAGCACAAACAAATAATTGCCATTGCCATTCCAGAGGGGACTGTATAGCTTGCATGTAGAAGCTTGCTCTCATTAAAACAAGACAAAAGAAATTATTTGTAAAAGCATTTCTTAAAAGACTGAACAATTTAGCAAATGCTGCATTGATGGTTAAACCCTGATCTATTCATCCATGACGCCTTGTGCTGTTTTTCTCTTTCACAGCACTGTTGTTTCAGCACCAGAGCTGAGGACAGCTCCCTCAGCACCCATTTCTCTACAAATCGAGCACACTGAGCCTGTGATCAGCTTCAACTGCACAAAATATCTACTGAATGTGAATACTTGCCAGAAGAAATGGCCTTTGTCATTATACCGTTTTTTTATACTAAGTCTAACTGTGTAAATAACTGATCAGGATGTAACAAACAGACCTTCACAGCACATTCATTGTTGCACTGCAGTAGAAAGTTACTCTTAGAAAACTTTGAAGGATGTTCTTTGTAGAATATTTAATACGATACCTGCAGTCTTAATCATTATGAAAGGATATTTACTGTATTTACCCTATTTAAAAAAAAAACTAAGCCCATAAGACAGAAATAGAAATTCAAGGTTAGTAAGAACAAACTGTGTAAAATATAAGTATGAAATGTTTAAAGAGAAAGTCATATAAATTCTTATCCACCAGCAATGCTTTAAAAAAGTTGTATGCAACTGATGTTAATTTGTTATGAAGGTACTATATAGGCACCTGTGAAGTAACGATATCCAAATATTATGAGTTTTTGCAAAACTGTGTAGTAAAAGCACCCACATAACAGCCTCTTGCATGGCTCCCTTCAATATTCATTTTAACATGCTCTCAAGCTCTAGAAAATGTATTGAGTATGCCTGTGTTTTCTCAGGCCTCAGAAAAGCTTTATAAACACAGGACACTGTGTGTGCTCTGCAAAAACACTCCTTACCTGTCGTCATTCTGAAACGACTGATCCCCCAAAAGCAGGTCTCTGAAGCGGTACCGTGGTGGGAGAGGAGGAACCTCCGAGTCCACATCAGCCATCTTCAGTGCTGAGCTGTCCAGAATCAGTCCAGTGTTACTCACACTGTTCTTCTTAACCGTTTCAGCAGGTGGCCTGACAGAGAAAACCATCAACAACATGTTGACAAATAACGCAACTGTCGTTCCAAAGCAATTCCAGCAGTGCTAGAGATGCAGTTGTGAAACATCTGCTTGAGGGACATTCTACACAGCTGGAACTAACAGTGTCAGAATGTTATATATGAGGAGCTGAATTTGTAAATCTGATCCTATAGTGTTGTGCTCTCTTCTAGTATGGTATGGTGTGGTATGGTATGCTATGGTATGGTATGGTATGGTATAGTCTATGAAAAGAACAGACTCAGATGTGCATTGCTGTGCATTACATTTTTCCTGTAAACAGTTTACTGGAGTGTATAAACAAACAAGAATAAACGATTTAATATATATATATATATATATATATATTTATATATATATATATATATATATATATATATATATATATATATATATATCAGTGTTTAATGATATTAGGGGAAAAAACATTAATGCTTTTTCTTAGTCAGACATTTGCACACAAACATATCCAGATAAATGAACATAAGGGCTATGCAAAGCATTAAAAGTGTAAATGCGTACCTGTCACCAGGATTGGATGGGCGCTGTGGTGGAATCATACTCGCCTCTGGAAAACAAAGAGAATCGTTAGTTACTTCCATAATCAGACTAACAAACAGTCCATTCAGACATTGTTTTATGAATGAATAGCTGACATATATGATGATAAATCCCAGCAGTTGTCTTCACGTCCACTCAAAGTGTTAAACCAATTTTCATAGAACTTACACCGTGTGATATCTGGTAATTTAGATCTCTGCCATTCAAATGTGAAGCCGGTGAATCACCAGCAATTACATCCAGGCAGCATTCTGGTATATCTCCTAAGCAGCACCTTCAGATACACTTTAACAGACAGCCTGCCTTTTACATAATCACAGGTCATTTATGGAAGCATGTTTAATAGACTGTTTACAGGGGATAGCTAAGAATTACACCTTAAGGCTAAACAGGATTTCTCATTGCTATTATGTTGTCCCTGTGGCAAAAGGGTACACTGCTGTAAAGTAGGTCCTCTGTTATATCTAGAATGTTCCCAGCATGTTCTCCTTTAAGTGCCCTCAGGTATGTTTATCTGTGTGCATATAGTGTGCAGAGGTGAGGCGTGGGTGAGGGTTTCTTTAATGGCAGCGGTGTAAACAAAAGAGCAATGTGTTGTCGAGGTGCTGTGTGAATTGTGCCTATTATGCTCTGGTACACACTGTCGCACAAATAATTGAGTGTCAGCACTCAGATATATGGGATTAATTTTAAAAAAGCAGCTTGGATAGCTATGGGAAGAACCATAGAGGTTGTTATATTTTTAATTTCAATGCAGTAATCCCTCTGCAGTGTGTCTTAATAAGTCAGAGGGAAAGATGCCAGAAGGGGAAAATATGTGATAATTGAAATTGCAAGATGATATCAGTTATAAATATTGCCTTCACAGATACAGGCACAGTTCACTGAACAAATATTGGCTAATTTGCAAAATTTATTTATAATAGATTGTTTATCATATTTTATATAATATCCATAGTTGACACGGGACGCAGCTGACAGGGGAGTGGCAAAGAGGTAGACACGCCACCACTAGAAATAAGTCGTGACACCCTAACACTGAGCTTAGAGCTCATTTCCGAGAGGTCTGTTACTCTTTCCAACTTCCGCAGAGTTAAATCCAGTTTATTATGAAAAAACAAATGGATGGTTAAAAACTAAAAATGTAATAACGAATACGCTGAATAATACTACACTCTCCAATCTGTATTTTTCTCCAATAAAGGCTACAATCTGTATTTTTTATTGTGTACCTGTGTGTGTTTAACCTGTGTCCAGTATACAGTCTTATCTTGCTTTGAAAAAATATATTATATTTACCTTTCTTGGTAAAAAATTCATACTAAACACACAAAGCATGTAACTTTGATTAATCTATACCGCCATCAATGAAAACAATACATATATTCCACAAAAACATGAGCTTTACCATTACCATTTAAAAACTAGTCCCTTCAGTTAAAATGAAATAGTACTTAAACTGTTCTGTGTGTAAACTAATTAAGAAAAATCAAGCAAAAATATCAACAGACTACCTCCATCATTCAACACACACTTCTGTTTCTGAACGGTAAAATATTCACAATAACCACACATTTTATCAGCTTCACAGAAGTATAAGAGGTACTGCACTGTTCCATCAAGCCATCGATGCACTATTGCTTTTTAATCTAATGTCACAGCAAAACATCTCAGTGTGTACACGCGTCTAGTGACTGGTACCTCAATGGTTCATGCTTTGGTCAGTTGATTGAAAAACAAAAAAAGCAAAATAAGCAAAGATCATACGTGGACACAGTGACTTATAAAACAGTTATCTATAAGGTTTTGAGATCTGTGCTGTCTTACCTGGCTGTGGCTGAGTGCGCGGTCCCATCATTGTAAAGATGCGTCCTAGTGGCGAGTCCAGCGCCACTCATCTTCCTCCAGATCCGGAGCTTTAAGAGTCCACAGATGACTTCCTATCGTTATGTCCTCTCTGTGTCTCTGTGTCTGTGCATGAAACGTGTGGGTGACGACCACGAGTGGAGAAGCTAGACAAGCCCACCGGGTCTAACACAGCATCAAGCATCTTCTCTCTAACCCTAATAGTGTGAAGATGAGCTGCTGATCATTAACAGCTAAAACGCCTTCTGTCATTTCCTCCATCATTCATTTGATGGCTTTTTTTTTTCAACGTTAACAAACAGGGCACTAAATGTAGCCTAAGTGGACTTGAACTGGAAATCAACTCCTCCTGTGAGAGCTGATAAATATATAGCTATATTAAATAAATAAATCTTTTGTTCTTTTGAGCTGCTTTTTAAGAAGTTTTTTCTCATCAACGTCCCGTACGACAAATATATCCGAGGATTTTTCCTTTATAAAAATAACTAGAAAAATGTATAGAGAAAAAAGAAAGGAAGCAAAAGCGCAAGGTCTTCCTTCAACGTCCTCTCGGTGCGGTAAGAAGATGCTGGCTGAAACCCAAACGACTGCTTACTCCCTTTATAAGTGTCCTAACTAGTGCTAAGGTAGTGGTTTATCCGCCCTACGTAGTGCACAGTGTGTCCTGTATTCTGACATTTGGGATTAGCCCGCTGTCACTTCAGTACATGAGCATCGCTGACTCCCAAATGTCTCCCTATTCCCTAGCTAAGTGCCCTACATAAACTGGGGAAAAAAAAAGCTTTATGCGCACTAAATATGTCCAGCATGGAGACATTTCGGATTAAGCCGCTGTCACCTCTGTATATGAGTGAGGTAGTGAGGCTTGTGCTCGACCTAAAAGCTTGGCATCTTGTTTAAACTGGACAGCGACATCTTCTGGAGAACTCGAAGACTGTCTTTGTCATAGACATGACCCACGATAAGAAGCTATCAAAACCTGGTCCTTGATTACCTCCTGTCATGTACGTATGAGTCTATCTTCCTGCAACTGATTTAACAAATACTGGGAAAATACTAAAATGCGCAGAACAAATGGTCCTCCATATGACCAGGGGTGGGGAACTGTTCCTATAGAAAGCCTGGTGTTTCATAAAGAACATTTCGGTCTGCTCTATGCAGAAAAAGTTTAATCAGCAATCTACTACTGAAACTGCTGATTTTTTTTTTTTTTTAAAAAAGGTCTGACATTATTATCTAATTGTAATTATGCTTTTATATAATTCATTAAGTAGGGTCTCTCAGCCACTTATTACTATGATTAATTACTACTTTCTGCATTCACTAACTTTTGGTGGATGGCATCCTCTTGTCACGGTTGTGGCTTATTATGTCCATGTTATAATCAGGATTTTAATGATGGATGTTTAAAAGTGTTCAATTTATTGATCTTTTTTATATGATTTAATTCTTTGTTAAATCCTTGGTCTTCATAATCTGTTTGTTTAGGTATTTTTTCTAACAAACTTGGGAGCATTCCAGGAACAGGCATATATATATATATATTCCTATCATAAGACACTTTCGTAGCACACTTTTATATTCAGTTAGCTATGTGACTTTTGATGCAAACTGCTTTCACCAGATCTCATTTAGGGTTTTATAGCAATGGGGTGCAATCACAAGTTTTAAGCTATGCTATTTGTGAACAATTTTGCTAACTAGATAAATCTTGTAAGAACACCCACTTTATTATTACGGGCTATTTTGTGTACATTCATGGCATATAATCTAAATGAAGTTTCTTTCATTTCTAGGTTGTATCTAAAAATGGTTTAAAATACTTATTCTTATACTTAGACTAATAGATGGTGGATGTAGAAAAGTTGAGTTTAGTACTTCTCAGGCTTTACGAGTTAAACCCAACTAATATTCTGAATGGGTGATGATGAGTTAGTTTGTTAGTTTTAGTATGTCATACTCTCAGAACATGGACTTCAAACGTTCTGAGAGTATAGATGAGCTCTTTCTCTTGATGTTTCCTCACTTCACTGCTCCCATAACAGCTGACAATGTAAAGAAATGGCAATTGAAGTTGGCCCATTGAACTTGAAGTGTCACTTGCAAGGAGAAATCCTTCATTCTGATGGTATGAAGGTGCTTAAAAAAATGATCTCCAATTTTCCAAATTCATTGCTGATTACGCCACTTGCAGGAAAGACGAGTGGGATGATAAGAGGCATTCTTTCTGTCTGGATGCTGGATTGTTTACACTTTAGTGTACAAGTTTTATGAATAGTGATTGTGACATCACTATTCAAATTGGTAAAAAGGTGTAATGGTGTGGGGAATATTTTCTTGGCACACTTAGGCTTCAGAATACCAATAAACATTCCTACTAATGCAGTCTGTTGTTGCACACCATGTGCCTCCCTTTATGACCACATTTTACCCATCTAATAAAGTCTACTTTCAGAATGATAATGTAACATGTTATTAAACCCACAATTCATCACTAACTCATTGTTCCATGAACAAATGTTTTAACAGATTGTGGACTCTGTGCCACAAAGACTTCAGAAAGCAAATCCTACCATATTAGTAAGCTGTTCATAAACCTGTGTATTTGTTTTAATATGATATATGCTGCAAAACTTCTATGCATGCAGTTACGGTGAAATAAGCATCTGGACACTTCCACTGCATGTATCCACTCACACACATAATGTATTTTGACTTTGTACTTTGAAATATGTATTCATTCATAAAGAAATTTGTGTACAAAGAATGGGTTGTTTTTAGCATAAGCAAATATATTCCCCAAGTCCCCTGGAATAGATTTCCTGTGTAATCCCTGTGTATTTTAAGCACTACAGAAAATGACTGACTAATTTAGAATCTGAATATGTATTTATTTCATTTTAACAACATGCGTTTATGATTATGAATTCATACTTTTGACTTAATGTTTATAAGTGAAAATTCAAATTGTCAATATGTCAAAATCTCATCAAACACATTTTACATCAATTAATTGAATGCTCAGGATCAAACATGTAAATCCTTCCATAATTTTTGTGCAATCTAGATTTCAGATCAATTCACATTGCTTTCCTTTTCACAACTCGCCCAAAGCTTAATTTCTGGGGTTTTTTTCAGTGTCTGTATTTGAAAGTCTGGATATTCCAATATAAAGGGTGGATAAGTCTGGATATAAACATGCATGTAGAAGCCAAATTAATGTTACAATGCTAGTTTAAATTCAAACTTTACATTAGACTTGTGGTTCCTGTATCTCATTAATATGAAAGGAAAGGGGCAAGGTAACTCAGGCTATCATCTGTCTCTTTGTGCCATTTGTCCCATTGTTTAAGTTGGCCATTTGATTCAAGGTCTGAGAAAGACTGTTATGTTAATGGGATTAAGGGTGAAAGTCCAGGATCTGGTGTGGGGGCTGTTACATCCTTTCATGCTTTGATTGTCACCTGAGTGTTTGGTCTCTATCTGATGGGACTGCCCCCTAAAAAGTGTATAATTACAATGTATTACAACTTTAAGTCAGACTTGATGACTGCAGAACCCGTGCCAGTACGCTCTGACTTGCAGACTAGTTTCATCGTGTATCTACAATAAAGATTGCTGCACAAGGATATCCAAGTCTCCTGGTCTTCTCTGGAAAAAGTTTACAATTACTACAATATACACACAATTCAACTTATTATCCCCAAAAGATGTATTTTTTGAGCATGTCTAATTAAGGTGTATATTGCAAATATGATTTTTAATTAGCTTTTAAGTCTACTTTACGAATAGGCCTTACTGTACTGTATGTCCTTGTACAGTATAAAAACATAATAGCTAAAGAGAGTGTGAGCACAAAAGTCAAAATGATGAGCTGTCAAATTGACCCACATGGATATCTCTATCTTTTATAGGCAAGCAGGTACATTATTAGAAAGCATCTTCCTGAGATTGACTCATCACGCTGGCGTCAAAGGGTTTTCACAGCCGCAAGACAGGCTGGTGTTGGTCTTGCTTTTGAAAGTATTCAGTGTAAGTGAATAGGCACTTATTAGCATTATGAAAATTATATCATGCAAGAACATTACAATCACTGCTAGAAACATCAGAATTTTGAGTCTGAATATGCAAGCCTCTCTCTTCTCCTCTATTGTTTTCAACACCATGTTCATCCAGGTTTTTGATACAACTAAAAGATTATTTGATTCTTTCAGTGCTACTTCCCTATAACAAGGAGGAACAGAGAATTGCCAGTGCTCATCTCAACAGGACCTTGAGGTAGCACCATTATACTCTTTATTTATACTGAAACTTTTCCTCCGGGACCATTTAACTACACACACTCTAATATCTCTTTTAGTTGCTTGGCAAAGTAATCAAGTAATGGCAAATTAACCTCGAGATTCATCCATGTGGTTGATGTTGAAACACACAGTTGAGCTGAGACAGATACAAAATGCAGGATAAATATTTATTTTCTCAAAGTAAAAAATATTGCAAAAATTACACAAAATCACACTTTGCAACACATACCCGTACCCCCAGGCTTCTATGTTAATTATAACTTGTACGTTTTTTCCACAGGGTAAAGAAAGCATCAGTGAATTTAATTCATAGCCACACCAATATAGCCAGAGGCATGATGCCATTAAAGAGGTTTCTTCAGTGCACACACTTTAAATTCTTTGCACTCAGAACAGCTTTCCAATTTCAACATGCCCTTGAGAGTAACTGAGACTGCCTTTCCCATACCAGAATACCAGAAGACATAGCTGTGAACTACTTTCTATTCTTTTTATATAATTCCATGCACTAGTCTGTGCAGAAGCAGAAAAACAGTCCTTCACTGAAGTTTCAATGCAAACGCTGATTCTGTATTTTTCTTCCTTATAATAAGAATTGTTAGAATAACTCATGTTCAGATGTGATCACTTCAGCTATTCTTCTTGTGAACATTCAGTAGGTACATAATGAATTGTACGTTCAACCATTTCATCACCCACTGTCTTCTTTTATTCTAAAAGACTCACGTCCATCAGCCTTTAACACTAGATGCTCATAATTAAATGCTTACGTTGCATATTCACTGGCAATTCGCACTGGATCAGTTGATCAAAAGAAAATACTTTGGAATGCATGCAAAGTTATACAAAATTGTGGGTTGTTTTTACTGAGACACACTGGCTTCCTGGATGTCAAGATCTCATACTTTTTAAAGTGTCTGTGAGCAGAGAAGATTAAATCCCAGATTAGATGTACAGTGTGGAGAACAGTGTGGATGGATAGATTGACTGGCCTTATAAACGGTTACATAATCTTAAATATTAGAGGTGAAGAACAAACACATTTTTTTTTCCATTGTAATGTTGAATTCTACAACAGCAGCTCTGACTGTAGTGCTGGTTGTAATTGAAAAAATAGGTGTGTATATGAATGCCTTTGGGAGATGCTACTGTCAACACTTTGTATTGCATTTACATTTATATGTACATTTATGACATTTGGCAGATGCTCTTATCTTGAGCAACCTACAAATGTGCATTGAAGTCTCCATCAATAAATATGTTAACAATGGTTTTCTAGGTCACAAACTTATGATACCATCAGCCTAAAACTCAGAGCCAGTGACTCAGCTGTTCGGACATCTAGGGAAAGTTCATTCCACCACCTCTGTGCCAGAACAGATAAGAGTCTTGATGTATACTTACCTTGTACCCTGAGAGATGGTGGGACCAGTCAACAAAATGTGTAGGGGTTTCTAATATAGAGCTCAGTAGGTCTATATTACCTAGAGTTATTTCTAATGGTCATTTTACAGAAGGTAAATTATGGTGTATATGAGTATTTTCATGTGCATGTCCATGTATATTCGTCATTGGAAAGCCACTGTGGTAAAAGAGACATCACATATTTAGGATTTGCAGTTACAGTATCTGCCAATATTACCCCTCTGTTGATTATTTTTCTATAACAACATACTCCATCACTTTTCCCCTTTACTTACCTCTCACTTCCACATATTTGTATAAGGGTTGTAACTCTTGATAGTTTGGAGATCGGTTAAGCCTCATACTGCCAGCAGTCTTCTATCAAACACAAGCAGAGACACTGAGATATTAATGAGACAAAATGGAACACGCAGCACTACACTTACTAGGCCTTCACCTGTCAATCAACTGACAACCCACATAGAAGCAATTTCCCATTCCAGAACTCCCATAGTGCAATAAATGTGTATGATGTCACTCATATTGCAAAGTGTGCGAAAACTATTCCAGACAAACTGCTGATGACATATTTGTCAGGGTCAAACTTTTCCACAGTACGAAGCTCCAAGGAAAGTTCATCTTGGCCTCCAGCCACATACCGGCCTGGTGGACAACATTGTGAGACCGATATAACTCCTGGTTTTCAATTATAGTAAATATCACTTATATTGATATAAAAATAATTTTATTTAAGAATATTGTTAGAGGGTATTGCTGAGTAACATGAGATCAGTAATTGAGATCCTAAACATTTCTTTCAACATGTTTGCCAGGTTTCTGTTTCAGCTGATCACTATAGGGTTATATGTTTTTTTTTCAGTAATCATGTCTAAGGTTTGCCAAGTTAAAAAAAATGCTGGAACGCTAAGTAACCTTTATTAAACAGCAGTCATGGGAGCTTCCCACAGGCTGCCTTCTCACAGAAATACAGGTTATTCATCATGAATATACAAGTCATAAGATTGCCAAAGTTTGTGTTATGAATTGATAGAGTACGTGAGCAGATGCATAGTCGTAAGAAAGAGGCCATGACTTAATAGTATAAACATTGTTTTCTGTTTTGACTGGTTGAGCATCAGTATGTCATGAGTCTGACTCAAGCTCAGATCAAATTTATATTGTTTACCTCATTGTTATGTCTCATTGTCATATTGTTCATTAGGGTTTTACATCGAAAGTAGATTGAACGGACAGTTAAAATAGGATACGGGTTTTGGGGATTGGTTCATCAGAGGGTAAGGATCTCTGCTGACACTGAGAAGAATCACTGTGTCTTTGAACATGATAAATTAATGGCTAATTAACCTACATGCTAGTGATATTACTGGAAATGGTGTACTTCACAAAGGTGTGTGTGAACTGTGTGTTCTTATATGCTGTGAAAGTGGTTCTGGGATCAGTAAACAGGTGAATGTGAACGTGAGGTGTGTTCGTGATGGCAGTGTGTTGTAGTCCTTTGTTTTTAGAGTTTTGGTTTAATGAAAATTCTGGTGTATCTATGAAACACACACACACTTGTTCATCTTTAAGAACAAATAAAAATATACATGAACAAAAACAATAACTCTCACTGTTTTTCATATTGGACTCTCGCCATTGTTTTTAGATGTCTGAATTCAGCTTTGCATCTCTATTTGTATCAGCCATAATATGCAAGCAGCCATTCAGTGCAGCCACATCAGCTCCAGTGCTGCTGCATCATGGGGGCATTTTACACCATCTGTTCAGCTCCTGATCATATCTTAGGAGAGAATAGATTCATACGATCATGGAATTGAAATTGTATTTGTTTAACCATTTATTCAAAGCATCTATAATGATGTTAGTGCAGTTTATCAAATTATCTTATCGGATTGTTATTTCGAAGCTTTCTTGGATTAAATTATACAACAGTTCTTTCATCACCCTTTTTCACTAACAACAATACAGAGCCCAGATGTTACACGATTAGGCTTTGTATCCCTTTACAGTGTTGGTGCAGGCTGTGTTATTGTAGCCCTGCAGAGTAAATATGTAGTCGTCTCTCTCCACCATACTTACTGTACAAGCTGTTGTATTTTATCCTCCTGAAATTTCTCCCCTTGAGATGTCCCTTGCGCAAGAGCCTTTTTGGAGGCCGTGAGATAGGACCAATAAAACACGACGTCAATCTGGAAGCCTTGTCTGTTGTTTACATACTCAACCCTGTTCCATGCATTTTTCTTGTGCACCATGAGAACCACTTACATTTCTATGCTTCTCTGGGCTTATGGCCAGAAACAAAGCAGCAAAACAAATGTCATTTCCTGACACTATGCCTCCCATCAATATTCAGAACCACACAATACAGACTGATGGCTGCTGTTCTAACCTTTTCTTTTCTGCATATTTATTTTGTCTAGAAGGAAATGTATCTTGCAAATAATCAGGAATGGCATTATTATTTATTTATTCATGCTAAAGCATATTATTGAGTAACTACTGAATAGGTGGGTGATGAATAGGTGAGTTAACAAGACACTGCCTTTAAAATCTTATAAACATTTTAATGTAAAGGGATGGTTCAGCATTTTTCAATCAAAACTTTATTGTACCTATTGTATCTATACTGTGGAGCTGATTACCACAAAATACGATTTTAATATGTCCTCTGAAAGCAACAACAACAACAACAAAATCCCCTGATGTCTCAGACCTCAAATATAAGGGCAGATGTTGCATTTTTTCAACAATCAAATTCAACAGTCAAATAATACATAATTATGTGACTATGTAATGCAAAATATAATGTATATAAAGACAAGGATACTACACTATTATTATTATTATTATTATTATTATTATTAATATTATTATTATTATTATTATTATTATTATTATTATTATTATTAAGGGGGCACGGTGGCTTAGTGGTTAGCACGTTCGCTTCACACCTCCAGGGTCGGGGTTCGATTCCCGCCTCCACCTTGTGTGTGGAGTTTGCATGTTCTCCCCGTGCCTTGGCGGTTTCCTCCGGGAACTCCGGTTTCCTCCCCCGGTCCAAAGACATGCATGGTAGGTTGATTGGCATCTCTGGAAAATTGTCCCTAGTGTGTGATTGCGTGAGTGAATGAGAGTGTGTGTGTGTGTGCCCTGCGATGGGTTGGCACTCCGTCCAGGGTGTATCCTGCCTTGATGCCCGATGACGCCTGAGATAGGCACTGGCTCCCCGTGACCCGAGGTAGTTCGGATAAGCGGTAGAAAATGAATGAATGAATGAATGAATTAATTATTATTAAATATATTATTTATTAACATGCTTCATCATATATCAAGTTCAAGTTCAAATAAATACTAAACATTTAGATATTCATAGATATTAATTACACGAGCAGATGTATTATAGATACTTTGCAGTATTCAATTATTTTCTAATTTTCAAATATTATTACAGATTATAACATTTGTGATTTGTGTTTGTATCTAATGAAGAGTGAATATGTTAAAACGCAGCTCAGTTTCTGCTCAGTATACTGAGTGTATCATTGCTGTTATTTATTCTACATCACAGTGGTTCTACTCCAGCTGCTATTTCTACTTTGTTCTCTACTGAACGCATATTAATTTCATATTCAGTACTACTGAACGCATATTATTTCTAATTTGTTCTCTACTGAACGCATATTACATCTGAGCCTAACAACAACATCACTTAAGGTAAAAATATGTGCATAATTAAGATGGTCATCTTGTTACGGTATCCGAGCTGTGTGTGTTGAATTTTCCTAATTCGTAATATTTGTAGACAATTCGGTGAATAAGATATTTATTTATTTATGTTTGACATGGGTGTGTATGTACTCTCTTGAGCCTGTTTTTTTGAGTAGACCCCAATGTGGTCATCTGCTAAGTAGCCCAAGACTCAAGATTTAACACTTTGAACATTATGAGATGCTTTTCTGCACACTAGACAAGTAAATAGTGGTTATTTGAGTTACTGTCACCATCATACTAGTTTGAAAATGAAAATCCCAGATCAGCAAAATCTAAAATCCTCAAACAAGCCTGTCAACAACATATAATTGTTCCTACATTCTGATGTTTGACAAAATCAATAACTGACACTCTTGGCCTATACTGTACCTGCTGCCACATTTAGCTGCTAGGATAACTGCATTAATGAGCAGGAGTATGGGTGTTCTTAATAAAATGCAATAAAATAAAATTTTTGTAATTGATAGCAATCAGATTTTCAATTCTTTTCTTATTACAAGGAAATGTTGTAACTGCAAATGTAGATGTTACGGATGCTGAAGATACCGTTCGAAAAACATGAGTGTTTGAATATTTAGTGAAATGAAGGTAAATCAGTAGTGTTGGCTAAGTGGTGACACAATTTGTATTACATCAGTTCTGCAGTCCTGGAAAAATTATGCTCATGCGCGGAGCAGATCAGGATGCCATTAGATGATTGGATTATTCTCTCATCAACTGCAGACACAGAGCCAGAAGTTAAAAATGCAGGAGGCTGATTGTGTGTGTGTGTGTGTGTGTGTGTGTGTGTGTGTGTGTGTGTGTGTGTGTTTGTGTGTGTGAGTGTGTTTTTTTTTTTGAGTTTGTATCCCATGGCTCTCATTTACCATCAATACTCAACCCAGGGGTTCAGGTTGCTAATTGAAAGCCCATCAAGAGATCCATATAAGAATAAAATGCACTCACATCACTCTTGCACTCACAAACAAACACAACATTGCCTGTCAGTACAGCCTGATCATTCACCGTTCACTTAGCCATCTTAACAGCAATTCCATGTTTGCTCCCACTCTGTTTGGTAAGACCTCATCATCTCATAAATTAGCTATAATAAATGGAGCTATAATAAATGCATTATCTCTGGACCACACCCGAAGCCTGACAGTTCAATGCTGATCAATGTCCGAACTTACCATTATACTCTTTGCAATCTTTATGTAGCAGAGACATTTTAAATAAAGACAAATCTTAAATTGCTTCAAGGTAATTATTTGTTAAGGAGAGTTAATGATGTGATAAATATATTCATTTGTCTTGATGAAAGAATATTTGTGAAAGCCTGTAACAGACTAGTTACTGCAAGAGATTAGTTACTATTACCTAATAGAAAAAGGACAACAAGCTCTTTACAAACAAATCTCAAAAGTTCTTGTGGTGAAGCCACTGGTTTCATGTATATAGCATTCACTCATTAAAACACACACACAAACACACACACACACACACACACACACACACACACACACACACACACATTTTGTGTCACAAATACATTTTGTTTTTAAAACATTTCACTTCTTTTTAATAATACTTAATTTAAGTCTAGAAATAAGCTATGAGTCACGTGAATGCTTTTGTTTCAGAAGGAAGATATCAGAACAATGGGAATATGTGCAGAAATGCATTTTGGGTTTTTAAACATTTAAACATGATTAAAATGAAAATCCTTGAAAATCTTTGCTTTTTTTCATCTGCAAGGCCATCCACTGGCTACCCAGTACTTGATAATACCCTTCATATTCGTTCATTAATTTAAGTAACGTAACGTATCAGAAATGATCAAAACACTTGATGAGTGTTTGACTGGTATGTACAAGATGGAGTCTAATAAAAAAAATTCAGTAGTAACACCTGTAAGATTAACTACTTGTGCAAAAATCACCAATTATGTAGAAGCGGCACACTTCATAAAATCAAGAAAACACAGGAGAAGAGCTTCAGTGGTGCACAAAACAAAAATGATATATTAAGCATCACTTCTTTAGGAAACAGCTTGTTGATGATAAAGGTTTGAGCAAAATGGCAAGACTAGGTCGAGTTGATAGTACCAGTAATTCAAATCCAAATTCTATTTGTCATATACACAGCCGTACACAGTACAACATGTAGTGAAATGCTTTGTCGACTGTCTGTTTCATGAAAAGAGCATTGAAAAGAATTAAAAAATAAAATAAAATTAGGATTTCAGTCAAATTTACAATAGAAATTGAATTAAAGATACAGGTGGGAATGGAGGAACGTTGCTGGTATAAATAAAAAAAAATTAGATATGAATGCAGATCTGTGGTAAAACTGTATGTGCTGATGTGTGTAATTGTAGTGCAATATATGCTGTGCAAAATAATTCCAGTGTAGATAGTGTGTGTTGAGTTGATGAATCCAGGTTCTATGTGTTGTCCTGGTTAAGAGCCTTAATAGACCGGAAGCAGCCCCTCCTCATTCTCTCTGTGTTTGACTTCAGGGAGGCAAAAGTGTTTCCCTCATCACAATAGAGAGACGTTAGCTATACTTACAGCTGTGGTAAGGAGAAAATCATCTCAGAACAGATGGATAGGCTACAACAGCAGTCAACCAGGCAGCCAAGAACAGGCTACAGTGTTACCGGCATCTCCTTGAATTTATGGAATTGTGAATTTATATGATGAGTAAATTAAAGCAGAGTGGTCTTAAATATTTCTCATGGTGGCATCTTTGAAAATCAACTTCAGGTGCAATGAATTCATCTATAGATTTTTTCCTGAAGGGGGCTGTGTTCATGCCAGCATGCTGTGGGTACTTCAGTCTCAGCATAGGATTTGTGAGATTGCCCACTGACAGATCTGTGGTGCGTAGCCGTGAGAAGGTCAGCTAACCATGCACTGCACTGTTGGATGCCATTCGTCAAAATGAATGACAAAAAAATAGCATTACTGGAGCTACAACTTTACTGAATAAAGTATACAAAATCACCAACATTCTTATAAGACTTACTTTTTCAAAGTGCTGACACAGGTAACACGCACTCTTGCCTGCCAACAGTGTAGTGTGCTCAATCATTCCTCCCGGGGTGCAGACACCTACGTCTTTCCCCATGATGATACATCATGGGCGCCGCTGACTTCCACTCATTATGAAACACTCAACAGGACATAATGTTTCCTTCAGGGTCCAGCCACCAACTGCCATAAAGCCAGGAGAGTGGGAAGGCGATTGGATCTGAACTGAGTGACAGTAAAGCAAACCGGTTTTGCGGTCAGTTGCAATCAAAAGGATGCAAATACACAGCATTCAACACATCATGAAGAGAATGTTGAACAGGAACATTAACAGGTGATGGGATAAAAGATCTGTCATGAGGTCCATGCTGTCATTAAGTTATGCAGTCTTTCAGGAAACTTATAAGAAAAAAATTTAATATAAGCAATAGCTTTAGTCGCAAGTGTAATCCAACTTACTGGGACCGAGCAGTAGATGTAGTGTATGGTCAAGGATTTCTTTGTAATGATAACAATATAAATCTTTACTATAATATTCACACTAAAAGTCTGTCATACTATGGTTGAAACTTTGAAGGTAATTGAACTGTCAAGTAGAAACATGATGCCAGAGCTTTCAGAGTTGGATTAATATGATACAGTACAAGTTGTAAAAATACCAGAGTTCATCTCACTCTAGCTGGTAAGGATTTATCCTCTTGAGTCTGTCCTTTTAAACCAGAAGTATCAGAAATCTCATTTCTACTGCTGACATTTTGTTGAGTCATGTTCACATGAAACCTTTCACTATGGATTCAATACGTTCTTCATGTTAACATTCTGACAGATTAAGAGAAGTGGTATCTTGGTGGATAAGGTGTTGGATTACAGATTGGAAAGTTGTGAAATTGAACCCCAGGTCCACCAAGATCAAAACTGTTGACACGATTTCAATCATGATGCATCTAATGTATTTTCTGAATAAACCTAGAAAAATGTAATTATTTCTATGACCTGACTGAAGATCAAATGTCTTTGTAACACTTTATAACTGTAAATACTTCCATTTAAGAGTCTTATAATGGACAGCAATTCATAGCTGATAAACAATATAAATGGGCTTTTTCAGTCTTTTCATATCTTCCCTGTTTTTCCTTGATAACTGCAGTTAAAATTCTAATAATTATGAAAGTCATAGGAACTATCACTAATATTTCTAATTTTAACCCCATAAAGATTAAAACTTATAAATTCCTGCATGTTTAAATTTGTCGCCAACATAGAAATGAATAGTAACACTTATGCATGTAGATATAAACTCATATCTAATAAACATGCACATAAGTTGTTATTTTGGCAGCATTAGAATTTTTAATGCTTCATTTAGTGCCTTTATATACTTGAATTTATTATACTGTTTGTGCTTTATTAACTACTGCAACAGTTATTAAGTAGGGCACACCTAGATTTATTAATAATATGAAAAACACTATATAAAGGATTAGGAATTAATTATTCTATCTGAGATAAAACCATTTGTTTGTATTAAGGACAAATATCTGTTTTGTTCTGGGTAGTATGTAAAGACCACAAGTCTTAAGTAAGCACTAAGACAGCTGAACTCGATTGCAATTAAAGGATTCAAATAGATAGAACACTGTATAAAGCATTAATAGTTCAGCGTTCTCGACTTAAATGCACAGATCAGCTATAAATTAATATCTCCATACTGAAGAGTTAGTCATTGTCTCTAAATTGAAGTGCTTATTACTGATGTCATCTTGCCAGTAATCCCAAATCGAACTCACTTTAAAATCTATATCATTGTTTCAGTGTCAATTAGCATCCTGTGGACTTGTTGTTTACCATTTACACTATAATATTGTTGAGCCTAATGGCACTATCTATTACACTAACAGCCACAGTTAATAGTATTCAGTATTCAGACACTTCTTCATTAGAGCCAGTGGCTGTCCTGTCATTTAGATAACACCAGTGTTTTCGCTGTGGTCTGTCCCAGTACTGTATGTTCTACTATACTGCAACAACAATATGTTTTTGTTGCCTTGAGCTTAAGCACAAGACATGATGCTGGAGTACATGTAAAGGTTTATTGCCTTATGTAACATGTAGGCCTTCACATGTTGCCTAAATCTGGGATCAGACATAATCATCAGGAATGTGATGTGATATGAGTCAATGCATATATACGCTGATGAATTTTATATACAGAACCAGAGTGTTTTATTTTAATGGCAAAAAAATAGTTTACTGTCAAGAGGAATGCTAGTTGCACCACAAACTAAAATTATTATTAGAAGATAGGAACAGCACTGCAGTGACTGCCGACTTGCAGTGATAATATCACTGTATGTTTGAATATAGGATACAAGGTAAAAAAAATAATAATGAACCCCCCACCACACACACACACACATACACACACACACACACACACACACACACAAAAGGGTGATTCTGAGGAGAAGTAGTTGATATGTAATAACAATGTGTTTGTGTGTGTGTGTGTGTGTGTGTGTGTGGGAGAGAGAGAGAGAGAGAGAGAGAGAGAGAGAGAGAGAGAGAGAGAGAGAGAGAAATTGCCATTTCGAATAGTTCTATATATAGTGGCCTGTGAAGTGATTGTGGCTGATTTCCCCAAAACAAATTTCATGCCAAAGCACATTTTCTGCATTTAACATACTTTAAAACATCAACCTTAATAGAAACACAAGTTTGAAGCCAGTTTAACAAATGTGATGGTAAAAAAATAAGTCTGCATAAAGGTGTATAAAACTTTGCAATCCAAGTGTGATTTTCCCACACAGTGAATAACAGACTCAAGCGAAACAGACATAAGCTTAATCACTTCACTACTGAACTGATACTGGTTGTCAAAATGATCGAGATGCTCTTGCAGAGTTCAAACTACATCTGTAAATGTGACACACACACACACACACACACACACACGCACAAACACACTGGTTGAGACACATGAACTATAGAAAAACGTTGATCAGTTCAGGAAACATGCATTTTTTATTGTAATTTAGTTGTAAATGTCATTTCATGTGTATTAATTCATTACAACTTTAAAAGAGCTTTTCAGACCTAACATATAGAAATAGTTCACTATTCTATTATCTTGGATGTTATTTAAATACTTTAGGTTATTTTATTTCTGAATGTGCCATTAAGTCTGTCATGAACAGACATTTTTGACCTAAACTTTACAAAAAAAATCTCTTCACTGTAAGTAGTGTTCTCCTTCAACATTTGATATTATTGTTATTAATCTATATTTTTTTTTAAATATATTCATCATAAAATATGTTCATCATACCCCTGTAAAAAGCAAGGGATTATTCAGTAAAGCCCTATTTTGTCTTCTAAATGTACTCGTCCTAGAGTCCCAGAGTGCGTAATGTAATCTCGTGCTGGAAAGCAATATAAAGCTAAAGCCAACATCTTGGCAGCTGAGCCAACAATAAATCATCTTTACCGACAAAGAAAATAAACTGTAAATAGGACCTTAAATTTGAGATCAAGTGTCTAACACGTCTGTCTCCTCTACTGCTTTTGGAGAACCAGCAACTGTAGCACTAGTGTTAGTGTCAGTAACTTTAGTGTTTCTTACAGCATCCACAGGAAAGGATCACATATATTACACATGCCACTATACATGAATCTAATATTACGCAATAATTAAATTAATTAAATTAAATTATTCAGCTAGATTTTATATTTTCTTTACCTATTGTTGCTTTTATTTCCATTCAAACTTAGAATGTTCTTATTCTCTTTGCAGATTATTTTTGTGTTCTTCAGGACAGTGCTTAAATGCTAGTTAAAAAAGGTAGTTATTACTGTTAAAAAATAGATAATGTTGGTTTATTATCTATCTATCTATCTATCTATCTATCTATCTATCTATCTATCTATCTATCTATCTATCTATCTATCTATTTTAACATCAAGGTGCTCATGCATTTTAAAAAAAATTTTGTTATTAATTGTTATGTAATGTTTTGTTTTCCCAGTATTATTCACGCATACATCCCTTCTTAATAGAGTATAAACATGCATCATTTGCAGAAACAGAATCATTTGCATGATATACTGTATGTGAGTCAAGCGCATACATGTTAATGTGACAGATGTAATGTTAAGAACTATATGCAGACAATACATTTCAGAAACTGGGTTAATTGTGCTAAGGTAAAATAAGTAGTCAAAAATGTCAGTCATCTCAAGCATCAGCATGCACGCACAGAACAAAATGTGTGTGTGTGTGTGTGTGTGTGTGTGTGTGTGTGTGTGTGTGTGTGTGTGTAATTGGCAATTGTCTCTTTTTCTAACAAGTGCAGTGGAGAGAGCAGGTACTGTAGGATGTAGAAGAGTGTGAAATTAAATTAAATGGGCATCAGGCAGATCTGTTTAAGAGAATAATGGCCTATGGGAAATAACTCTTCGTGAATCTGAAAAGCTCTCCTTTGGAAATTTGGTAGATGTCTTCCAGATGATAGAGCATAAACAACCAAGGGGACAGGTACAAGAGATGCTTCCTTATGCTTGCCAGCCTTCTAAACTCCTCTACGTATAGATGGCTAGATAGACATAGACTTTTTTTTAATTTGTTTAACCGGTCCTATCTGAGACAGAGTAATATGAACTATTAATGTGTAGAAGAGCGTGAGCTACTCAGATTATTCTGAAATCAAAAATCAGCTCTTGACTTTGCTGACAGTGATTCAGCTGTTTTTTATCTCCTTTTTATGATCATCTGTTGTTGCTGTTGTTTTTAGTTAGTTCACTCTTATCTATCTACTCTATCTATCTATCTATCTATCTATCTATCTATCTATCTATCTATCTATCTATCTTTCTATTTCTTATAGTTTATGTTTATGTTCCTCATCCTTGCATCTGCTTGTTTCTTGCTTTTCTCAGTTCGGTATTACTCATATTAAATGATGTTTGATTAAAACCTTCAAGCATCTTATTATTGTCAGTGATGAGCACAATGTCATCAAAGTGCCATCAAAGATGTGTAATAAATGAGCAAAATTGTCCCTACATTTGTACTTTTAGCAAAGAGGATAATTGTACCTCTGATGAAAGTGGGAATATATCAAAAAAGGAAAAAAGAGGGAAAAATCATGCACAGCCTTGGGACACCAAGCCCATTTTAATACAAAGTAGGAAGCCATAATTATCAGTTACATAAATGAGCTTAGGCTGAAATGAGAAGGCTGAAAAGCCTCTCCTTAGAGATGTTTGTAATTTGGAACCTAATTACGATGAAAATGACACAATCTTAGAATGTGTTCAGATTTGTACTCAGGTTAGTGAAAGATATATAGTCACATACAATAAAGTGCTAAATTGGATTTATGCATTCAAAATATATTCAAAAATGACTGCAATCTCTCTGCTAAATAATTACATTAAATAAATATATATTTTTCACTATATTTTATCATCAGCTCTTGAGGAAATAGAGTTCATTTGGGGCTTCAAACATCAAACAAGTTCCAAATTATATGTAAAGAAAATTATATATTTCAGCACAATGTTATTTGTTTATACTGTAGATACTAGATAGCAGTGGGATTAGGATAGCTTCACATGATTTGCCAACCATTCAGACTTTCACAGGATTGATACAGCACCTTTACAGGGTGCCTATTCCTCTCAAGACTCAATCGCACACACACACACACACACACCACTGACAATTTAGAGATGCTAATCAGCCCACAATGCATGTCATTGGTCTGAGGGAGAAAACCAGAGTCCCTAAAGCATGGGATGAACACGTAAACTCTACAACTGCAAGCAGTAAATGTACTGAATTAATAACTTTTGGCAAACAACTAATTTTAGCTTGTTCAGTGGAGTAGCATGGTAGCAAAGCATGTAACGTTGTTAACCTGACGGTCCCAGGTCCCTGGTTCAATCCTGAGTTTGGATTCTGACTGCATGGAATACTGCAGTGTTCTCTTGCTAAAGAGATACTGAAGATAAATGATGTGGATTTTTTTATGTGATTTTGTTATATGTAAAGATGAGGTAATACAGTATATAACCTGTATATCTACTATAAGACATATTACTTTTATATTTGTGCAATGTACTTATTCCTGTCCATTATGTATTAAACAAGGGATTAACACACAAAATGTCCTAGGAGCTAAAATGGCTGACAACGCATTTCTTTATTAATTTATTAACATTTATTTATTACTTATTTAACATAGGTAAAGGGTGTTGTTTGTTATAGACAAGTGACAGGCTGGAAATATGCTGGAGTAGCAACCAGCCAGAAAAACCCAAGACCTCACAGCATCCTGTCCGGTCCCTCACAACCAAGCCAAAATCTGTTCATTATCACAGAAAGGTGCTGAAAGGATGACACCAGGCAGCAGTCACGAATCTCTCAGAGTTTTTGGATGGCCCCCAGGGATGGTTTATAAGAGTGACAAGACAAGAATTGTCTTGTGGTGGCTTGGAGGTGGCACCAATCACAGTCAGTGATGGAAACTGATTATGAAACTGTGTCCTGGACTGAAAAGGTTATATTAAGCAATTAAGGATTACTCTTTCAAGTGGCTGGTTTTATATGATGAATCTACTGAGCACTAATATTCAGATGATTTCACACAAATCCAATTGTTCCTATTATTATTAGATTATTTTATTGCAATTTCCACCTACAATTCAAGTCAAGAGCTTCTCGCTCTAGAGTTTACACAGAATGGTGCAAAAACAAACAACTTTGAGTGAGTGACAATTCTATGGGTAGAAATGCATTGTTGTTTAGTGAGATCAGAGAAGGATAACCAGATTTGTTGAAACTATCAGGAACGATAACTTATATAATAAACCTTTTACAACTGTGGTGCGCATGCTGATGTTTGATGTAAACCTTAGATGAAGCTCTTGACCTTTGTGCTGCTGCTACATGAATTGCTGATTGGATATCTGTGTTCATAAATGAGCATGTGTTCGGTGTGGTTTTTTGTTCCTGCAGCCAATCCGCTATAATGGGTTTAATGGGTTGTGTGTTTTGAGATACTTTTCTGCTCACCACAGTTGTATTGTTGTAATTTTGATAATAAAGTTGAACGATAAAATCTGCCACTGTTTTTTCCTAATCTGTCCCTCATAATCAAGCTAATATTTCTTTTGTTTGTGTACATCTTTAAACATTTATATCCTGCCCTTATCTATATATAGAATTACATTCATACAGTACGTTCTTCATACATACGTTTTGATTTGCAGCAAATGAGACTACTTCTGTTTTATGATGTCGTGCTGAGGTAAAGCTCGTGTGTGGCAAGATATGAGGGAAAGAGGATCCTTCACATCATAACTCCCACCCTGTGTTGTCTACATGGACATTGTGCACACTCGCTGAATTCCCAGGCTGACTCAGTTTTGTGCACCTGAAATAAACAGGACTGTTGGAATCTTACATCATCTGTACACTCCATCTTAGACTTTTTTTAACGTAGGGCACAACGGAAAAGTGAGTCCAATATTATTTATTTAAAGCCACAAGATTTAAAGAGACAACATATTGCCTTGCATGCAAAGCTGATGTAATCCAACCAGATTTAAAATCAAATTCAGTGTAATTTGAAAAGCTACTTCCCTCATTTTCACATATTGTATTTACACTGTGTGATAAAGCCTTATGCTGCTCCTGCTGTTCAGTATTATCAGTCTGCAACATCTTTTTAGTTAGACAGTGTCCACTCTCCTGTGAGTATTATAATTTGTATTGTGTTGTGTGTTGCACAATAGAGATGAGGCTATAATGCATTTTTTATTCCACAGTATTGCAAAAAAAAAGAAACAACAAAAAATTTATTTTAAAAAATCTATAAAAAGTTAGGAGGTTACTGAGTTAGGTGTTAGATGTAGGTGCGGTGTGTGTGTGTGCGTGTGTGTGTGTGCGTGTGTGTGTGTGTGTGTGTGTGTGTGTGTGTGTGTGTGTGTGTGTGTGTGTGTGTAATGAGATGGGAATACAAAGGAATTGACATTCAGTTGTTTTTTTTTTTACCAAAAGACATATAATCACAATAACACAACATTAATTATTAACACTTTGCTGCACAGCTGCCATGCCAGAGAGCATAATGGACATTTATCTATTTGTGAGAAACAAAGTGAAAGGTGTACATACACATTTCTGATGTACAAACATTACAAATTATCTACTCCATAATCCCCTTGTTCCTCACGCAATATTTACAATATATCTTGCAATTAGACTCAATGTGTGCTTTCACTTTATTTTCTATTGCAGAAATGTACTCATTTAATTTGGATTATTTAATGCAAAGTGAGATTTTGGAAGGCTAGCACAATATGGCTTTAAAAAAATACAAACCTGGCAAACCTGATATTATTTGTTGTGTCTGCCACTTCCCCATCCTGTCTGCCACTTCTCTGTCATGTGTGCTACATCTCCCATAAGCATCAAGCTGCAATATTCTTGCCCCAATGGCAGCTGTTCCACAATTGCACAAAAGTTAAAATGTACGAGCTTATGAATATGGAATTTATAAATACTGATTTAAATTAAATGCTATTTAATATAGCTGTGGGTCTTTATAAAAATAAATAAATACATAAAAATAGCCCCTGCTGTAGTTTACATTATTCTAGGTACCAATAAAAGCTTGCACCTTTTGTAAGAAGTAGACGAGCTAAATCATTAAAGACCAAAAGATTGCTTAGGTACTGAAGTGTGAGACCTTTCACTGATTTATAGGTTATGGTTAGAATATGATGATTATTATGATAATTATATGAAATGTTTACTAGGATTCGATTCAGTATAGATTAGCAAGGGGTTCCGTGAGCAAATAATCTGGTTCTACTAAATACACTGCCTAATGCATTCTGGTTTAGCTTGTTTATTTATGTATGAGCTGGCTGTAGTCCTTGTAGAAGAATTTCTGTCTTGTCAGAATTAAGTCGGAGGAAGTTACTCATCCTTCAGTGTCTAATGCTGTTTACATAAGACATTAGAATTGTTTAGCCAGTATTTGGCATTTGGCTTTGCCGAAACAGCTACCAATTTTATGAATACTTCTAACCTACAGCACCTTTTAAAATGAGTTTTTAAATAGAAGTCCCAAGTTAAATTTTAACTCATAATGTGCTGAACATTTAAACATTGTTAACATTTTAAACTTGCATTTATTTCACAACTATGACTCAGTTTTTTTTGTTCTTTTGTTCTCATATTGTCATATTGTTCATGCACTTTGCTTTTTCTTGTAGTTGGTCATAATTGATAAAGAATTCTTACAATACAAAAGCCTCCTCTTTTGCTCCTTGCTCTTTGATTCCTCTGTGGATCTTTACAGAATCGAAACATCCCTAAGGAATTTGTATTTGATTTGATTTCCAGCTCACATGGAACAGATGCACTGTATATGTATGTATCAGAGTATTGAGAGTAATTCTGTCCAAGTGCAATCATAGTATTGTATCGAAGTATTTTCATCTCCAAATGGTAAAACAGTTAACTGGTAAACCAGTGCACACATCGCTGGACGCATTACTTTTGCTAACAGTTATATTTCTAAATATAAATAGACACATAGACACGCATACTAGCTCCAACTGAATTCCGCATTCAAAGAGGAGATGCAACTCCATGTGCTAACAACCTCCTCATCAATACACAATTGTCAGACTGTATATGACTATAGAAAGGACATTATTCATAATAACAATCTAGGGTGTTTCTAACAATTTACAATCACACCCTCCAGTGTTCACACTTTTCAAGCATGGGTTCACTTTTTAGACTGGTTCCTCTCATGGTTGATTCCTCTTACATCTAGGGGAGTTTTTCCTTGCCACAGTCACCTCAGTCACCTCAGGCTTGCTCTTTGGGATAAATACAAACACATTTGTCTAATATTAATCTTTGTATAATTTACTTTTTGCACGTTGTTTCTTATGTTCTGTAAAGGTGCTTTAAGACAGTCTCTATTGTTATTGCTATAAAAAATGTAATTGATTTGAATTTAATTGAACATTTTGGGTTATTGTTGAAAAGTGAAATGCATTTGAATTGCCATGTACTTCAGTATAAGCACCAGTGATTGTAACAGTAAACTGTGAATAATAAAACTAGAGATCTGGCAAGCAGCACTGACAACAGCCGAGTTTTGTCTGGAGACACAGTTTGCTTTGTTCATAATCAAAGTTATTATTGACTAGGCATTATATCACAAGCAGGCAGGTGAGCTTTGTGGCATGTGTTACAAGCAGCAGGAAACTAAGAATCTGGGCTTTTTCTTTTTGCAGTCCAACAGCCTGCATTACTCTGCCAAGTGCTTTCATATCACTGTGTGCACTCTGCTGAATTACTTCGCCATCCCTTCTGCGTAACAACACAACTTGTCACAACAAATGTTTATGTACGTCATATACATAGAACATGGGTGTGTCTGTTAAAGGTCTGAATTTTTCCTATTCTCAGGTTCTGGGTGGTTAGTTTGTCAAAAGGTCTTGTTGAAAATTCCTCACATTACAATAAGTCTAAAAGGAAAGCCTTTCTTTATTCTTTATAGGTATGCATAATATAATCTGACATTAAGTAAAAAAGAAATAGGCTAGTAATGTCGGCACATCATTCCTGTGTTTGTATTGTGTGTCTGTTTTAAATGACCTTAAATTTTTCAGTTTAAAATGTTATATATTTAATCAAAAGACATTTCAGGAAACAAAACAGAGCATATATTTACAAAAAGAAAAAAGTAAAGGGACGTAAATGCAAAATATTTGTATCTGCAAATAAATTAGACTGTCTTGAAGTAAAAATGTAATTATACTAATTTTCCAGATGCACAGTATTCCCAAATCCCACAGTAAGGTATGTTAAGACATTTATACAATCTCGAACAAAAGAAATGAATTTATTAGGCGGCTGTCACCATCTTCATTTTTTGGGATAATGAAACTCAGGAGAATTCCAGGATGTCATTTGTGTATCACTGATTTACATTTACAAATGTTTACTGGATATAAATTAAAGGCAAATGTCCTTCACAACAATGTACATTCATATTATAATTTTTGACTGTCCAGTCCACAATAACAACAATGTATCTTGAAATATTTCTAGCAAATGCTTAAAAAAAACCCGAATTATTCTGCATTATTGTGTGAATCCATTTAACGTCTCAACACTGAAACATTCACTTTCTTTTGTCATCTATTAATGGTTATGAAATACGTTCATTTAAGTTCACACAAAAATTGCTCAAATATGTTTTGTGAACACAATGACAATGAATTTTGGAAGTGAACTGATTTATTGTGAATTGTGAATCTAGTAATGAATCACTGAACTCAAAATTAATCTTGTTCTTTGTTTTATTATTATTAATTTTCAGTATTTTTGGCATTTTTAATTTAAAAAAATGCATTTCGTGTTTAGCAGACCAAAACCATTCATCGCAGGTTGATTGGCCTCTCTAAATTGTCTGTTGTGTGTAAATGGGTGTGTGAGTGTGTTTGATTAGGCCCTGTGATGGGTTGACATCCTGGTGTCACTTGCCTTGTGCCTCCTGGAATACAGACACTCTGTGTGAGATAAGAGGCTCAATAAGTGGACTGATTTAAAGTAACTCATTAGAATGCCATTAAAGTTCTCATGCAATTAACCACTTTGTTTGCGCATTTTATAAAAACTCAAAGGTTTAAGAGCCACTATCTGCAAAGAAATCTTGTAAAAACATTAATAGAAAGAGATGCATGAGATTTTGTGTAATACTTATTATCTTCAGTTTAGTGTTAAAAATGTTAAAGAATTAAGTTAGAAATGATAAATGGCACAGCAGATGTGGAATCACCCACGGGTTTTGTGAAATTGGCTACTCATTTATTGAACACATTTGTAGGTGAAGGTCGAAGTCCCTTGTGGTTGGGTAAAAATTAAAGAAAAAGGAATCATTGAACCTGCCTAGAGTGACTCAGTGTTTCCCATTTAGTATTTATGCAGTTTTTCCTAACACTGACGCAGGATTCAGTACCATATACAAGCATGTCATTTGACCTCAGACTGTGTTAATCCAGTATGGGAGAAATGTCCCCAGTGACCTAAGCTTTATTTATTGCTCTGGACATACTTGGAAAGAAATCTATACACAGCACCACGCCAAGACAACACAGCTTGTTAGGGGGATAGTTTGGGTCTTGTTGCGTCCAACAAGATCAACAGTGGACAAAGCTGGATCTCTAGCACCCCCTCTTGTTTTAAGACTGGTATAGCTGCATGAAAAATAAAGCTGTCCCCCTCATACCTCTGTATCATAGAAGTCTTTTATTATATATATCCATACATATTGCATATACTATATACTGTATGTTCATATATGTTACAACATTTAAACACAACATGTGTGTATAGCCAAGTCCTAACATTGCATATAATGTATGGATCGATATTTAAAGGTTTAAAATCTACGTTACAGTTAAAGTAGCCTAACACAATTCCCAAATTAACCAGTAAAACAAGCCCTAAACACTCTTTTCTTATTTTAACTGGACTGCACTGAATCAGCTGTAAAGACCTGATTAAAAGAGTAGGACAAGTTTATCCACTTGAGCCAAACACAACATGAAAGCAGGATTTGTATAGATGAATGTTTCGGATTCTTTGGAAGCTTTTGTTAAGCTAACAAAGCATCAGCGTTTTAGATCGACCAAAGAGGATATCGAGTGACTGAAGGAAAGTGTCTCTAAAGTGAATACACTAGCAGCAGTGTGATTGATAAGTGATCAACATGGATGCATGGAGAGAGACTGCTATGAATAAGACTTGATTGTACCAGCATACCTGATTAGACTCCTCAGCCAAGCAAATATATACTTAAATGTTCATCTAAACAGCACATATACAGTTCCATGTCGTTTTTTTTTTTTACAGAAAGCTATTATCCACAAACTGCAAAACAAACCCAAGATTAAGGATGTAAGGCTCTAATTTTCTTTTCTTAGCCAGTAGGTCTAAGCCCATTATCCATTAATGAGAGACCAGAGCAGTGCGCCAACACCAGGCATCAAAGCTGTCAGCCTCTCAGATATCACCTCGGTGTGGAACTAGTGCAACAAGTGAGGGATCAACAAGGAGATGAAAGATCACATCATTAACACAGTACCTGGATTACTTTTTTGTCACCATAAAAGAATAGAAGGTAGGATAAATTTCAGTCAACTATTTGAGTGATTATGTTCTCAGGCTACTAGCTGAAATGAGCAATAATTATTTAATAATAACTTAGAAAAAGAAAGTGTTTTGTCTGGAACACATTACAGGCAAAAATGTAGAGAGAATTTGTAACAGTCTGAGCTGTGTTTGACAAATGTACAAAATAATGAAAGTAAATAATACTTAGTAATGCTGATAATAAATTGTAAATAATATCAATCAAAATAATATGAATATAAACAGTTTCATAAACTGTAGCTAGGATCTGTTTCTCTTCATTTATCTCTCAGCAATAAGGACTGTGCACAGTGCTCTGTAGTTAAGCATGCATTATGTAATGCATTTCTTCTGAATACTGCCTATTTCCTTGCCTTCTTGCTCTCTGGATACCAGATGACGTGACACCAGACTTAGAATGCTATCGTGTTTCACAGACATCTTATTCATTAGTCATGGTAGAACTGCAATGGAGCAGAACAGCTTTTATTCTCGATGAATAATCATCACTGTCTTAATCCACTTAATGACCCTGTATTAATGGCCTACCATCATTTATTTTTTTTTCTCAAGAGAGAAGTGACATAAAGCAGAAAGTTGACACTTTCCAATAGATGCATCATGAGACATAGCCAAAGTGTCCATGAGCTGTTTGATAAAAGAAAGGTGACTACACACACACACACACACACACTCTCACACACTCTCTCACACACACACACACACACACACACACACACACACACACACATATATATAAATATATATATATATATATATATATATATATATATACGCTTGAATTTTTGAAAACAAACAAACTGTTGCAAAGCTTTCAAGTTTAACTCTGATTATTCAGAAAATGGTTGTTTTGTAAAAGGTAATCTCTGAAGTTTAAGCTGGTTGAACTGCTGATTAAAAACACAAAAGTTCTTGTCTGTTATAAAAAGTTACAAATGAATGATGAACGTGTGTGTGTGTGTGTGTGTGTGTGTGTGTGTGTGTGTGTTTCCACTACAGATCCTAAACCAAAGTGGGACAGGGAAGAGGACACCTACATACACCCACAGACTGGCCCTGGACAGTGTTATCTCCAGCAAAGGTGGTTTCTTTCTACTAAATGGGCCTAATGCTATTGAGCTTCACAAGGTATATCAGAATCAGAATACTTTATTAATCCCCAGGGAAAATTTGTTACCACAGCTTCAAGTCACCAAAATAAGAATACAAAAAGACTTAAATAATATATACAAAAAATCAATAAAGCTAGGATTTAAATAGCTATACAGGTAAAGGTGTATTGTTGAACAGTGAGATATGTACTTGTACAGAGGAATTATACAGTCAGATGGACACGGGTACCTTGGTTGAATGAGTCTGCGACTGAACATACCCCTGTATCCATCCAGGACATCATGGAGCAGGTGGAAGCTGTTGTCTGAGATGGCCAGTAGTTTAAACAACATCCTTCATTCTGACACTACAGTTAGAGAGTCTAGCTTCACCCCCACAACATCACCGGCGTTACAGATGGGTTTGTTTAGTCTGTGCGCATCAGCTACGTTCAGTCTTCTGCCCCAGCATGCAACTGGGAAAAAAGAAGCACTAGCTACCACAGACTTGTAGAACATCTTCAGCATTGTCCACAGAACGTAGAGGTGGCTCTGTTCCTTCTTGTAGATGGTTTCAGAGTTATTAGTCCAGTCCAGTTTATAATTAAAGTGAACTCTTAGGTATTTTGTAATCCTCCACCATGCCCACAGAGACCCCATGGATGGAAACAGGGGTCATAGTTGCCAAATTGTTGAGGAACCAAACCAATAGTTCCTTTGCTTTTGTCACATTGATCTGTAGATGGTTCCGCTCACACCATATGACAAAATTATGAACTGTAGACCTATACTCAATCTCATCACCACTGCTGATGCAACTAACTATAACCAAGAGCAGCAACAACAGTTACGCATGCACACAGATTGACATATCCAAAGACAATAAGAAAAAATCAACCACTATTATCATGTAGTATCTAGTGGGTACTCAGTTGGAATTGCAAGGTGAATTGGTTCTCAGTGTTCCCGCAATCCATTTGTATCTTTGGTGAGTTAGAAATTTTAGTCCTTGGAGGTTCTGTTGGATGTTAACTGGTTAGTCAGTTGATAAGTGCTAAAACCCATTGAGGTCTGCGCTTACAGAAAAATAATAATTGAGTTGGATACACCCTGATGTGATGGCCAACACCAGAATATTTTTCTTTTTGCATGTATTAAAGTTCAGCACATTGTTTTGTTTTTATCTGTTCAGTTATGTTATATGTTGTGGCATGGCCATGGATCAAGTTTGTTCTTGTTGTCACTTTCATTATAACAGCTATATATAGCGATTTCTTTACCAGCTTTTCTTTTTCTTTGTTTTGAGGTAAGTAATAAAACAAAAAAATGATGCTTGTACTGATTTTCCCATGTCTGGAATTTATTGCTTACACTGGATTTCCTTTGAAAATTGTAAAATAATAATAATAATAATAATAATAATAATAATAATAATAATCCTGAAAGGAAACATCGCATCAACACTTAAACATGTGCTTTAAAACCATTGAGTTTTAAACAGGCATAAAGGCATTAAACAGTTCTTTTACTATATACATCATCAAATTAACTTATTCTTAAGGTCATAAGGATAAAATGAATTGCATTTGGTCACCAAATCCATTTATTAAATATACACAAATGTTTTTTTTGTTTTTTTTTACACCAGATCGCTAAAGCTTGTAGGTTTTTAGACTGCTACATACTATAGAAAACTTTTATTTTCATGCCATTTTGCCTCTGTAGGATTTTTCAGCCTTTGGATTTTTTGTTTTTCTGCAACACAGCCCAGGAAATTGAGCCAGCTGGTGAATGGAGCCCAGCTGACTGATGTTTACCTGCCAGCCATCACAGAAAAGACGTTAAACCCACAAGCAGCGACAGTAAACCTCAGCCATTCTTGTCCTTATGTGAACGGCAGCAGACGCCGCAGATCCAGCTCGTCTGTCATCTCACAAAGAGCCTCAGACTTCAGTGCTAAAACGGTGAAGAAGCAGCATGCAGCGTTTAGTTTTAGAGTTGACATTGATACTGTACACAAATCCACACTGAGGCCATGCCCACAAGTCAATGTTGAGATACAGCTCTGGCTTTGTGTATTTCTGGCAGAACTTTCTCAGCTACACTACTTTTACAATGACAGGATTTTTTTTCTCAGTTTATGATCAACCTTCCATTAGTCACTGGCTAGTCTAGAGCTTTTATCCAGAGTCTTTAATGTGTACATATTTACAGCACAGAGTGGATTCAGAATAAGCAATAATAAAGAAGCACCTTTATCAGCTTTAGAAAAGTGGCTCATTTCCAGGGCAATAATAAATAAAGAAAAAACATTTAAACAATGGCACAAGACTGATATATTGCAGAGTGATTTTTCAAAAGTATTTAATTCATTCTTTCACTAATTTATTCATCTTTATTAATCCTGGTCAAGGTTGCATTGGATCACTAAAGCAAATACACCCTACATGGTATGCCAGTTAATGGAAATATTTTGGAAATTATATTACCTTTTTATACACCTACAATTATTTTTTTATATAATAAAAAACTGCTTCTTTAAATTGAATATGAGTAAAATATGTTTTAACTTCCATAGATTCAAAGAGTTTTGCTTTAACATTCAAACATCTTATTTTGTTTTCATTTCTCTCTTCCTAATCAGAATTATCTAAAGGAACAAAAAGAGTCAAGGAAGTCTAATGTCTTAGTGACAATGTTATACCTTGGCCAGGGAAAGTCTGGGACCACCCAAGATGACATGAAAGTGCTTCAGCAGAAATGTGGAGGGGAGAACATCTGTGTCTTTAAAGGATCTGTTCAACCTGGAGGTAATAAGACCAGACATTGCAGACCAAGCAGCCAGGAAGTAAAATTCCATAATTCAAAGAGTTCTGATAGATACAGTAGCTTACTTTTAGACCTGGCATGATAGCCCATTTTCCCTAATTTTTTTCAGCTGAGTAAGACATATCACAATAACTGTGATTAACCATAATTTTCTCAATTATAGAGCAGTTCCAGTTTATTTCTCAGAGACACCTTGGCTATCCATTCAGTGCCACTTTATACGTCAATGGAATAACGGCTGGTAGAATAAGTTCATGCTGTGAGTATCGTTACACCCCCGGCTTTCAGCAAGGCCGCAAGAGCTGTTTTAGACTGATCCGACTGAGTGGTGGGAAGCCCTGCTATAAGTAAGTGCTCTCTATCATGCATTAGATATACTGTAACTTTGGTATAATACTCTGTTTTTTTCTCTATACTTTTCTGATATTTTGAGATAATTCTTGCATTAAGCCTGTAATGTTTCTTATTGACCTGACCTCTTGTCTTTATGTCCTCTGTGATGTAATAGTGTGTCTTTACACAATCGTGTGTAAAGACTCACTTATTATTATTATTATTATTATTATTATTATTATTATTATTATTATTATTGTTGTTGTTGTTGTTGTTGTTGTTAGGAAGAATGTTGCGTTAAATAATAAATAAAATAAAGATTAGATGAAGTTAATTTGAGTTCATATTAAAGTTGAAGTTGAGGTTGGGGACTTGAAGTGTGTTGATTTGTGATGAGATTTAAAATAAGGGATAAGCTGAAGTTCAGTTGATTTTAGGGAATGATTGGAACTTAAGTTGAGTTAGTGGAATTAGTTGATGTTGAAGGTGAATTAGAATAAGTCGATGTTAAGTTATTAAATTAAGTTTAATTCACGTTATGTGAATTAAACTGAAGTTGAAGCTGAGTTCAAGTTAGGTTTGAGTTTCTGTTGAGGTAAGGTTGGTGTGAGTTGAGCTGAAGTTGATCTGAAGTTGATCTAAAGTTAAGAGGTAACGTTAAAGTTGATCTTTATCAAGGGATTAGGTTTGCATGAATTAAAATGTTTTTTTTTAAACATTGAAGAATTTAGTTAAAATAGAGTTTAGATGAATTAATTTGAAGTCGGATTTAACTTAAACTTGAGTTGAGTTGAATTTGGCATTACGTTGGCTTGAGTTAAACTGAGACAGATTTGGGTGAAAGTTGACATTGTTGAGACATTGTTGAACTGAAGTCTAGTTGAATTTAGTTTCAATTGACTTTTAGTGGTTTTAAAGATTAAATTGATGTTGAAATTGAGATGAATTGATGTTACAGTTTATTTGAGGTCATGTTGAGATGATCTAAGATGAGCTGAATTATGACATTGCTGTTTCTATTTATTCCAGATGTGTGAATTCTAGACACGGTATTGGCAATGAACCAGATGATATTATTCATCACAGTAAATCCACGCTTAAATCCCTTAAATCTCATGAAGGTTGGATGAACTTCATTTCACTGAATGTTACAAGTTTTCCACCTTTAATTACACATGTCAATATGAACAGAATACTTGCATTATATTAGATCATTTTTTATATTGTTTCTAGGTGACATGGACTCCTGTCGTTCTTCCCCTTTGTTCATCCCTACTGGAATGGAGAGATCTGTACATAGAACAAGAAATCTTCCTAAAGATGTCAGCAAGGTTCTAACAGATAGTGAAGATATGAATGACAGCAGAACAGACAGAAAAAGGCCCAAGCGACAGAAGAGGCATTATGGCCGACAAAGAGACAACAAGGGCTCTGAGGCATCCCAAGTCAAAAAAAACACCAGAGAGGATGAAACCAAATCAACTGTCCTGAATAGTCCAATACTTCCTCTGGAAAAATCAGAGAATTTGAAGACAAATGACAAAGAGAAGCCAAAGACTAGCAATAAAGACAAAGTCCTAGGTGAATATTTACTGTAACTTTTCTAAAATTGTGCTTGTGAAAGATTTGGACATGGTCACTTTGGCACCTTATTGCATCTCTTAAAACTTATAACCACTCTAAGCATAAATGTTATATTTCATTTAATAAAACCATTCAAACAAACAGATGTTATGGGCAGTTGTGCTTCTTAAAGATTTATTACAGGACAGAGAAGCCCTGAGTAAGCAAACTGGAAAGAAAAAGCTAGATCCTCAGGAATCAAATGGCAAAAGCAGAAACGGGGATAGACTGAGAGACTTCTATGAAGAATGTGTTGAAATGAGCACTGGTCTGGAATCAGGCCTAGAACAACACAACTGGTTCAAAGCAAACAGTAAGTAAAGAACTGCGGCTTTATTGCTCACAGACAAGGTTCCCATTGAGTCATTTAATTTGATTCATACTGAGTCACTTTTACAAAATACAGCAAAAAGTGTTTTTAATGCAGCACTATACTACATGAAATTGTTTAAAACCTCTGGGTCTTATTACTCAAATGCAGAATATTTATTGTCAATTGTGGATAAATGTAATCTGAGACAATTCTAAATCACAAAATGATCACAAAGTCTGTAAACTTTAGAATACAAGAGCAGAATATTCTAGAGGATTTTAAGACCATAGTTTATAATCATAGAAAATGAAAAATGATATTTTACATCTGCTGTAACATCAACTGCTGTTTTTTCCCCATTCTTAGAATTTGAGAGGAATAAGCTCAGAGAGAAGCTTACTTCGTCTCCCCTTCCTAATGATTCAGCTACCGAGCTGGAGCTCAGTGAAGAGAGTGATAACAATGTCGTCTATTCAAAATCAGGGAAGCCCAGGAATGATTTGAAAAGCCAAGGTTGGTAACTCAACTTAAATACAACTCATAAATTCCCTGTGTAAAAAATAAATAAATAAATACAATTGACATTTACATATTTATATGCCACACTGATGTCATGTGTTCAGGTTAACAATGTATTCCCTTTTTAGAGATCTCAGAAAATAACAAGATTGAAAAAAATCAAGAATTGCAAATAAAGGTTGGTTTAATCACAGATGCATGCATATATTTTACCTTGCAATAATACACATGCACATACACAATGCCCATAGCTAGTTACCTCTGTAAAGTTGAAGTCAAAGACTACGTATGTTTATTTGAGATAAAAAAAAAAAGAGTCTTATCATAAGATGCTTTATTTGTTTGTTTGATTGATTTGCATTTGTTTTAATTAAAAGGTAGATTATAACAGAAAAATTACAGGAGGTATAAACTTTAGGTAAGACAATAAGCATATGAGAAAACAAGAGTCTGCGTTGAAAAGCAAAGCACTGTTCCATGCTCTGGACTACAGCTTGTTTCACACTGAAGTAATTACAAACATTTTTTCTTTTTCTTAAATCAAGCTTTATAACTTATAAAGTGTTTATAACAGGCACAGCGTCTGTGGCCAAAATGAAAATGATGAACATGCATGTAGCTTAGAGGCAAAGTTTCCTGGCATGAAGCAGGATGACTTTTGAATGAAATAAACCAATGCCCATTTTCCTGATCAGCTGGCTATATGAAACAGACCCAATTACTTTGTTTTGTAGACACAGAGGAGTACATATTCGCACTGCATAAGCAAAACTAACCACACTAACCATTCTTACAACTTAGCCAGCAGTAGCACTAATAGATGGGGTAGAATTGTTGACATCTGTATAGCAAAAAAATGGCTACAAAACCTACAAAGCACTACCAGCCCAAGTCATGCAATTATTTAATCATATTTTATTAACAAAACACATAAAATAATGCAGAATAGAGAAATGGTAATAATCTCAGTGACAATGAGAGTAGCATTGTTGTTGGTTTTAGATGGGTTGGTTTTAGTATTTCTGAAACTGCTGATCTGGGATTTTCACATGCACCACTATAGAGTTTACTGAGAATGCTACAAAAAAAACTAAAAAAACATTCAGTAAGTAGCAGTTCCACAGGTGAAAGCACCTTGCCGATTAGAGCGTTGATGCGTTATTATTCAGCGTTGATGTGTTATTGTGCTGTTGCAGCCCATCTGCCTAAATGGGTTGTGCATTCTGAGATGCTTTTCTGCTCACCATGGTTGTAACGAGTGATTATTTGAGTAACTACAGCATCCTTATCAGCTTGAACCAGTCTGGATCTGACATATAGCAACGTTTATTGTATTGTGTGGTCTGTATTGGACAAATAAAGATATAGATACTATTTAATTTTTCATATACTAATTATAAAATTCCATCTCAATCTCCATGTTAGAGTATACATTGCATCAAGATACTCCTTTAAGTTTTATTCGCAATATTCAGCAGGATGGAACAACTCTTGAATTTATGCAGTATATTATAACAGAGTTGTATATTGTACTGTATGTTGTAGAATAAAGTACTATACGTCGATGTGCTTCTATACATTTACTACAGCTGGATGCTATGATGGAGGTGTTGAATACATCAGATGAAGTGGAGCTGGTGCTGAGGAATACAGGAGTGACAGATGAACTGCTAATGAGTTTTGTGGCAGCACTGAAAAACAGTCAATCTGAGGTCACTTTGGTCAACCTTAATCTCAACCATATTGGCCCCCCAGGAGTTCCTTTTCTACTGGACCTTCTGCTGGCAAAATCAGAGATCAGGGGATTATTGTAAGCCAGCAAATAAATTTAACTAACATGTCAAACTCATTATAATTAAGATAATATTATAGACAGTTTTGTTCAGAATCACCCTGTAATTATAAACAAACATTTCTTTTTTATCTAGGTTGTTTGGAAATCATCTAGGCGATGTAGGACTTCAGATCCTGCTTAGTGGTGTGGCTGATCTTCAGGAAAAAACAGCAGCAAGAATGCCAGCATATCCAAGACAATTCTATCTTTCTCAGACAAGCTTTGCGCTCATAGAGCTGGATTTGGGTGGAAATGGGATTGGCAGTGAGGGACTGAGAGTATTAGGTACCTTTATAAGGTATCACTCTCAGCTGCAATATCTGGGCCTGGCCCAAACATGTTGCTCTAGCATCGAGGCCTGGTATGACTTTTTTGAAAGTCTGAAGCTAAACAATAAACTAGTCCACATCATTCTAGATGAGAACAGCCTAGGTGACCAAGGGGTCAAACTATTTGCTGAGGCTCTGCAAATCTGTGAAGGTTTGAAAAAAATAGACTTGGACCGTAATAATTTTGGTGAGGTTGGAGGAAATGCTCTTCTTCAGGCACTCTCCAGTGGCCAATGTTCTCTTGAGCACTTAAGCTTAGAGGAGAATTATATCAGTACAGCACTGATGAGCAAATTTCAGCAAATGGTTAAGACTTGCGACATATGAAGTATTTTAACAGCTTAGAACTAGAAATTGTACTATAAATCCGGACTTCACCAAAACGGGAAGCTCAGCAACTTTGTGACCTGCGTGTGCCCGCCTTCCAACAATTCCAAATAAACTGCTTTATTCAGAGTTCCATCTGCTTGGCTGTTCAATATAAACTTGGCCCTTGAACATGAAAGTTCAGAGAAATATTTGCTTCAGCTCTTGAGAGGGGTTCTTGAGTCCTTCCCAGTTGGACACTCATATTAACATAACTTTGAAGTCAATAATGTGTCTGTAATCCTACAACAGTGAAATTTTATAAAAGGTTTTTGACTCAGAGACCCTTTTAAGTTGAGGTCAGTATTTATCTCACCGTCCCTGACTTAAACACAAGTACTGGATTTGTGATAATCATGATCTTTATGTTTTTGTTAATAAGGCAACATGGATAATCAGGTGCGTGGTGACTCTCTTTCCTAATTTGTACTTAATCTTACTGCATAAAATTGCCCAAACTTAATAAATCTATTTAGTATTTGCAATATTTGGATGAAAAGCCTAAGTGAATTGTAAGTAAGTGAGTAAGTGAATTGACTAGTCCAGTTTGTATCTATAGGTGAAGGAGTATGTGAATGTTTGTGTTCTGGTGTTTTGTGATGGAGTGGTGTCTCATCCAGGGTGCATTCCTACATTATGCCTAGTGTTCTTGGAGTAAGGTCCAGTAAGGTAAGGTCTTGGCATCCCAGCTGTTTCATTGTATCTCTCCACTGCTACATCACTCCATCAGCTGTTGTGATGAGCCAAATACATCTCCAGAGGTTTCAACAGTGAGACCCGGAATCCCAGGAGGGAAACATTCCTGTTTGTCCAGAGCAAACGGAAGGTTTTGATGGTTTGCCAGTGAGCCTGCCCTTGTGCTACAAAGGTCCACACATTATATTCAGCACAATAAACAGTAAATACAAAAGAAAGTCAACATACAATATAACAAATACTATAAACAGCATACAAATATAAAATACACATTAACAGTATCTGGTAAAGGCTCGTTGAGGAGAGTGACCAGCTATTATTGGAAAAAAGTCTGTGTCTTATGGAGCAGTACCATTTATTCATGGAAATATGTAGAGATTTAACAAAATAAGAATGAAATCATAAAATACACATAACTGCAATGTATGTTTCAGCCAATTGCACTTAGAGAGACATGATCACAACACTGAATTAATAGAAACTACTAAAGAGACAGTGTAACATCACGACCTGGTACGCCCTCTCTAAACCAGCAGATGGAACCCTCAGCAATTTTGACTCACTTCCAAGCCAAGATTGTTTCTGGCTTCCAAGGACATTTAAGCATCATGTGCGCTAATGTTAGCGTGAAGTATTATTCCATTGTGTTTACACCAAGCCTTTCTTGTTTGCCATTGATTAGCCTGTTGTGTAAGTTTTTGGATTAGTTAGCCAGTGTGTTTTCCTTTCTTGGTTTTGAACATTTTTGCCTGTTTTTTGATTGTGACTTTGGATTCCGTATTTGATTTGTTATCTGTTATTAAATTTGCACAATTCTTGACAGAATACTTTGCCGCAGGGGAATCTAGTGGATGTCAGCTAGCTCCAGGCCATCATCTCCCAGCAGTGAGAAATGCTCTTGGTTAAAATGGTCATGGTTTTAAATGTACAGAATAACATGTCTGCACAGGAGGTCACAAAGATTTAAATGCGACTAAAGTATATACTACATAAGTTGAGAGAATTAAAGAAACCAAGCATATTACTGGCTTCAGTATGTGACAGAGAATTACACATGACTGCCCTCTATTGATCATGTATTTTTGACGACAGAGAATCACACAACAGTTATGCATGACATGGCGAGAAATAACAGGATCCTTCTTACTTGCCACATCTGTACCACATGCCCAGAGAAACCCTCTTGTCCAAATCCTTAGGTGGGTTGGTCTTTTTCTACACCTAATTTAACAATTTCTGCCCAATTACACCACGCTTATGAAACATATTGTGTTCTAGCCCTAGTTGACTTCGGAGCTGCAGTTAACCTGATTGACCGCCATCTATTCGAACAACTGCTACAAAGGCTCCCTACACTACCATGCATTACAACATTCTGTGTCATCGCTGTGGACAATCAACCTATTGAAGAGGGCTACCTCACACACCAAATCACCAGTATTACTTTCCAAATAGGATTATTTCACTGTGAGATCTCATTTTATATCATCTCATCACCCTCAAACCCCATCATCTTGGCCTCCCCTGGTTACGTGTTCCTGACCCTCAGCTTTCATGGCAAAACAAGGAACTCACCCACTGGTCCTCCTACAGTACTGTCTTTGCCATTGCTTGCAGAACCCACTGGTGCGCCCCTGTCTAACCAGTTCTGTGGAAAGCCCTGAAATCAAGCCCACCACAAAAATTCCACATTTTTCACGTCCGGACAATTCTACAATACTTGTCTCAGCACTAATTCTATGTTAAAGCTGAAAAATGTGAGTTTCACAAAAACACCATTTCATTCTTGGGATATGTGATCACACAAGGTGAGGAGGAGATGGATCAAAGCAATGTAAAAACGGTGGCACAGTGCACATTAACCCTCTGTGAAGGAACTGCAATGCTTTTCTGGGTTTTATCTCTGCTTCATCCGGAACTATAGTTCCATCGCCTCTCCCATCACCTCATTTCTGTGGAGCAACCCTAAACGAATCCTCTAGGATGATGCCTCTAAATCGGCTTTTAACAAACTGAAAACGTGCTTCACCATAGGACCGATCCTGGAACACCCTAATCCCATTGCACCCTCCATTGTGGAGGTAGACGCATCCATTTACGGTATTGGAGCTGTACTTTCCCAACGCCAGGGTGAACCTGGGAAACTATACCCCTGTGTCTTCTACTCCCAAAAGTTAACACCAGCAGAAGCTAATTGCGATGTTGGCAACAGGGAACTCTTGTCCATTAAGGAAGCTTATTTTCTACACGCTTCCACTTCAAGTAACCTATCAACCAGGTACAAAGAATAGTAAAGTAGAGACCCTCTCAAGCTGCCACGACCCACTGGTCGAATCCACATGTCCTGAACCCATTAAGATCCATTGTACTTGCTCCAACCCGTTGGAACGAGATGAAAGACTTATATCAGGCTTAACAATCAGAACCCACACCACCAGAATGCCCTCCTTTTAAACAGTATGTTAATGCAGCAAGTGACTGAGTGGATCCATACGGCATCCAGTTCAAGTCAACCTGGTATTCATTGAACCACAGCCCTTGTCTATTGTGACCTGCTATGCCCCCTCTAAACTGACAGAGGGAACCCTCACCAGTTTTGACTCACTTCCAGGCCAAGATTGTTGCCGGCTTCCATGGACATTTACGCATCATGCGTGTTAACGCTAGTGTGAAGTATCATTCCTTTGTGTTCTTACCAAGCCTTTCTTGATTGCCATTGTTTACCCTGTTGAGTATGACCATTGCTTGTTTGCTTCGACTACGGTTCTTGCCTCGCCTTATTTTTAGATTAGTTCACCAGTTTGTTTTTCTTTCCCAGTTTTGACCATTTTTGTTTGTTATTAAATCTGCACATGGATCCTACACGCTCTGCTTCCGGAAGGCTTCTTTACAGACAGATGAGAGAAAGATAAATAAGAGGGCCTGACTTGGAAGCAATCCTCAAGAAAATATAAACAAAGAAATAGGTGGTAGATGAGAAAATATAATACATAAATACTTTCAATAACCAGAAAAGAAATCACATAACAGAAAGATTAGGAAATAGTCACAAAAATATCAAAAGAATGCAGAAAGAGAGAACGGGAACAATTTTCTGATGAAACAAATATAAGAATATAAATAAATAAAAGAAACAAAAATTTTCAAATGAAAGATTTGGATTCACCTCATACAGAGACTGAGAAAATGTTACAGGAAAGCAAACTCTGAAACCCATTAATCCTGACAAAGGTAAAATATCAAAGAATGATTCTGTTAGATGTAATGAAAGCACTTTCCATATCCTTCCTCAGCACCTTTTCATGATATTCCTTTTCTGTGCATGATGTCTGTGTAAGTTGTGTGAAGGCTCAGTCAGGAAGACATACATCTGTCAGTACCATGGAAAAACAAATTCAGTCATCAGGTTCTAAATCATACTATTTAATACTATCAGAAATTTTGAGGACAGTTTTCACTAATACTGTATATTTGTCTTTCTTTTCTTTCTCTTCTTCCAGAGAGACTTATGTTTGGCTAACATGCTATTGAAGTCTTTACAAAAATACATTTTTATGACCCAGACCAAAGTTTATTTTATTTAGTTTATTTAATGCATTTCCTAAAATAAACCCATGCAGACAGTTATTAAGACATATTCATGTTAATGAACATGGTCTTAGTTTGTCCTTCAAGCTACACATCTGGCAGCTCACGCATGTCCATAAGAAATTAAAAACCTCCTGTTTAATCCTGTGGGATCCCACTCCCTTTTTTTAGTCTCAACCAGATGCTTTGTGAACCTTTCTGACAAGCTTTCTAAACAAACTCAATAGTGAACCTCCTGTTCATATCTGTACTTGCATCTGTCAAACTCAGCGTCTGTGTTTGTGTGTGGGAAGGAGGACTTGGGAGACAGGCAACTGTTAAAGAGATTTGCGATTCTTTTATTCTTATTTTCCTTATTCTTCCTTATTTAATGTAATGTATACACTTTTGAAATGACCTCTTCTACTTAAAAAAAAACAGAAAAACACAAAACACTAAGCTGTTCAAGTTCATGTACAAGCTCAAAGTGAGAGTGTTGTGACAGCTTCTTTAGCTCCATCTTTCTTTGGCTCACAGCCTCTACTGAATGGAAAACACACATACAGTACTGTACAGATGTAAGTAGGCTGCTGTTAATAACACAACAGGTGAGAACAATCATGTTACCGAGTTGTTTCATCCACCTGATTGTTTTGTTCACAATGATCGATCCCTCTGACACACATTCCCACTGTTCAGTTACACAAGGGAGCTGGCTGTATCCTACCACCTGAGTATATTTGTGAACATTTCTTTGCACACACCTCAACAATTTTGTGATTGGAAATTCCTTGCAATGAATCAAACTAAGGTCTTGTTACAACCTAGTTACAATCATACTGTACTATGCTGTATCCAAGGTCTGATATGTATACTGAATACTCACTGGGATGCAGGGGAGGCCTGAGACAAGTCAGGGATTCAGGCCACTTGAAGTCCATGAGGTTGCTAGTTCTAGTTCCTAGTTCCTAAATCGAGTGCTAACACTACCAGGGATGCTGCCAAGTTTTACTTCATTAGCTGATTGATTCTGTCAAAGGATGGTGGTTTGGGTACTGGACCCACTCCACAGTTCCTTCCAGGATTCAACATCAGAGATGTTCTTCAAGGGTCTGGCCAACCTTTTCACATATGACCAGCTACACATACAACCATTCAAATAAATGTCAGGTAGAATCACCAACTTATTCAGTACTGAGCCACATACTATATGTACCAGTGTTTCCTTTTAGCAGCTTATTATTTGGCTAGCAATACCCAACATCTTGATGAGAGTCACAATACCACCACTGTGTGCTTTAATGTAAAGTAACAGAGAACAGCATTCAAAATGAGACTGTCAAATAACAAACCTGGTGTTTGGTGTAACAAAACAGAACCAAGCAAATATATTGTATAGCCTATCCACAGCATGTAATTCACCTTTTGCCAAATTCATAACGATATCATTCTATCATGTGGAATAAGTAGATATGCCAACTCTAAGCTCCAGGATCGCTGGTTCAAACCTAAGCTTGTATAATTATCTGAGGTTATTGACTCAATAAAGTTTCATGTTTCCTACCTGTGTTTATGTCAGTTTTCTACAATTTCTCATGTTACCTCCCATCTCCCTAAAATGTATCAGTAGGTGAACTGGACATAAAAAATAGCCCTATGTATGATATGTATGTGTATGGTGTAATGTGGTCGACTGGTGCCCCATAGAGCCTGCATTTCTGCTTCAGGCCCACTTTTATCTCAAAAAGATAACCATCATAATAATGATCAATATAAATGAAGTCCATGATTAAGTCCAAGATGGCCATTTCATGGCTAAAATCAGCACTGAGATAACAAACATCATTAGTTATTTCTGATATTTTAAATGCAAAAATCGGTTTCAAAGTGTAACAACTAAAATTAAGTCATTCAAATGTGCCATTAAAATGGATTAAAAGTGAAATGTGATTCGTTTCAAATCATGTACATCTAAATAAGAAGTAAAGATAGTGCAGGTCCAGAGCATCTGTGTACAGTCATTAGATTAGATGCTTGCTTTGCAAAGTTAAATAATGGCCCAAAGTTAGAGAGACATTTTACAGGACCAGGTGCTCTCAATGAAATAAAAACAATGTTACCTCATGTTCCCATATTGTGAGATAGTAATTAGCCAATAAATGCTATAAAAATTTTTAAAAGAAAGGTTTTGCAATCATCGAAAAAAAAGTTAAACGCATTCCATTGCAGCTCCAAACAAGTGTTACATAAAGTTTTACATAAAGAACTGAGATTTTATTGCTTTTTTCAAAGAGAAAACTTTTTTTTAAAAGTAAAGTCCAGTTTCCAATTCAATACTAGAATCAGAAAATGCTAGGGACATAACAAGAGTACATTACAAGATAGGCATTGCTCTTCAGTGATGTTGCTTTGGCATCCTCTCTGAGCTCTGTCGCTGAGGTCAGATGGTCACAGCTGGAATGGATAGAGATCCCCAAGAAACCAAATACAACTGGAAAATTTTCTAAACATACTTTGGCTTTTTAAAGCTCTTTTGGCTCATCCAACACAATTAAAATTCATACTGCATTGTGTCAGAAATAATGTAAATTTGATTATTGACTGTACTTTTTGCAATGCATTGCACACCACAGCACAATCTGAGCTGGCCAAAAGATGGAAATTCCAGTGGAATACAAAGAGAACATTGTTTGTCATAAATATCCCAAATAATAATATCTTATGAGGTTGTGAAGTTAGTATTTGTAACAAATTGTGTTTTTTCTTAGTTGCATTGTGCCATGACTCTATATAACCTGAGAGAAAAAAGTAATTCTTGGCATATTGAAATCAGTATTGGCAGTATTGAAATCATATGGAAACAATAAGCATTGATATGCTGAAATGCAGAACCACGTTCATTTCTTTTAAGCCCATTTTAAGATGTACAATCTTTTTGTAAATTTGCTATCAGGAGTTCCTAATCTAGGGGTCGCTTGGTTTATAATAAAATAGATAAACTTAATTTAAACTCGTTTTAATAATTCATGTTACAAATCAAAAGTACAAATATCGCTCAGTTTGTTTGTTACTACACTGAAAAAAGCTAATTGAATTTACTTAATCCATGTTTGTTCGTCGGTTCCAGGTAGTTTTCTTACGTTCAATATGATTTGAGTGTATATTTTCGAAGCCATGAATAAAACAAAACACCAAACACACACCTAAGCTGAGAATCAACCCCAATGATATAAATGATATACTATAGTTATAGTGTTATTGGTTTATGTTTAGACTACATCATACTTCAATTTAGCAATTAAGAACTTTGTTTAAATGATTTGTTGATAAATGTAAACTATACATACAGTAATGATTATGTTGTCCTTTGGCTGTCCTCTGTTTGGGGTTGCCAGATCAGACCATCTGATCCACGTATATTTGATTTGGCACAGGCTTTAGGCCAAATTCCCTTCCTAAAGCAACCCTCCTATTTATCCAGGCTTGAGACTAGGCTTGGAAGAGTTAACCCCTCAGTGGCTCGGTCAGTTTCCTGCCAGGGAATCAAACCCAGGCCAGAGTATGTGAGCATTAGCTGCTGGCCCAGTAAGGAACTTGTAACCTATATCATATTACTTTTTTTTTAATGTATACTGAAATAGTATTCGGAGTCATTCAGCAAGCCAAATTTAAATTAACAGTGTGTTTTCTTGTAATCTTTTTCACTATCCTGACACACTGCACCAGAGTAGAAGTTATAAAAATGGACACTTTTGTCAGTCCATCTACCTTTGCTTGTTTCCTCTACTGTTGTTCAATAGAATAAACATATACATATGTTGGACACATTTGCTGAATATGGATTTGCATGTCATTCTGAATTTTATAAAAAAGTGTATGGTGGTCTCATCTTGGGGTTGCGTGATATCAATTTGGGCATAAAATATTTGGCAACTAATAAATAAAATATTGTTTACACCATCTGTGCCATATATTCTTCACATTCAATATATATATAATGTATGTAATAATTCAAATGCTGTTTAAAAAGTGCAAGTTCTGCATTATGATTTAAGATTCGCAATATATATATTTTTGTAATATGGCAGACAAATAATATACATTTAATACATGTAGGCAATTACAAAAAAAAGCTTTAAAAAAAAAATTTGTGGTACAATCTTTTTATTTACAGCATGGCAACAGGGCAAGGCAATGTTCTGATACTCCATCATCAGGGATATTTAGTGAGAGAAAAATGCTGATCAAAGCTTTTCACAAAAGTAATTTTTTTCTGCGGGTTGTAACTGAGACTGTCTAAATTCCCCCTGACCCCTTTAGCCTGTCAGGTTGATCTTCCCTTTATCCCCTGATATGGATCATTGCTGAAGACCTGGATAGTTGAAAGATGGATAAAAAATTACATGCATTTCTCTCAAGGTATGCTAGTGCAATTAATTCAGACATTGGTTTTGTTTGTTGTTAGTCTTATGTCTAAAATTATAATGCTTGAATTTGTGCTAAAGCTGATGAGAGATATTCATCTAAATCTTTATTTAGTTTTAATTAAAATGTTCATCTTGGATTGTGAAATTTATGTAAAATAAGATCTTTAAACAGCATAATAAGCCATGAAATATTTTTAAATCTAAAAACAAGCACGTAATCACAAACTTTACCTAAAATGACTCCTAGTCTTCAGTTATTCCTGGCCTCGGATGAGTGAATCCTTCTGTCCTGATACACGAGATTTCAATCTTGTCTGAATAGACTTCTGTTTGAAGACTCTTTCAACCTTTCAGCTTGGAGCAACCGGATAATAAGCCTGGAGTCTTCAAGGTGTTCCTAGATATGTTTGAAGAAATGTTTTGTACCTTTGAAAGGTTTTGTGAGCTGTGAACAAAGATGTTTCTAATAAGCTCCAGGATTTATTGTAAAAAAGGAAAGGTGGTGAGTAAATACTGTATATGACAAAGTATTTCGTACATGAAAAAGAAAAAGCTTCCTAACATGATGTATGAGCATACAGTGCCTTGTGTGTTCAAGAACACAAACTCTTTTAGGGTCTCTTTTCGTCATCGTCGCCTAACAGTGGAGTGTGATTACATGGAACGTGAATCCACCCATTTGGTCAATGGACAGTTGTCTGGGTGGGGTGTGTGAAGAGTTTGGCGTAAATTCCACTGAGACGGTGAGCAGGAAGCACACAACAAACGTGTCCTAGTAGCAAGCAGCAGGGTAATTTTAAAGGGTGTGTTTGAGTAGTTTGGTGGAGCAATGTGTTTGCAGAGACCGCAAAAAGTGGACCTAGTGTCAGGACACTGGGGCTTGTGTTTGCCCCTTTGAGCTAACTCTGAGCTTTTGGCCCAGGTAAAAGCTAATTTGTTTTGGTCTAGTCAGTATGAGCTGGATGCTGTCAGAAATGCCGCTCTGAATGAGACTACAGTTCTCATGCTTAGCTTTAAATATTTGCTTTACAAGAGTGATAAATAGTGAAAGTTCCATCAGCTACCACCATGACTAATGTGCTTTTACATTTTAGAGGGTCCAGGCATTAATTTTTTCATAACTCACCTGTAAAACAATAGATTATACACATTTATTCATTTTGTTAAATTTAACACAGATTAGGTCTTTTTACTTGTTGATACACCTGATTATGTTGCACAGCATTCTAATGATGGTATGCCAAACAGCAACCACAAAGTCTAACAACATTAAGCTCAGTGAAACCCAGGGCAGAGGATCAAGCAACCTAATTAAACTTAGGTTTACATATTGTCAAATTATTTTTCAGGAAAAATAATGGGTGATTGAATTTGACTGGCTTGACATATTTAAGGTTTACTTCCAAAACATAGCTGATGACACAGTGCACAGATTTCTTCTTTTACGCAATGTTTGTGTTTGTTCTGTGCTAGTAATAATAAGAGATCTATGCTGTATAACAGGTGAATAGAAAATAGGGATGAATATGAATATGTTATAATAAATAGTTTAGTTTTGTTAAGTGTCAGTGCTTTTTTGCATGTGTTCCTCTCTCCTTTTTTTCTTGTGTGTGCTGCTCTGTTGTCTCTGGTTCCCTGTGTTCTGTTATTTGGACAAATGGATCAATTAGGACCGAGAATCCAATCAGCAGGGGTGGAGCCTACGGTTTGTAAGCAGCACCTAGAAGCCCAGAGAGAAGGACACCCTATTTAGCCTTGTTAGCCCTTGTTAGCCTTTGTTATCCTTGCTAGCCCTTGCTAGTCTCTGTTAGCCTTTGTTAGCATTTGTTGTCTGTTTTGTGTTCTTGTTTGTGTCTCTGTTGGCTTTGTTAGTCACCCCCTGTGTACCCTAGCTCACTTGATATGAGAACAGGCAAGATTGTGTATGCAACTACATTGCACCACGTAGGAGTTTGATTGTCTAGACAAACATTTTTATGTTCATGTCTTTGACACTGCCCATGTTCGCTTACATTTTTGAGTCTAATTCCCCTCTCTGTTGTGTATGTGAACCTTTAAAGCATCCCAAACAAATCAGTACACAATGTTATTGTTCCTGCACTTTCTCTAGGAACGTAACAAGACAAAAACAAGACAAAAATAAAACCATGAATGTAAGGCACTGCACAATACATTCACATTGTTCCTTCCTTCGTCCTGGTCAGAGTCATATCTTAAGCTTGTTTAGATTTTGAGAAACCGATTGATCTAAGTTTGTTAGAAAATTATCATTACTGACTGGCACAAACAAAAATAATCAATAATCAAATAATAATATGTGGGACTATTTACGAACAGCCAGAGCTAGAATTCATGGTATGGTTCATTAAAGAAAGACTGGAAGTCTCAAGATATTTATAGTCTCTTTTTGCTGAGTCTGCAATTTTATATTGTGGCTCACTTCGTTTTCTGGCAACCTAGAACAACCAGCTAAAGATAGCAAATGGAGACTCCCTTCTTTCATGAAAAGGGGTTCATAGTGGGATTGGATGGAGATGAGAGGAGAACCAGGCCCTCGTATCATGACTCAGACATGTGAGATTCCCATTGGCTGAATGCTGAGACTTCTGAGAAAAACGCATTATGAATGTCTGATTTATGTAGCTGTAAAAATAAAATAATAAATAAAGCCCAACTGATGTAAAAGCATATTTCACTCATGTGTGTTCATTTTGATTGAATTTGACTGGCTTGACATATTTAAGGTTTACTTCCAAAACATAGCTGATGACACAGTGCACAGATTTCTTCTTTTACGCAATGTTTGTGTTTGTTCTGTGCTAGTAATAATGAGAGATCTATGCTATATAACAGGTGAATAGAAAATAGGGATGTAACTGAATATGAATATGTTATAATAAATAGTTTAGTTTTGTTAAGTGTCAGTGCTTTTTTGCATGTGTTCCTCTCTCCTTTTTTTCTTGTGTGTGCTGCTCTGTTGTCTCTGGTTCCCTGTGTTCTGTTATTTGGACAAATGGATCAATTAGGACCGAGAATCCAATCAGCAGGGGTGGAGCCTACGGTTTGTAAGCAGCACCTAGAAGCCCAGAGAGAAGGACACCCTATTTAGCCTTGTTAGCCCTTGTTAGCCTTTGTTATCCTTGCTAGCCCTTGCTAGTCTCTGTTAGCCTTTGTTAGCATTTGTTGTCTGTTTTGTGTTCTTGTTTGTGTCTCTGTTGGCTTTGTTAGTCACCCCCTGTGTACCCTAGCTCACTTGATATGAGAACAGGCAAGATTGTGTGTGCAACTACATTGCACCACGTAGGAGTTTGATTGTCTAGACAAACATTTTTATGTTCATGTCTTTGACACTGCCCATGTTCGCTTACATTTTTGAGTCTAATTCCCCTCTCTGTTGTGTATGTGAACCTTTAAAGCATCCCAAACAAATCAGTACACAATGTTATTGTTCCTGCACTTTCTCTAGGAACGTAACAAGACAAAAACAAGACAAAAATAAAACCATGAATGTAAGGCGCTGCACAATACATTCACATTGTTCCTTCCTTCGTCCTGGTCAGAGTCATATCTTAAGCTTGTTTAGATTTTGAGAAACCGATTGATCTAAGTTTGTTAGAAAATTATCATTACTGACTGGCACAAACAAAAATAATCAATAATCAAATAATAATATGTGGGACTATTTACGAACAGCCAGAGCTAGAATTCATGGTATGGTTCATTAAAGAAAGACTGGAAGTCTCAAGATATTTATAGTCTCTTTTTGCTGAGTCTGCAATTTTATATTGTGGCTCACTTCGTTTTCTGGCAACCTAGAACAACCAGCTAAAGATAGCAAATGGAGACTCCCTTCTTTCATGAAAAGGGGTTCATAGTGGGATTGGATGGAGATGAGAGGAGAACCAGGCCCTCGTATCATGACTCAGACATGTGAGATTCCCATTGGCTGAATGCTGAGACTTCTGAGAAAAACGCATTATGAATGTCTGATTTATGTAGCTGTAAAAATAAAATAATAAATAAAGCCCAACTGATGTAAAAGCATATTTCACTCATGTGTGTTCATTTATTCTGAAACCAAACAAAGGGTTATTGTTGCCCTACACTGTAACTATATAGTTTGACATATTAAACAGTCGTTGAAATAATTGTAACTAAGTGTAATTTGGCTATATTTGGCCTACATGTTGCTTAAATTTCATTATGTATAGTTAGGGGCCAAACTGAACCCGATGCCTGATGGCAATTTGCCTGTGGCCTGGCATTTTTCAGCAAGTACACATTTAGATCTGATTCATGATGTATTGTGTGATCATTGAGAACTACTACAGTAAAATCATGGCTGAAAAGCCACTGAAATAGTTTGTTCAAGTCTGTGAGTCTCAAATTTTTTGGTTGTTAAAAAAAGTACAATGCAAAATTCTAATATGAGAAAGCTATTAAAGTTTTGTGATTGTGGATTCTGAAAATGGTCATATTTTGTCCAGTTTAATTTGTTCCTTTTCCAGGCTAGTGACTTAAACTAATTTGTGTTACTCCAAGTATGACCTGAAAATGAATTATGTGGTTAATTAGAACATTGCTTATCTTATTTGGACTTCCAACATGAATAACTTCTTGTGGTTATCAATTTTCAATTATATACTGTGTGTAGACAGATTAGGGGCAACAGATTTATTAAAGACCATTTGCAACAGCCAGTAAGTAAAAACTTGTTTCCAAACTGCCCACCTGTCAAAAATAACTGTACAATTGCCAATCTAGCATAATTACATAAACACCTATTAAAACATTTTCCCTTTTTCCTTTCTATTAATATTTTCAGGTCTAAGTATCTGTGCATCTCTTCATTAATCCATCCATTCAAAATAGGTGTTAGTCTAATATTTTAAGAGCAAGTTGAATCTTTATTGGATTCACATGGAATTATCAGGGTAACCAGCAGCCTTCATGATGGTTGTGGTATCTTCAATAACACAAAAACACTAATGGCATCTCACAGGTCAGAAAATGGCCTGATATCACCATTTAAGTTGAATATGTAAACATTGTCATAGAGTGTGACATGACATGTAGATTTAATGCTGAACATTTACATTTTAATGCTGAAAAACTTACATTTCTGTCTTCTGGTAAAAAAAAAAAAAAAAAAAAAGTTAAAAGAGTTAAAGAGTTGAGCTGCAGCTACATTTTTATGTCGGTATGTTTTGGCATTTTCCTTTTCATTTGTAGTCTGTTTTCATCAGTGTTTAAATTTTATTAAACTGATATTTTAAATATAATAAGTTGGAAAAAATAGGGGGAAAATGGAAACAAGTGAATAAGTCATATTTGTGCACATTACACAGACATAAATATAACTGTTGCTATTCCTTAAAAAGTGTGTATTCTGAAATAAAATCAGACAAAATCCCATAAATAACTGTCCCAAATGTCCTAGTTATTCAAATATAAGTGCTGACAGCTACAAAATGACCATAATATATTTTAGTAAAATATGGGAAGCTAATTGTGTCTTTCCATTACTCCTGTCATCAGTGACACAGATTTAAGAGCAAAGACAGATCTACAGTAATATTATCCAGAATGTTTTAAATAATTGGTGAGAAATATGTGAGAGCAGAGGAACAGCCAAAATAGCAGTATTGAAGGCAAAGGCAACTCATTGTCCAGACCCAAACAAATTCACTTCATAATTTACTGTGTGCAAGATAGAACATATTTATAAATGCAGTGCAGTGTGAGTTGTGATTCAGGGATTCCGGAAGCATCCACTAGGCCTTGTACAGTTCTCAATGAAATAATGTTTCCCAGGGCTTTAGATCAGGAAATGTGATAAAACATAGTCCTGTATTTTCTCTTTGGAAGGAAGTTAGGGAGAAGGGAGATGGGAATGGTCTTGATTGTAGTTAATAATACATTTTTGACATTTTTCTTACATTTACATTTACATCATTTGGCAGATGCTTTCGTCCAAAGTGACTTGAATGGCATGCTAGTGCAAATAGGACAGGATGCTTTTTAAAGCCTTCACTCTTGTACAGTGTATTCCCAAGCACACTTGGAAAGTTGTATGGGGCAGGGGTATATCGGTGTGAGGGTTGAGTTAAACAGACAGATGTGTACGTGCTTCCATTTAGAAGTTGACACCTACGGCAACTGCTTATACTGCAAAAGTAAGGGCAACTGCTCTGCTCACACCCTTTTTGTCCTTCAGTTTATGTCTTCTGCGGCGTTAAGTGCTCTTACCTCTGGCTTGGTTCTTCTTCTTCTTCTTCTTCTTCTTCTTCTTCTTCTTCTTCTTCTTCTTCTTCTTCTTCTTCTCTCTCTCTCTCTCTCTCTCTCTCTCTCTCTCTCTCTCTCTCTCTCTCTCTCTCTGTCCCTCGCTTTCTGACAATGGCACCAATTTGCCATTAAATCCTCCATCTACTTCTTGTAGTAATAATCTCTTAGTTAGTTTTTTCAACATCCATTAGTGTTTTTCAACATATAAAGATAATGATCTGTAGTTCAATTGTAGTGGGTTGCTGAATGTGTTACTATTAATAGTTTTATTCCTTCATATAATGACTTCATCACATAATCATGTGTTTTTCCTACTTTATCGATTGGTAATTACAGATCTTGTTTATTTTCTGCATGTTATACTACAAGCTCTTAAGCTTACTCTTTTTTCCATCTTCAATTTTTCATGTACAGGCACCTTTTTTAATTCGTTCCTTTAGCATATAATTCATCATAATTTTTTTCATATATAAATGAAAAAAATCTGAAATCATATATCATAGTCATATACGTATTTACTAATTTTACACACACACACAAAGCCAACAAACTTTCAGCCAGTGAGCTCAGCTGATTGTTCCATGAACCCATTGTCAGTGAGTCAGTATCATACATGCCTACAGTACATGTGCTAAACTGAAATGAACCCCATATTCCATTCTGTTCCAATATTCATTCATCTTTACTGGCTATATTGTCTCTTTATTTAAGTCTTCGAAAGGTAGAATATGTTGAATCTCATATACAGTATGCAAAGTTAACTCAAGACTAAGCAGTATGAGATAATAAAAAGTTCTTTTTCAAATCTATTTATCACACTTTATGGAAATCTAAATGAATGAAATGGTAAAGGTGAACTGCACCACAGGACAACATCTGTTGCCTGGAATGAAAGAACATTTAGATAGGCTAATATGTGGTTTGCGGCCCTTCCTGGTAGGACCAAAGTGGGGCCAACCCACAAAGAGTTTACTTGTGAGAAGTTGATTGATATTTCAACTAAATTTCCTGTTTACATATGGATAAGGATAAATTTCCCTACTTAAATGGGAGCTTGGCTGAAGTGGTTATATGCGGAGATACTCTGCACACCGCTTCATATTAAGGATCAACTTCTCTTGAGATCAGAAAGCTGTGTAGAAGTGTGGAAGACTTCCAGAAGAAAACAATCTTGATACTTGATACTGCTCAGGTTTATTACCAGTTGGAGTCATTTTTATAACACAGCAGTTTTTTCTATACTAGTCATTTTGGAATAGTAACTAAATTGGCACACACTTCTATGGTGGTTTGGAGTAATATGATTGAATTTCCGACAACACCGCTGCAGGGAAATTCACTCATTTCAAGCAGATATGAACTTATGATATCTGCTTGTGGTACCAGGTGATAAAAAGCATCTGAGTTCCATTATTGTCCACAAGTCTGGAATAAGAAACATACCTCAGCTCGACACCTGCGTGTGGTTAAAATGATGTCTTTTCTTGATGAGCAAGAGTTTTAAAAAGTTTATTAATTATTAGGTATTCATGTCTTTCCTAAGATATAATAGAATATCAGATATATTTTGAAGATCATGCATAACTAAAATGGACATTAGATGTATATAAAAACCAGATGAACTGTAAGATTTATCCCAGAGAAAGAAAGCAATGACTCCAATACGGAGGTGAGACTGAAGCAGCCTTCCGACGTGCATCATGCACCGCGCTCAGGTTCAGCACTGAGATGTGAGAGCCTTCTGTGTGTGACGGAGGGATCTGGTTGCGTTGTGCTGAATCGGCGCTCTGTTGGGGCTCTGCTGCACACTCTCACTGCCTGTTTGTTGAGGTCGGGTCAATGAGGGCTCTATTCAGAGGAGGAATTTCACAGTAAAGGACGGCCACTGGCACAACCGAGTCACGATCAGGAAAATGTAGCTATGAGCCAGTTCATCATCTGGATCATGTCCAGTCATTTATTGTAAGGGTAATATTAATGTTGTAAATATATTTAAGTGTATGCAATCAATTAATTCAGTTTAATCACAGGTTTTATTACCAGGTACAGGTACATTAATATTAATTTGACATGTTTAATTATGTATTTAAGTAGCAGTGGGTGCAGTTGGGTGCACTGCCACCTCACAGCTCTAAGGTTCATAGGTCGATCCTGACTTTGTGGAGTTTTGTATTTTCACCCTGTGTCTGTTTGGATGTCCTCTGGGTTCTCCAATTTCCTCCCAGTGCCCAAAAATATGCTAGTACTTGGACTGACTACACTGAATTAATGTAGGTGTAAATATATGTATACATTCTTGCCTTAGATCCATCGCAAACCTGATCAGGAGACAGAATACACATTTAGCATCATTAAGACACACATTTGAAAAATCAGATTGATGAAATGTTGTCAACACAGCCTATAGACTATAGACATTTATATGTCACTCATGCAATGCTATGCATGTTGTTTCTATTCTTCGTTTACATTTCCAGCATTTGGTAGATGCACTTATCCACAGTGACTTACATTATCTCATTTTTGTTATAAAAATGAGGGTTAAGGGCCTTGCTCAGGGGCCCAACAGCGGCAGCTTGTTGGACCTGGGATTGAACTCACAACATTCTGATTGGTATCTCAACACCTTAACCACATTTAAATAGAAAATAACAACAGAACTGAGTCGGGTTATTTCCCCCACAACATTTAGTCGGGTTATTTTGGTCCTGTAAGAACCAAAGCCTTTAGGCTCCTTCTGTAGCTATTCCAATAATGGATTGGTATGAAGCAGTTGCTTTCCTGGCACATTCAGTTTTGTTGTTTCATAAGTCTTAAATGGAAGAATGAGAGCACGTTTGAAGGCAATGAATGGTTGTTTGTAAGAAGACACACCTTCTGAGGCACTTTTAGTAGCACAGGCGAGCGGTATGTCTTTCTCTCAGTCAGTTGAGGGCGACAGAGTGAGGCGAGTTTCTCCCATGTCCCACATCTCGTTCTTTCACTTTTAACGCTTCTTTGGCTTCAGGCATCCACTCGCGAGCTTCTTGTCTGTTTAAAAATGATGTCTTCACCAAAATGGACTTATCGTTTTTTCCTGCAGTGTTAAAGAACGCGTCCTTTCTGATGGAGTCCCATGCACCGTGTCTAGTGAAGGAAAACTGTCGCTTCTGCACTCGGGAGGAAGTACGAGCTGTAGTCAGATACTAGCGCTCTTCTAGACTTTTCCGTTAACTTGAGACCCTCGTACAGAGCTTAAGGATATTCGGGCATGGAAATGCTTCCCACAAAGCTGTCATGTCTTGGCTGTAGTAAACCTTTTCAAAAAAGAATGAAGTAACCCGCAATGGAGCCGGAAAATGCCCCGCACTCCAAACTCAGACAGGCTGGAGTCGGGGGGTGAGTATCCCGAAATTTATCAGTCAATAAAATAACTATTTCATATCAGTGCACAGTCTGATGTGGACACGGTTACCTGTTAATAGAACACATAAAGTGCATGAAGTTTGTTGTCAGTAATCTAGAATTTGCTGCGACCTCAATGAATGAATGAGAAAAAAAAAACACTCAGTAAATTCAGTTGTTTTAATTGATTGTTGTTTATTTCATCATGTCTACAAGTCAAACGCGCAGTGAGCGTGTGGTAGTCTAGTGGTTAAGTTGTTGGGATACCACTCGGAAGGTTGTGGGTTCGAATCCAACATCCACCAAAAGCTCCCTCTACTGGGTCCCTGAGCAAGGCCCTTAATGTCTATTTTCTTTATTATAAAAAACAAACATGAGATAATGTATGTCGCCTTGGACAAGGGAGTCTGCCAAACGATGGAAATGTAAATGTCTTTACATTTACTAATGAACAAATTAAAAAGTCGCTGGTGTGCTAGCAGATGACACCTATACCGTTATTATGTATCCTGTATTATACCTTAAGTTACATAATTGATCCTTAAAGACAAATCGGTAAGGTTTTACTCGAAAATCTAATTAAAGTTGCTCTACATGCAGCTTCCTAGGGTAAAAGTTAGACACAATACTTAATAGTAGCACCTCAGTAACAAGGAAAGTAAAATTCGATACCCTTATTTTTGACTGTGCTGGTTTCTGAGCTCATTGAGATGCTGATACACAAGTAATCGTTCAAAAACATCAAAACATTATCTACACACCATAATTTCTGTGGCTCAATGTTTCACATTTTTGTTATTATGTGGGCACAGGTTAAATATGCCTATTGAATAAACATGAGCAGCAATGTACTGTTCTTCGATATTCCCCAAGAAGGAAACCCAGTGTTGATCATCATTGATTTAACATCAGCCAGTACTAAGGTTAACAATGTTAACATTATATAGTTAAGTAATAAAAATGATATAAAGAGAGACTTTTCTAAATAGGAATTGAGTGATTTTTTTTTTTTCATAAAACCACACCACGTTATAGTACCAGTCAGATTTAACCACTGTGTTTTGATCCTTTGGCAGTCAGCTAGGCATGAGGCTGTGGGAAAGGGCATGCAGATGACTGAATAAAAGTGTATACACAAGTTTCCCAATCCCAGCACACATTTAGGTGTTTTCCTTCCCCAAAGGTACAGAAGACAACTCATTGGCTAATGAATAATCCCTTCATATAGGTGTGTTAGAACATGTGAAAGGTCCGTTCATTAGACAGTTTTCTGCTGGACCTGGAATGGAAAACGTTGGAGGGCAGCATACAGGAGGATGTGCCAGTGTGAAAATAACTTTCCATACTATTAACATCTCAGCCAGCTAACGGGAATGGAAAAGCAATGTGCTGTCTATATTTGTGCACTTGATTTTACACTTGATAATAGATTATAGACTGAAAATGAAGTTAATTAACTTGCTTAAGTCCAAACCATTGTCTCACTCGTGGTCATTTACTAGGTCACTGGCATAGTGAAGTACCTGTTTTCAGGTCACTTCCTCTGGGTTTCACCCTCAGTAGGTGGCAGCTGATCAGTTCTTGTCTACACTGTGAAGAGCAACAGATGTGTGGAGGTTAGAGAAAGAGCTGCTCTCAGTACTGGCCATGCTGCTGGCCATGTGCTATAGTATTCTTGGAGAGTTATGCACAGTGGCTAGTCATTCAAATAAGTAGCACTGCAGTCCAGACTGGAAGAGGTTGCACTCAGGACTGATGCTGTATTTGGGATGAAGTCAAAGCTGCTGCTGTTGGTTCCTTTGGCAAAGTCTGGATACTTTGTCTTTTATTTGGCTTTATGAGGCACATTAAAAAAGCAAAGTCACCTGCTGCTAGCATTCAAGTATGCGACTGATGTGGATGATCATAAGCAGTCTTACTTGGTGTTTCACATCTTACCTGATTATTAATATAGACATCATGGAGATACAGAATATACAGTGAATCACATTTACCAGACACATTCCTAGAGGATGCATGTAATCTTGTATTGTAACATAAAGTCAACACCAGAATTATAAGTTGTTGAAATTAATACATAAAATAAATAAAACAAGCACCAACTGATATTTTGAGCTGAAACTCATTGGGGATCAGCGTTTCCCCAATACACTGCTTTCAGTATTATTGGCACCCTCACAATAAACCTCTATGAAGAGAAAAGTTCTGAGCCTCTTCCTGTCTCTAACAAAGCTGGAGACACTTCCAGAGGGATCTTGGGCATTGCCCCAATGCGTAACATTTCATTTCAAGCTCTATTCTTGTGTTTGTGCTTCTGGAACGTCTTCTTTAATTCAGACCATAGCTTTTCAATAGGCCTTAAAGCCACAATCTAAGATGGTCTTTGTAGAGCATTTTATGCTAATATGGAGGTTTGTATGGGTTCATTATCTTGCTGAAAGGTTAATCTAGAGCCAAGGCTTAATCCTCTGCCAGAGAAAACAATGTTTTTACCTAAAAAATCCTGGTACTTTTATGCTTACTTTTCACAAGAGCCTCTGGAACTACAACCACAAGGTAGCTCCAGCCTCCTTCACTTTAAATGCAATTGTGTTGATAATTGTTGGGTTATTAATGAATATATTCTGTGCCAACTTTACTCTTATTAAACATTAAGAAACCAAGGCCAAATCAAATGCTCATGACTTGTCCTGTTTATAAGTTCTGGGATCTTAGTGTGCTGAAGATCAGAAAGATTTGCAAGCTTATTTGTACCTACATTAAACATATTTGTACCAAGTCGCACTCGACTGACGCTGTGTATTCAATGGTTTTGAAGTTACTGCTGCTTGCACCAAATTTAGATAATGGGTCACTGAAATGATTGAAGTGCCATGTCAGATTCAATAAACAGCGTGTGCATTTGAGAAAGGACGAGTTTTAAGGAGATGAACACATTCTATTTTCATTCCAGTTCCAGGAACAATTATGGAATTGCAGTCAAAGTGACTGGAATAAGACTTGCTTGGGGCTGACAGATGATTCTGCTTTGGGTTAGAATGTGCGTATTCAGGATGTTCTTTTTAAATAATGTTTCTGCAATTGCTGTAATTTAGTGTTGAGATTCATCCAGAAATTCTTGATCAATAAATATCTTTTATTTTTCCCCACAGGAGAATCTTATTTCTCTGCACGGTCCTTTACTGTACTTGCTATCTAGGGTTGGCCCAAGTACAGCCTGAAGGTAAATCTTTTTTTTCTTCTTTGCATATGCTGTACATTCAACAATACAATGAATATGTCAAAATAAAGGTAGCTGTGACTGAAATGATATTTTGGTATAGCTGTGTGTAGCTTTACCATCTCAGCGTGTACTAACGATAGCTTAGAAAATTTGACGTGCATAGTAAAATCTTGGTCCATGCAATTAGTAATCCAAATGATAAAATCAACAGACTTTTTATTGCCCTTGAAATCAACCGTTGTTTTTGGTTACAGAGTTTAATCCGAGCACTATGAACTGTAATCATCCAAATAAGCTAATCTCTCAAATGACAAGTTTATTAAACTTTTCCATGATTCGGATGTCAGAGAGGCAGCCAGTGCTACTGTTTTTCTGTGGACTTCTGTGGTCCACCTTTGCCAGTGCTAACAGTGGGTTAATTTACGAAGAAGCCTCAGATCAGGTCTGCTCTGGGTCAATTTGTTTAACTTAGGAGCTTAAAAAGCCCTCGCTTCAGCACAAATATGCTATCCATCCATCAAAAAAACCTCACCTGAAAGTAGTCTAATGCTCAAATTCAGATGGCAACAGGGAAAGCCAAAGTGGATATTTCTGCATTTTGTGGCCACAATGAAAAACAATCCCTGTGGAATTGTTCTGTGGCTCATTTAGAGAGTTAGTGAGGAACCAGACAGACCAAGATCAAGATGTCTGTTACCATATTTCTTTTAAGAACATGGTGGTGTTCTCCATGTTTTGTTTTGTTTTTCACCTAACTTTATTATTGTATATTTTGTGCAGACAAGTAACTAGTAGATTAACTGTCGCAACATGGGACACATCTGGGTAGAAATGATTTCTTGAACATTTAACTGATGTTATGATTGTTCTTGTTTAGTTTTTTAACCTTATTTAGGCGATCTTAATGGCTTAATGGACGTCCAGCCACCCACTAAGTTTCAGTCGTTTCCACATCTGTTTTTTGCATACTGTATCCCACGTGGGGGGTCATGTTATCTATGAGCATTTGGCTTCACTTATCTCAAATGCACTGAATATTCTTATAATAGTCATATCTCCAGTAGTAAAGTAGTTATTGTTGAGTAACAGCTGGTCAAATAGCTTGTTCTGACTATCTCTGTGAAACGTAGTGGAAAATCTAACTCATGGCATCTTAAAGCAATTAACAGAATTAAAACGCTGCCACTATAAGCTTTTATGTCTAATGCCGATATTCAGCTCATGAAAGACGCTTTTGTTCTGCTCGGAGTGTAAAGTTGATGTTTATTTTCCATGTGTGGGACAGTCTATGGAACATGTTCTCCCTCCACTGACTGTAATTTCCCTCATGCCCACGACCCTGCATCACTTACGATAAGGCCGTCTTTGTAAATCTTAACTAGGGAAGGTTCTAGAAATCCAATTTTATTCTTAGACATGGCTTCACAATGAACCATTTTTTAACTTATACCCATTTAAAAAGCAGCAAGTTTTCACTCTTGACAGAAGTTTGTGAAGGATATCCAGAGTGTCTTTGTGTTTTTGGTTCTGAGACTTGGAGCGCTGAGCTAAGCAATTTAGATGCGGTCTTTACTTTCCAATGAATCTGGGGACTTTCTGTGGAACATCGGTGTCTGCAACTGGACCTGCAGCCCAGATGCTCTTATGTCTCCTCCACTGCATTTGGAACATGTCATGTTACCCATGACCTGTTCAGACAGAATTCTCAGAGCAGTGCTTTGACTGTAGCGTGCCTGGCAGCTTTCCACTCAACTGTTTGACTGCCGATTCCCGTACTGAGAATATTGCTTTCACAATAGGACCTGTCTTATTTGTTATCTGGATCATGTCATGTCCTTAAACAATATCAGGTGTTACTCAGCTGCTTGGCAAATGATATTTGTCATCTATTTCTGGATTACAGATGATAAGTGTTACTATCTTATCTTTTGCTCCCAACTGGAGTGTGTGCATGGACAATTACTGATACAGATTTTAGCTTTTTTTTCTGTCTTTCTCTCTCACTCTCATTACAACTGACCAGTTTATAAATGGTCTTTGCATCTCAGCATGGCCTCATTTAAGTTTGTTATCCATGGGGAGCTGTTAGGCCAAAAATGTATAGCTGTTACATAATCAACTGACCATCTGGTATGGATGTAGTGCGATATATGAAGTAGGGAAGAAAACTGTAGCGGTCTTATACAGAGTGTAATTTGCACTGTCAGTCTTCCATTATAGTCTGATTAGACATATTTATTTTTATAAGTAATGACTCACTGCCTACCTATGGTCAAAAGACATTGAGTTTGCTCCTGTTCTGATTAGTATAACAAATATTTTCTTATTTATTACTTCAGTTTCATCGGAGAGATTCATATTAACATAGTTAATATACTTTTTTATTATGACATAATTTAGACAACAGTATGAAGCTGAATTTCAGCTATTTTAAGTATTTTATAATGTCATCCATCACTGTATTTTCCTCACTGGGACAGTTTGTTATATATTTGCTATATCATATTTTTTATTAGGTTTTATTTCAAGGCTTTATTTAAATGACTTATGTAACATCTGTTTTTTTTTGTTGTTGTTGTTTTAGATGTGGATATCCTCCAAAAGCTGGGCCTGGTGGGAAAAAGACCTTCATCAGGGACACGATCCTCTCTGTCTGGCGTCATTTTCTTCAAGTCCGGAGTTATCCTCACACAGCGAGTGCGGATCGAAGTACCTGTGACCTCTGTGGTGCCAGTCCCGCTGAGCACGGAGTTTTCTTTGATCTTCAGCATCTGCTCACACCGTATCAATAATGCTTTCCTCTTCACCGTTTTGTCAAAGAGGAAGAGACTTCAGCTAGGGGTGCAATTCATCCCTGGCAAAATTGTAGTCTACGTTGGCCAAAAGAATTCTGTATATTTTGATTATGACATTCATAATGGCCAGTGGCACAACCTGGCTTTGGGCATCCAAACCCAAAGGGTCACTTTATATACTTCTTGTGGGAAGACAAGTGTACATGCAAATTTGCATTTTAAAAATGAGGAAACTCTGGATCCAGAAGGCTCCTTTCTTTTAGGTAAAATGAGCCAGAACTCGGTACAGTTTGAAGGAGCAATCTGCCAGTTTGACATACATCCTTCTGCCAAGGCAGCTCACAACTATTGTAAGTACATTAAAAAACAATGCAGGGAAGCTGACACCTATCGAACAAACCTACCACCACTTTTACCGCTGCTACACCTGGATCCCAATATCTCCGTAACTCTGCGGACCCCGATGACTGAACTAAGCAATAAAGGTTTTACTCCCAGCATGTCACAGGATAAAACAAGGATTAATGCTGAAATCTCAGGAGGAACTAACATGTCCACTCAAATAACATCTCAGTATGGGTCCTTGTCTCTGTCTGTGCATGGAACCGTGCCTCCGAGGTTGTCCAGACCAACTCTGCAGATTCCCACACAGGCCAAAACACCAACTGTTACCCCCCTCCTGAAGACCAGGGCACCTCCAACATTTCCCAAGCCCACCCAGCAGAGCAGTCCTAAAAAGGTGAAAACTATAAAACCAAAAGATATCTACATGCCTGGGACAGCAAAACCAATTAGAAATAAGTTTGAAAGTGTTCAACCTTCAGCAGCAACCAAATCTTCCAGCATTTTGCCCGGCTTAAAAAGGCAGCTGACTACTATAGCGGTGAAGAGATCCGTTCCAGAGGTGACCACTTTACTCTACTCCAAGCCCAACCCTTTTATACCTGTCACCCCAGCAGCCACAGATGGTCTTCAAACCTTTGACATGGAACCAACACAGTTTTCCCTCTTGGCAGGACCTCCGGGACTAAAAGGAGAGCCAGGACCACCGGTAATGTCTTACTATCTCTGTGAAATAAACCAAAATGTCTCTATGCACATGTTACAATGTCTTCAGTGCTTTTCCAATCCAAAGATTGAGCTTAAAAATATTTGTTTTTTAAATGTACGTACAATATATCCTTCTATGTTCTCTGATCCTCTGAATGAATGGAAAGGGTTTTCCCCAGGAGCAATGCACGCTTGTGCGAAATTTCCGTTTTAACATTCTGGTTTGAAATGATCTGGCACATAAAACATCTTCATCAGCTTTTTGGCATCTGTGCTGGAGGATTGTCGACCAGGCGATAGATTCTTTGGAGTGTGAGTTGAGGAAGAATGGAGCGTTTTGAGGGAGGGCCAAAGGTAAAAGTGTGTAGGTAAGATCAAACGTAAAAGTGCAACGAGAGCATTGACGTCAGCAAACCTTTCATCCAACTCTTATTAAACCTCAGCACTATTAAATCCTTTAATGTGTTTGGAGAGAAGATGTTGATTCATTTTCTGTTACAACATCTCTGGAAGCAGTTCAGGTGGTGATCGTTTTTATGTTAATGTTCTATTATTGTTACTACAGTGATAACTCATTCACACTGAGAAAAATGTGTAATGGCTAATACAGCAAAGCGTTTGCTTAGGAGACGTTTGAAACATATATGGAGAATGATAGTTATACGTTTTCCACCACAGGAGCAGTTTGCATTAGTTTCTATGGAATGTAATGAAAACAGGAATTAGCTTGCTTCACATTGGTTAATCACACCAGCCCTTCGTTGTTTGGTTTTCCTGATGATCTTTGGGCTGGCTTCAATAATAATACAATATTTTGTCCTGGTCGTCAACATTAGTCTACTAGTCTTCCAAAAAGTTCAAAACAAAGAGGACTGTGACTTCAAAGTGTACTTTAAGCAGTAGGGTTACTAGCCACTAATCCTTTTTGGCCATAAAATCAGTTGTAATTGCAATCTCAGCATCCAAACTGTAGGATACACAAACTTCCCTCTTGACACTTGACAATTGACACTCCACGGTATGTAGATCAGTTTTTCCTACCCAAAAACCATGCCTTATGGCATCCAGATGGCAGACTTAGCACTTTGCTTATTTTTAAGAACCTGTGAAATGTGAATTACTGGCCGTGCTCATGTGTTTTAAAGGCCCACCATGTTCTTAAAGCTTGATATTTGGTGCTTGAGGTTAGGTAACAAGCAGAACATTAGGCTGATGCAGCACTTAATAAGTAAATTTGCGTTCGAGGACTGCTTCCAATTTTAAGACCACTCATTAAGTATGGTTTCAGCAATGGAATAACATTGTCTGGATGAAAATTCTAGTACTGGCCTGGATGGGAACTCCAATGGTGTCATCTTTGGTGCATTTGAACATTTGGTGGTCTTGGTTCAAAGCCCATTGAAGTAATCCTGTAAAAAGTGTGCAGCATTGACTGGTCATGTATCTGGCTATAGGATGCTTACACACATTTTCCCATTGTTAAGTGATGAGGTCAATGGGCAGACGTTAAAGGAACTCTGAAGGCCATGACGACCACCCGATGTTCCACAGCCTAAACCACCACACCGTTTTTCTTAACATTAACACTGGATGAGAGAAGCGATGAATGTGAGCTTTATAGTGTAATAATGTCTTACTTTTGTAACTGTTAGTATATGACATGACTAAAATTATAGCTGTAGTCTACACACCTTCCAGTTAAGTTTATATAGGGCTGTGTGTGAGAGCAGATAGAGGGTTGTGTGTGAAAAGTATGCCACTGCTGTACATCATGATTTACCTGTCATATAACTATGACTAAATCAGCTAGAAACAGATGTTCTTATCATTGTGATTGTCACTTACTGCTGGAGAACCAGACTCACAGAAAGAGCAGCTACTGTAGGCGGAACCTTTTTTTTTTTATTTTCCTGTTCTAATCTCTGCATTTTTTCATGGCGAGAGAGAGAGAGAGAGACAGAGGGATATCTTAATACTGTTACTCCAATAAGGAACTGTGCCACGTGGAAGAGGGTCGGGGGCTGTCCTCTTTCCCTCCCTCTTTCCCTCCCTTCTTTCCTCTCTCTGCAAAAATTCTACAGCACAGAGCTTGTTAGATTAACCATTGGCATATCCAGACATTACTTAGCTTGACTTTTTACATACATTATGTGACATTTGTTATATGCCTTTTAAAGGTTTGAACAAATTCAGTATTCTCTAAGAAAAAATGCCTGAAAATTAAAGTGACAGAATATATAGTTTGTCAACCCATGGGATTTTTCTATCCATTTTTTTTTACTTAATGGAAACCAGGAAGTCTGTTAACATTGAGAACTTTCCAGATTCTTGCTACCGACATTGAAAAATATTACCAGGTATTGCGTTGTTTAGAGATTGCCAGATGGAGAGGTATAAATTTTAGATTGTTGTAGGATGTTGCCTGAAAGAATAACAGTTTTACAGCTCCTAGTCCGAATAAATTTTTCCCACATGTATGGATCTGGACTTCAGTTAAGCATGAGGTATTAGATGTACCACTAGGTTTTGTGAACCACAATTGCTTTATGGCACTTGAGCTAAAATGTCTAGCCAGCAATATGACATTCAAACCTCAAGCATAATCCCTCTTCCTGTATCTTTTCTGATGGAAAAAATGAAAACAAAATGCCAGCCTCTGTGATAAAGGTGCCTGATGTTTGGACGCTGACCTCTCGTTAAATGCGACCCCTCGGTGTTCAGTTGTTCAGTGTGGGTAACCAGTTTAAAGTTAGATCATGTCCATAATTAACAAGAGTGCCTGTGGCTTTAGTCAGAGTTTTTCTGCCAATAAAATAAGGCAGGCTTCAGTAAAACTTTAGGGGTTTGGGCTGAGTTTATTGGCAACAAGGGGAGTCCCATGTTGGCTTCCTTACACTGTATTAAATCTACAAGTGACATAGTATAAGGAAAATTCCACCACTCTGGGGCTCAAACATTCAAATGTTCAAACAGCAAATTTGTAACTTGCAAATCAAAATGCAATGTTTCATGACAGTGTAACATTCAATCCATAAAATTTAGGACAATTTGGAAACAGTGATTTAGGTCAATGATACGAGCTTTGGCTCAGTGCCGTCATGCAATTCAGGGATTTGTGCACTGTAGGAGAAATCAGTAATGTCAGCAGGTAGACATTCAACACTTAACAGTCTTGCTTTGCATCACAGTATGACTTTATGTTTTGTCTTTTAGGGACCTCTAGGGGACCCTGGGAAGCCAGGATTACCAGGGAAAAGAGGGCCTCGGGTAAGTAGCCCAGCTTGTAAAAAGCTGTACAATGTTTCATCAACATGTGCCATCATTATTCGATTCGGTTTTATTTGCCAAATCTCATCCGGGTGACATTTGAGAGTGTAATTATAAATAATTTTCCTCCTTTAACTGTGTACTGTATGATGAAAAACATGCAATTATGTAACCAGGAATTACATTCCAGTTTCAACATGAAGTCTATTTAATTGGTGTTAAATTAATAGAAAAGCGCTGGTCAATATTTAAAGTGTTACAGCAGATGGGACCAAATCGACACACATCTTTATTCAAATTCATTTCCTTTCCAATGAAAGCTCTGACGCTCTTGGTTTAGATGGATCCTTGTTTAATCTAAACGTCTTTAAGAATGAGAACACAACCAAAATGAAGACAACAAATTGATTGTGAACTGTTGACAACTGAACCATTTACAATAATTTCAGAAATTGGTTTGTCTACAGTATGTTTTCTTTAATGACATTTTTTTTTACGGCATTTAGCAGACACCCTTATCCAGAGTGACATACATTTTTTATTTTCAATTTATACAACTGAGCAATTGAGGGTTCAGGGCCTTGCTCATGGGCCCAGCAGTGGCAGCTTGATGGACCTGGGATTCAAACTCATGACCCTCCGATCAGTAATCCAACACCTTAAACACTAGTCTACCACATCATACACTCAAGCTGCCATGACATTTACTGTATGACTTTTGGCAGACACTCTTATCCAGAGCAATTTAGGTTTATCTTAATTATTCAGCCGAGCAATTGAAGATTATGGGCCTTACTCAGGGGCCCAAGGGTGGCAGCCAGCTTGTTGGCCGTATCGTTCAAACTTCTGATCAGTAGTCCGACACCTTAACCACTGAGCTACCACTTCTATTCCATGTCAGATCAAACCCAGCAGAGTGTCTTTAGACTGCTTCAGTGGAACGGATTAATCTCAAATTAAATCAGAACTTTTTGGACTGAGAATACACTAAGATCATGACCTAGTGATCTAGCATGAATATGTGTTTTTGATAGAAATTATAAATCTGGATAAAAGTGTAATGGTCAATAAAAATGCATTTGCTTAAATTTCTAAGAATTTTCTGAGCTTACATTCAAGGTCCCAGACTTATGGACGCCACTGTATATTTAAAGAAAAGATCACTTAATCTTACTGTTGGCTCTATGAGTAATGACTAAGGCATTAAAGTAGGTGTAGATGAAGAGTTTAACATACAAGTCTACAGTTATCTGATATAAGCATATCAGATGACACCAGTATATAATGTTCCATTTGTTTTTCTTGGAAAAAGGCAACAAGGACTTGTAGGGTCACCATATAGCAAAAGTGATAACTAGTGACTAGGGAAGACCAGAGAAAGGTCAAGGGTTTGAAGAAGTTTCCCAGTTTGTTGGTTTGAAGTCTGAAGGTTGTGTGTGTAAGATACCTGCTGTAACCCTTTCTCAGGGCCTCTCAGGGCTGCAGTGTGGGAACCCAATCTGCTAAACAGAAGAAAGAGGCCTTTGTAGCTGTTTTATTAAAGGTATTTAAGCTTTGCTGTGTTCACCAGCTTTGTGGTTCCTCCAAGAGTTTGGTCAAGAGGCTTTGGGGAAGTTGGGTACATAAATAGTTAATTTGCATCTCTTAAAGACGATGTTTAAAATGAAGCGCTGACATTGTCGACCGTTTTTCAGCTAAAAACAGCTCTGCCTGGTATTTACTCTGTATGGCATGTTTGGAGTACAATTAGAGCACAGATGCAATTCTTATGTTGATCAGATGCACGTGGCAGCACCCTAATTATTTACACGGATTTGAAAACACAGATCTTTAAATGAAACCATCTCTCTCTAAGAGTTCATTTTGGTGTTAGTGCCAAATTTCAAACTCATTTTGCATATGTGTCATGTTTTTTGTTTTTTTTTTTGTTTTGTTTTTGGTTAGGCAGCACATCTCAACTGCAAATAATGAATTTGGGCTGTTGATTTGCTTCCTGTTTTGGGAATAGAACATGTACCAGAATAAATTTAAAAGCAGTTTGCTGCATTCTTCTAACGGCGCAGTACGGATAACGATGTGTTTGAGAGATCGGGAAAAAAACTTACCCTCGGGAAAAAAACTTACCCCCAGCCATCTCGACATTTGAACTATAAACCCTGTACCGTAGCAAAACCAAATGATAATTAGCACCTGGGAAGAGCAGAGCTGGCTGCTGTTGGTGTTTCTCGGACCACGTTACATTCAGAGTTCTGATTAGCCTGCACTTTATTTAGAGCAGCTGCCAAGACGCCTTGTAAAATATTTATAACTCACTGGTGAAGTAAGCGTGTTTACTGAATAGTTTACTAACATTTAGAGAAGCTATAATGTATCGCTTGATTTGAACTAAATATGGAAAAAGCTGGTTGTTTCACTGTTTCCTCATCATTGCTCTTCTTGTCATGTTTCCAAATGGATACCCCAGGGGTGAAGTCTAGGCCAAATATTGCTCAGGGGACATGAACCTCTCAGCTTTAATTATCATATAGCATTCAGAATCAGGGACTAGCTCATGAGATACGTCTTTAAAAACATTGAATTACTTTTACATTTCCTTGAATTACTAGTAAAAACATTACAACTGTAAAATTTTGAATTTCTGCTTTTTTCTGTATTATATAAAAAGAACATTGGCGAACTCTGCTTCCTTCTGACTTTTTCCTCGGTTGTGTCAGCATATTGTTTGCCATATACCACATTTCACTTTTATGGGCAGATATACTGATTTTTCTTTTCCTTTTGGATCAAGCGTTTATGAGCAGAACAGAGTTTCGAGCGCAATACGAAAGCACGGCATAAATGCGTTTTTTCCTCTCCACCTTCGTCAGAGTTCTCTTGTAGCCACAATCCCAAGCCTTTGGCCTAGCCGAGTCTTAACTACGATGGCGCGTAGTATTGTGTATGGTTATTTTTGCATGGCCACTGGAGAATATCACTGTCATTCTTTCTAACATTCTTTGCCAAAGACCTAATGCAGTACACACAGTGTTAATGTTTATAGACTCATATGATTGTCTCATCCTGATGACTATGGGACTTAAGTGGGTTTCTGGGTCATTTGACATGTTTGCCCTTAAAGGATCACTTGTAATGTATTGGTGCTCTGTATGCAGTGTGCACACCACTGTAAACCTGGCTTCTGTTCCCATTTCTCATGATGCTGGAGATCCCATGTCAGCCCAAATAGATTTCCAAAGATTAGGCAGTTTGGAGAAAATTTTTTAAAGCCAACATTATAGAAGAAGTGGAAAATGTTGTGTTTTTTTCCATCACTTTTGGAATTAGATTCCAGGAAGCAAGACCAGCAGTCTCCCTCGGGTGCTTTAACTCTACAGCAAGCAGTGTGGCACGCACATGAAAGGAATTAGAGATGCTGAAATATACGAGCTGAAACGAGACGCGTCAGCTCGCAGTCCTATCTGAACACATTGAGATGGGCTTTTCCTTTCTCCTCAGCATTGTAAAGGAGCATCAGTCATGTACCAGCAATGTTTTCTCTAGTGCCGTCATTCCATTACAGAAGGATAATTTAAAACCTTCTCTTTGGCTCTGTCTGCTGGTTAACTGCTGCCACATGCTCAGCATCCAAGCAACTTGCACTATGTAGAGCAATGTGGCGAACCGTTGAATAAAGTGGAACTCTGTAGATGAGCTCCGAATAAGCGTCTCCATATGGCGGGTATGTGCAGAGTCAGCAATGGAAAAGTGCTCCGCTCATGACTCCCGTGTCTTGGCCAGAACAGTTCAGGACAAGGCGGACTGATAGCTGCATACACTAGACGCTCTTTGTGGCTCTCCTCATCACATACTGATCTCTGCTTCCTGCTTTGTTCTTTTCCTAGCTAGCTACCTGTCGTGTTAACGTTTCTCTCTATAGTGCTTCGAATCACCACAGTAATTGGGTTGCATGACTAGCATGTAGTAGACTAGCATGTAGGTCAGGAGCATCTAAAGACGGCCTCCATCTCTTACTTATCTCACACATATCCTCTTCATCACACTGTGTCGTTCTCTGCCTCGTGTGTGGGAGCGGTGACCGAATACAGAAAATCACATCCATATGCTATAACACAAACATCAGGCCATTTTTCATATGGAGTACAGAAAATATTCATGCTCACAAAGGCGGAGAGAGCGGATCGCATCCGACCTCCCCCTGAGTTTGAGCTGAGAATGACGTGTGTGCTGACGTACAGTAAGACAGATCAAATTTGCAAAAGTAGCAATTAAAGAATGACTATTTACTCGTTGGGTTAAAGCACATTTTCCAAACCTGTGAGCTGCCAAAATCAAACTAGTTTCACTCAAAAGCAATAAAATGAATAAATGACAAACTGTCTACACAAGTTTAAAAAAGACTGTCAGCACAAAGTTTCTGGTTATTACCAGGGTTATTATCAGGTTATGCCGCAGACCTTGATGTTAACATTGTGTTTAGAAAAGCTCTTGAAAATAGAACGGTGCTATTGAGTTATGAAAGTGTTCACTGTGCTTTTGTGCGGTTCTGAATGGAACCGTTTAAACATGTTTTACTCCTATAAACAAAACTTTCCGCAAGCTGTTAACTCAGGACATTGGGCAGTGCTGAAATATTTCACATCCTAAACCACAAGCTGATTCAAGCTGCACCAGAAAAAAAATGAAACAGAGACTTAAGTAACACTTTAGTAAATGGTGTTATTCTGTATGCTACATGACACCTGAATGTAGACTAAGAGGGAAGCCATTTCTTAGGTCTCAGTAACATACTGTATGATCCCAGGGTTGCATTATTCACTTATACTGTGGAGAAGGTAAAGGGTTATGGGCAGATTGGTGTTGTAGGGATTCGAACTCAAACATTGTGTCTGTGTGTGTGTGTGTGTGTGTGTTTGTGTGTGTGTATATATGTGTGTATGTCTTTATTATGCCTCGGAATGGATAGCAACATTGGCTTCGACTCTGCTTTACACCTTCACCTGCTCCCAGGATAGATTCCACCACAACCCTGACCAGTGTAAAGAGCTGAAGATGAATGAATGAACATGAACATTAAGGTGGTTTTTACACTGGTCGTGTTTGCTCTGGTCCAATTCTGAGTGCGATTGTTCTCAGAGTTTGTCTCGCTCAGTTCGATCGAACTCCAGTGCACTTGTGTTCTACAATGTCATCAACATTGTAGAACACAACATGACTCAAGACGTCCGTGCCCCACGTCTGTGTCCCTCAGTGCTCATGTGTTAAGAAACCTAATAATGTTGTCAATGGATAAAACACATGCGCTGGTTATGTTACTTCCTGAACTAATGTGGATGCGAGTACACAGGAATCACACCTCCTCCAGGTACTCTGTGTTTCAGCAGTGCGGTGTGCGTCTCGGTCTGCATGACGACGATCACGTTACTAAATTTTCAGTCTGTTTCCGACTAAACTGCCAGTGTAAAAGCTCTAAGACTTTCAACAATGGCTCCAGTTACTGTAACCTCACAATTAAGTGGCATAGGTTTTTGTTGTGAGGTTGTGAGACTTTTGCAACTGGTTAATATTAGAAGATCAGGACACCTCACCTCACTTGTTTTTAAGTGTAATGTGTCAATTGACTAAAGTATAATATCATCGTGATGTCCACATCTATGTTGTTAACTGACTCGGATGAAATTGACATTTAAGCCAATTGGAATTCGTCGCTATGAACGTTAATTCAGGTTTTACATATGTCATCAAGGCCTTATGTAGCACCTATGTCATGTAGGTGTCATTGTAGTTCAAGTCACTTTTCGCTCAGTTCACTTCTCCACGTTAGCAGCGTCTATAGATTAGATGAAGTCTTGATCAAGATTATTTAAAGCTTTTTACACATTCCGTTCTGACTTAACGAGAAAGCACAAACACTGGCGTTGACACACATTGTAACCAGGATATCCACAGTGCTTGAAAACCACACTGACTAAAGACAAACCAGAGTTAAACAAACGACCCCATTGCCAGACAGTGTTTACGCTCTTTGCATCCCTCCACTCCCTTTCTTTTCTTCTATAAATCTTCTTAAGGGGAAAAAACAATAACCCAGGCCAAGGTTCATGACCTGGTCTAAGTTTCCTGCAGTGACAGAACTGTAAACATGGAGGTGATGGCACAGTAAAATGTCAACATGTGCTTGTGTTGCAGGGTCCTCCAGGTCCACATGGAAACCCAGGACGCCCGGGGATGAAAGGACTCAAGGTTTGTACTGCTGCATGTCTGTTTTGAGATGTAAACAAATGTCAAATTAGAGGTTGCTCTTCTTTCTGCTGATTAGCACAAAAAAGTCATCATCTTTTATCCCCGGTACTAAAATACAATACAGTCCATTTACTGTTTGTGTTTTTTGGCTTCTGATCTTATTTTCATATGATAAGATCTTTAGAAATTGCTGAAATTTTATTGAGTAACAATTCTAGAAGTGTTTAATGCAGCATTCACATATACAGAGACTCACAGTGACATAGTGACCGGAGATCGTTCATTTTCAATGATTTAATTTATTTTTTTTTTGCTGACTTCCAAAAACATGAGTGTGAGATGTAGGCATGAGTTGAGAAAAGTTGCTACAGCCAATGAGAGTGAAGAGACAGCAATCCATGGCAAAAAGCACACACTGCTTATCCTTCATCTTATATGATATCATTCAGATACATTTACATACTTAGATATCATACACTGGTTGAATTCATACTCTGGCAAGTTGAAATGAAACTACTGGCAAATTCAAAGTGCAGTGACTGGCAGTGGTAAACTTAAAATAACAAATAAAATATAAAAATGGGTGAGCCTTCTTAAAAGGGTTAAAGGAAAAGATCTCACTCTGTTCAGTGATCATACCAATAATGAATATCACATTCAAAAGATTTAATTTAATAAGACTGAGTTGATGTTTTTGGTTTCAAATTTTGTTATAATCCCACCAATGGGATTCCCACCAATGGGATTCCCACCAATGGGATTGTATCCCTACAATCAAGCGACTGATGCAGCAGCACTTTAGTCCTTTAGTCTGTCCAGCTCTCTCACTTCATCATCTGTAACACTTACCTAAAACAGATCAGTTTTATGCTTACGAATCTTGTAGACAAGCCAAACTGATTCCCTGATACAAATCAGTAAAACTGCAGCTGTCTTGGGTTTGACTGAATGTCTTCAGAGATAAAAGCCAAACCTGTGTTAACAATAATATTTGAGATATTTCGATATTTTACTCTTTTTAAACATCAAGAATCATCATCACAAATCATCACCATGAACTTATCCTTGAAGTTTGCTAATAGGTAATAATCACGTAAAGCTTTTTTCAGTACTACGAAATATATCAGTTTACGATTGACATATTTCATCTGTAACAGCAAAGATCTCGCTTGCGTCTTTTTCATTTTCTCACGAACCCCTTACATCCACAGAGCATCCCATGGTAAAGCTCTGGTTTAACCCAAGCCTTGTGTACGGTGTGCTTTCTAGGTAGAATTTTGCTGACTCACATCCCTGTGTGGACGTTGTGTCATCAATTAAATACCCACACAGATCAGAAAAATGTGTACAGGCTTTGACCTATTTATAACTCTACATTATGAACCATATTCAGTAGGTATGACATATGTGATTGTGTCACTAGCCTTGACTTTGCAAAACAGTCATCTTCAACTTAAATAACCTCCGAAATACGTACACACCATGTTCAAGGCACTTTAGACCTAACCTAAACAAGCAAGTACCTAAACACTTATCATGCTAGCTCTCTGTTGAGCTTGATTGAATACAACATGAAGGCTGTTAGGAGTCCTGGACACTAATTCAGACTGCCACTCGTTGCCTGAAAAGGCAGAAGAATGTGCCTGGTGGTCCCTAGTGTCTTTGGAGAGCTTAGTGTAAACTCATTCTTGCAGGCATATATGGGCCACGTTCTTATGTAAACAACAACGCTTGGGTACGAGAGCACTTACTAGCCATGTCGTGGTAACTGCCCTGGAGTTTCTCAGTAGGTGCAAAGCTGCAGTAGAGTTTTCTGTCACTGCTATAGGACAGATGTTACTAGTCTCTAACACGCAGAATTCTGATCTTTGGAATGAAAAATAATGCAGGACCAGTGGTGTGAATAACGTTTTAATACAGTCTTATTTTTATAAGACAGTGTGTATCATGTATAATATCACTTTTGCTGCCTGGGCCATGTGAACCAAGTGGTATGTGAATCCTGTCTGATCAAAAATCTTCTGACTAATCAGATAAGAGAATTCCAAAATACAGTGGTTATACAATCATAATAAGTCGTAATAATCTGTTATGCAGTAGTTATAACTGTAGGTTATGATGTTTTGGAGATTGATGCTGCTTTTCCCATTAATATAGCATGTTGATATTTCGTTAAAAATATTCAGTAGCCGGTCTGATATGTGAAGGGATCAGTCTGAGGCTTGCAGCTCAGCTCAGCAGTGTGCATGCACATTTGCAATACTGTATAACTCCCTGTGTCTGAGGCATGCAGTACTCACACTTACACATGTATCCTGTGCGGAAAAAAAAATATTTGTTTCCTGTCTGTGTGTTGTAGGGAGGAAAGGGGGACCCTGGTCTCTCCCCTGGCAGAGCGCCAAATGGAGCAAAAGTATGCACTTCCCCTTGTTTCTTAACGTAGCAGTAAAAGGCATTGCATATTATTAAGACTTGCAGAACTGTAAACACTAGAATGGCTTAACTTTGTTTCACGACCATCCATATGTATGTAATTTGTAATAAACTATTAACATAGTAGTGATTAAATGTCACATAGTAGTAAATGTCATGTTATTAGTACAAGGAACATTACGTAATTACATCCTCACTTTTTCAGGGGGACCCTGGGATAATTGGACCACCTGGACTACCTGGACAAATAGGTCGAAATGTAAGGAAATTCTTAACTAACCAATGTTTCTATACTGCTCTTTAAAATGTGTCACTCTCCAGGTGCTTGGAACACTTGATTACCCTCAGTGGCCTGTGTTTTCACATTTTCCCAGCAATCATCACAGCAGTGGCAGAAGTCCAAGCGTATATTGTTTGTCAGACACATCTGTGTTGTGGTATATAAATCAAAGCTGGTAAATATGCTCCAGGTTTGTGGGTGAGTGATCGCATGTTACTTTATATTTGGGTTTTTCCATGAACGGAGGCCCCTCCTTGACTAAACCCAGTGTGAAATCCCATTGACTCATCAGAGGGAGAAAGATCACTACGAGGAGCAGAACGTCTGCTTTACGCTCCATGTTTCTTCTCACTGGTTTGGATGAAAGCCTAACAGGCTCAAGATACAGCAAGCTGGTGTTTTCGGTCAACACAGCGGCCAGCATACAGTATGATATCATCGCATTGTGAAACGTACATGTTCATTATTTCACACACTTATTTGGGGTCATTATGCCTGGCAGATAAAGCGGCTTCACTCAGCAACTTTTTGTCCCTGATGAATGATGATGTCAGTTTTTTCGCAGCTGTATATTTTTGGGTGAAACTGCCCTGTCATGCAAAAGGCCTATTAAATTGCATCATATTATTTCTTAAACCCTCATCTGTGCGTCGTAATTTGTCGTTTATCAGCTGTTAGGGAATACTATTCTTTCAGCAGTGTCAAATGAGCCGACAAGCTTTTCTGCCAGTGTAGAGAAGGATCAGTCGTGTTTTTGAGATCGTATTAATAGGCCAGCACTGAACAGCTTGAGAGGAAGCGATTGGTTCCAGCCGGCCATTTCTTTGGACGGTAGACACGAATGCTGAGAGACTCCACCTGGCGTCGTGCCTGTTGCTCCCACTCCAACGTCGTCTCACAAACCTCCACACTCGCGCTCTCGCTCCTTTAAAAATGGAAAGTGGGATTTCTGTTCCTAAAGAATTTTCAGTTTAGTTTTCAGCAGTCTCATACTGTACATGAAGCCATATGTCATTTCAGGGCTTTTCAGAGCCTATTGCATGTCCAATGCTGTTTTATAAATACTTTTTTTTTTTTTTTGCATGTGGTAATGCTGAGCAGTGCATTATGATGCACATCACACTCAACTCACACTGCAACTTTCTGGAGTGCCAAAATGTTTGGAGACAAAAATGACAGCTTGAAACATTGTAAAGTAATGGAATTACCTGGCTGCCTCGTTGCTCGCATATGTTCTTAATCACTCAAGTTCGGGCTGAAAAAATACATTTAAAGCTCATGGAAAATTACTTGGAGACGCTAGTTCTGCTAAATTACCACTGGCACTGGACCAGAAGGTTATTCCATACAGTCCCTATCTAGAGAAGAACGCATTTTAATGTGAAAAGATGGAAAATGAAGAGCCGAACCTAAACATGATAGAGAGAATGGATGGAGCTCGTTGTACTTTTCTAAACTGCTAGTTGACAATTAGCTGGAAAACAAATGGTCTTCATTACCCGTTGTGTTTGGCTATGCCTAATTCTTCAAACCCTTTCACACACATTCCCAGCATAAAAGCAGATGGCCTGTCTGGCAGCGAGAGCCAGTGTTGTGTAATAGGACAAGCACGGAATACTAACGTCTGTTACAGTACAGCGTAGTATTCTAGCCTTTTTTTCTGACTCACTGAAGGCATTTGGAGCTCAGGGTGTCATCCGGGTATATGCACGGGTATTATATAAGTTAAAAGAAAACTTTTTTTTTTACTTACTGCTGATATGAAAGGCCAAAACATTTTTTGCTTATTTCTGATCCAGGGTCAGTTGTGCTCCCTGAAACTGATTGGATGTCTGGAACCACAGTGCTGAAAGCTGATCTCAGGCGAGTTGTTTTACTGAAAAGGCCTGCTGACAGTTGCACTCATGGCCAGGCTCCAGAGACATCCTCAGACCACATTGAAAAATGGGTAAACACTGTAACGAAGCCAGATCAGGGTCACCAACACGAACAGTTCAAACAAGAGGAGGGGGCAAGCTGACAGTTTTTAGCATGCAGTGAGCTAGTGGCCAAGGCACAGTGGAAAGCACATAAAAATAATCAATGCACCTGGGGTTTTAGATGCTGGAAACCATGAAGGAAGCTCAATCTACTGACCAAATGTGTGGGCAAAAAAAAAAACACAAAATCCGTACGAGACTTAGACATCTAAAAGCTATGTGTTCCGTCTGGCTTTTACACTTCTGCAATAGTGCAGTTTCTCTCCTTTATATTCTTATTCATTCACACTTGCCCCAGGAGAAATGGTGGTAAATAAAGTTTTGTAGCTGTTGAGGAAACACGAATGAAGGCTTATATGCATGACGGTCTATCCTTTCACACACTCGTATGCTGAAAAGACAAAAACGTGCTTCAAAAATGTGCTTGCGCAACACGTTGGCTCGGCTACTCCGAACAGAGTCAGCAACACATGCTGGAGACCCCTGTGCTGTAGGTGTCTGTCTAAACAGACGCGACACAGATGTCTACCATCAGCCTTCGAGCCACTTCAGCTTCCCTCAGCCTGTCGCTTGCCCTCGGCCTCACCCTTGTCGATTTTCCTCGTTGTTTATCCCTGCAGATGATCAATCTGATCTTTGTTCTTTCTTCCTCCAATCACAGCCGCTGTTCTAATAGATTTCATAAGAAGACATTAAACCAAATGTCTGCTTTTAGAAAGGAAAAAAAAGACACAAATGCTGGAACGTCCTGGCCTGAGTCAGCAAGTCAGAGGTGAATGATCATTTGGGAGGAGGCGCATGAGTAAGATGGAGATAGAACGAGACATTCAGAAGGAGGAGTGTGAAAAAGAGTAACAAATAAAAAAAAAAAAAAAAATGGATAAAATAAAACAGCCAAAGTACTTTTTCACTGTGTCTGATATTCAGATGCAAGGAGGATTTTATGCTATGAGAAGGTAATGCTGTCTTTTTTAGTCTATAATCTCGAGTCTCCATATTTGAAATTGTTCCTATTAATGAAATCTTTTAGCTCAGCCCAGTTTCAGTGGATCATTTGTAAGCGGCAGGTTATTTGACACATTGTCAGCCTGTTTTATCAGTTTTTATCAGTGTGAAGGAAAGCACAAATTTCAGAGGAAACGTAAGAACTCGCAGCCAGAGATAAATCTTGTCTTCATCAGCTGCACTCAGAGCAACAGTATTCAGAGCAAATCCAAGTGGTTAAAAGTGCCAATATATCAGTTTGCTGTAAGAAAAGACAGAGCACCATACATACAAGCTTTGCCAAGATTCTGACCCGTGATCTGGATTCCATTATCTTACACACAGATATTCACACACCTTGTATTCTCCAGCACATCAAACGACATGCAAAAGATCACTTCATTAACACCCACGTACGTGCACACACACACACACACCCACACACACTCATCAGAGAAATACACACATGCCAGCCATGCCAAGAGTATGAGATGTCTTTCATTCATTTTAATGTTTTATTACATTAAAGTGTCTTATTTCTCTTAAACCAAAGCAATTTGCCAGTAACACCTAGCTTGTTATGTTAGAAAAACTAGACGACCAGATGTCATTTTTTAAATAATTAAATAAAATGTTTTATATAATTTAGTCTGTTTATTATTATGCTTATTGTGTAGTGGGTCCAGGTGAATTAGCTGTTACTAAAGAAACAATTTTGTATTAGAACAAGCATGTTGATATGAACCTTTAAATTCGAGCAAATCAGAGCTGCTTTCATAGAAAATGAATCAAACGTTTCCACCTTAACAGATTAGAGATTTTAACAGCGCTGTGGTATACAGTAAGGCAAAAATATCAGATCACGGTTTTTACAGTCTTGCCGAGGTTGTGCTAAAAAACACTATGACGTGTGAACACTATTTGAGACATTGTCTGACTGTTTTATCAAATTTCTGTTTATAATGCAACATTTATAAGAAGAAGAAGAAAAAAAGGAAGAAAAAAAAAGAGGGTATTTTATGACAAAATAGAAGGAAAGAAAAAAACAGATTTTTAATGTCCAATTAGCGACTAAGTAATAAATGCGTACTAAAACTACAGACACTAATGATATAAAAGATATTCAGATATCATATCATGATCTTCCTCAGCTCTGCCCTCCACTAACTCCCCAATGTCTCTGGCTTGCAACGCTAGAGGGCTGTTTCAGTCTGTGAGATAAAAATTGGCACAGATGATTATCCTGAACTTTCTCATTTTCTTTTTCATCGCTGTGTAGTTTGCCATGGCTGCCTTCATCACTTTAACTCTACTCATGGGCCTGAAGTAGAATATATCATTTAGCAGGCTGGTGGACTCAACCTTGTTCTTTGTCTTCATCTATACAGCAAGTAATCAGTTCTACTATAGAGATCAGAGCCTGTGTTTAAACCAGGTTACACACTGTGCGTGCTTGCTTTGATCAGTATCTGTGCCAGTCTATTATTTATGTTGTTATTTGCTTTAAAAGGAAGCCGCCATAATTGCACGGTCTTTCGGGACCCGTATGTTCTTAGTGAAGAGATGTGGCCTCCCATGCAGTCTTGTGCAGTAATTTGCTGGTGATGGATTGATTGGCATTGGCAAAGTAGCAGCTGCAGGTTGTGTGTTTGTGCAGGCGGTAACCCTCATCACTGCAGGAATGCTGAGACATACATACAGCAGCCACAACTATGAAGGCCTGATGCACTGTTTTGGATTTAAAAGCCATGTTTGGCTTTACGCTGTCTGTTCGCTTGTTAGTTTAGGTGTAGACAATCCTGAATATACATGTTGGCTGTCTTTATTATCCGTCAGAAGAATAGCTCAGGCAGTGAGCTTTGTTTTCATATGAAAATTTATTCTCATATAAAATGGGCTTTGAGGAAAGCGTTTATTCAGAAGGTCCTTTATATAGATAAGGATAATGCTTGAAAGGATAAGACTTGAAATCCTTTCTGAGAAGCAAACATTGTTGAACGATTTCCAATTTGGACAATTTGATATTGTTGTCATTGTGGATTTGACTTTTGTTTTAAAGAATGTACTTTGTAAAAAAAAATAAGGTAATTGCATCTTCTATAATTGTGCCAAAAATTCTTGGGTGCCAATACATTTAAAAGTCATCTGTCATGCTGTCATCTGTCATCTGTCATGCATATATATATATATATATATATATGTGTGTATATATATATATATATATATATATATATATATATATATATATATATATATATATATATATGTGTGTGTGTGTATATATATATGTGTGTGTGTGTATATATATATATATATATATATATATATATATATATATATATATATATATATATATATATATATATATATATATATATATACATATATATATATAATTTATAATTATAGTCTATCTATAATTTTGGAGGGCAACATATATTATATTATCGCAATGATTTCAAAAGAAATTATGTCTAGAAGGAATAACTTCAGCATCTGTTAAAAATAGTCGTTTTTTATAAGTCTTTAGAATGGTTTGATTTAAAAGCCAGTTTCTTGGCACCACAAGAAAAAACAACCTTTTTTTTTTTTTGTTATTAAAAACACTCCTCTTCTTATTCAAAGTCAGTCATTATCCAAACTTCCTTTTCATTACTGTGAGCATGAAGGTGATTACAAGTTACTCTGCCAAGGCACACACTCTTGGTTGCTTTTTAATCGAACATGGTTCTTTCAGCAAGGCTTACCTAAGTAGTTTTTCTTGATTTACGTTTTTAATTTTCATTCTTTTCATTGATTTGCTGCTGCTTTCAACACATTTATACTGATATTTATACTACGACATTATTCCTTGATAGAATGTTATCAGAATCATATGTATCTGGTACATAATTTATAATTCTTCAGAATTTTCTTTTTACTAATACTTATGCTTTAGCAGATCTGCAGATTCCCCGGTGTAATAAAACAATGGCTTTAATGATGGCGACCTCCGGAAGCACCATGAACATATGGATAACTGAATTGAATTCCCAATTGCTGGTTAAAATAACCTGTAATTGGCCTTTCTCTGGAGACTTTAAAGGTCCTTTGTGCAGTTATTATGATTGGAAAGTGGCACCAGATTTGCTTGTAAAGGAAAACTGTTCTGTTCTGTGCTTATAGAGTCATTGAGTTCCTTACCACTCATTGCTTTTCCATTGCTGGAAAGATTTGTAACAGGCTTTGTACAGGTCAGTTTAGCATGTTCTTAATGGAAACCACACAGTGAGCGCTGTAGTAGTTCCCTTTAGAAGAGTCATGTTCTCCATCTGGAACTGAGTTACAATCAGCTGACTCAAGCTATTTAGCGGGCTTTGTGGTGATAACTGATACTCCTGCAATGTTGCAAAGATCTCACGTGTCATGAACAGCTCTCTGTGAAGAGACTCTTTTTTTCCCTTTAAATATAGACATTCAGCTGCTCTTCTTGGGCCCCTATTTCATTTGCTGATGAGCAATACTGTACTGGAATGATTTCTCACTCTTTATCTCATTGCTCTCTTCAGGGACAGAAAGGTCATCCTGGTCCTCCTGGCCATCCCGGAGAGCCTGTGAGTTTTATCTTCCTTTATATATAACATTATATATAACATCAAGCCATACTGTAGTCTCTGTAGTACAGTATGTGCCCAGTTACAGAGACAGTTTTGATGTACCAGATTGGACAGAAGCCTAAGCCTCAGCATGATAAAAAAAATGCTAAAGATGCCATAAATGAAGATGTAACTGCAATCGGTTTGGCCCGTTAATATAAACTTGGCGAGACTGACTGGTTCTGTGTGCTTTATTTTAGACTTTATAATGGACGTATTACACTCAGTGAATACTTTCGCTTCAGTACTTTATTACACTTTTATAAGGGTTTTTCTTTATGGAAGTTTATGTTTCTTAGTAGTTTTAATAGTCCTAGTGATCTTTAAGTAGCTTTCCATTGCTGTGAATATCCAAAACAGTTTTGTCACAATGATTCATAGTAAGTAGCATACAATGGCATATAAATTCTTTCCTTTCACAGTAATTGCGTCTGGCTTTCTAGCCCACACAATACATCATAAAATGACATTAATTGGGTGGCATTACATAGTTCCATACGCTGACATAATAAAATTTACAAATAAATGATGAAACTTAAGTTCTCTGAATGAATAAGCCCTTGTTCTTGGCTTTGGCTAATTCTAAATGCAGCTTATATATAGGCAAGAAAATTCATAATAGCCAGGTGACTGGCATACAGCATTTATTACCTGTTAAAAGTAAGTTTTACTACAAATCCAATATTTATGGTGATGAATTTATGTATTTCTCTCTTTATTTTCTCTTTCTTTCTTTAACATCCTGCAGGGGGATCAAGGGCCAGATGGAAACCCGGGTGCCAAAGGTTATCCTGGCAGGCAGGTGCAGTAAATCTCCTGTTGTGCTGCTGGCTCATACAATAGTCTTAGAAATGTATGAATTAAACTTTATACAGGAGGCTAAAGACAAAGTCATCATGCTCCATGTTTGACTTCCTAAGGCATCACATGCACACTAAAGTACAAAAGCAAGTTCATTTTGTATGCAGGACCAACGCTACATCACATCACACCTAACTGTCTTTGAAGTAACTAAGCTCTATAAATTAGTTACATATTTCCTATGTCTCCTGCAAAAATGATAAATTATATTTATATTCAATTATAATATTATAAATCGTGGTCTGGTTCATCCTCATAGACTCCAAACTCTGCATATCCAGAACAGTGGATTGGGCTTGGCTTTAGTTGGAATGATTATAATAGAAAGGAATCACAACTCTGGACAATACTACTACATTGTTCATTCACCTGCTTCACAAAGACCAACTGGAGCACTGGCCAACATGGTCAATAATAGTTATACTGTAGATACTCTGGGTTGCAGAAGCTGTAGGTTGAAGTTTATTTAAATGTATTAGAACACCGTGTATTAAATGCAGAGCAGATCATAGATCATAGAGCACCATGGATCAATTTTGGCAAATTGGGTTTTGGTCAGTGTTTTTCTGCCTATGGCATATCTGTAGACTATAAATATATTTCACATATGTGATATGATGTGAAAATTGACTTTTTATCCAGTCATCCTGCAAATATATTGTGTAGGGAGCCGGTTTAACAAACATACTGTAGATGTGGTCAATTTGCCTAAAAATATTAGTGTGTGCCTGCATGAAACAGACATATGTCTAAAACATAATTTTGTAATTACACTTTAGCTATTTAATTTAATTAAAATTAATTAGCAGTTAATTGCTTAAATTGCTTGACGTCGATCAACTGTGCACAACAGAAAAGCATTTGCTATATCTTATGGAGATTGTGACTACAAATCCCAACAATGCCACAACTGTCCGTCAAGGGACCAAAAATAGTCCATAGTCTCTGTATGTACTGTAATAGTGTAGATAAGATTTCCCTCATTCGGTGTGTTACTGTCCTGTGATACAGCAGTTTGTAAAGATATGGTTGATCTCTTGGAGGATGCCTGTGTTGGTAATGGTCATATGATTTGGGAAACTGGATGGAATTGGGTTTATAGTATCATGAATATTTTCAGGTGAAAACCCAAAATGCTACTTCACAGTGTTGTGTTTTCTAGGGGTTGCCTGGGCCAATAGGAAATTCAGGACCCAAAGGAGTTCGGGTGAGTGATTTATATTGTATATGTCTTTGGCTCTGGCTATTTTAACATATTAAATTTAGTAGAAGTTGAATTTCAGGGCAATAGCATGCACTATGTTTATTTTCCATGCTCTTTACACATCACACCAGGGTGTTTTGAGATACTTAATTTAGCATTATTCCTAGAGCATAACCCAGTTTTTACAGAATAGTGCAATTCATGTTAAAATCAACAAGACTGTAAACATACATTTACCTGTTTTTGATAGTAAGAGTTGATTTCCCTTATAAAAGTATCAAAGTGTATTGGTTCCATATTTATATAGTATGCCTACATTATCACACACAAACACACACACATTCTGGAGGCTCAGGGTAAGATTTACACTATAATCACTTATGAAAAAGACAATTCTGCATAAATTGTTTGTTTGTATTATCATTTCTTTATCTATTCACATCATGTCTCATTATGTGTTGTTGTATTCATTCATGAAGTCATCATAACCATCATTGCTGTGTCTCTAAACCCAGTGCCACCCAGCTGCCCAGCCTCAGTGATCCCTGGCGTGAGGGTATGTGCCCTTGGACTACATCGTGGAAGCCAGCACCATGCAGTCCATGGGCATATACACTTGCCTCAAGGCCTAGGTCTACATGAAGAGTTGCCATCCACTGAGGCTACCTGCTAAACTTCTGTAGACTTCATCTGAGTGCAGCTTCAGACACTAGGACTACTCATGTTAACTTTTTTTTTACCGTCTTCCTCTCCTTTTATAGGGCTTCATTGGAATCCCAGGGCTCTTTGGTCTCCCAGGACCTGATGGAGAAAGAGTGAGTTTAGTGCAACCATTTAATTCCATTTCAAACCTTTAATGACACACCTGGCATGCACATGACTCGATCAGTAGTACTTTAGCAGTTCACATATTTTCTAGTGCAGTTTTCTTACTTTATTCAAATTCTATAACACTGAATCACTGATACCGAGACTCGTTTTAATCCCCACCATAACATAGTAAGGAATTAATTTCCTCAAGAAACATGCGGTGGAGTGCCCTGGAGCACAAACTGCCAAGTTCTTTTGGAGAAAACCTTGGTTTGCTTTTTACACATGAGCGCTTTACCCGTTTAATCCAGGCAGTGTAGAAAGCCAGTGCAAAAGGGACATGCTCAACTAAAACTGCACAGAGCCTCCCAGCAAAGGTGGCCACTCGTCGTTCTCCCAATATTTGCACATCGTCTTTGAGCTGGCAGAATTCCTGCGGTGTAGGAATTATAAGCCACTCAGGAGCTGGAAAAAGATCTGCCACAGATTAGCCAGATCAGCTCTCCCATTTTCATGCATGGACGGATTTGAGCATGCTGTGCTCTGATAGAGACTCTTTTGTGCAGGAAAGAAAGAAAAGTGCTTTTCAACACAGTGCATTACATCCACCATGATCACTGATTAATTGACTCCCTTCTGCTCTTTTTTCTTTTTTCTATGTCTCTCGCTTTCTTTTTTATACAGGGTATTCCTGGTGTTCATGGGAAGAAGGGCAAGATGGGTAGGCCGGTAAAGTTTTCTCTCAACATCCTCTCTATACAAGCCTCTGTGAATGGTGTGTCTGTGTGTATGTATTTGTGTTTGTGTGTGTGTGTGTGTGTCTGTGTGTGTGTGTGTGTGTGTGTGTCTTTAAAAAATCACAGCAGTGTCAAGTTCTGAGTGAGATTTCTTAGCTGGGTTTTATGGTTCCATGTTCAAAGACCATACAGTGTTTTCCTGCTTAAAATGAACTCTATGTGTGTATATATTTATATATATATATATATATATATATATATATATATATATATATATATATATATATATCCCCACAAGGCATCACCGTAAATCAGTCCATGTACTGCTGAGACAATTGAGTCTTAGTGCTTGATAGCCACCAGATTATGGCCTTGATGCTGTCTGGGTCAAGAGTCAAAGTACATGTTGTTTTAAGAAGCTTAGCCTTAGGGCTGAGGGCTGAAACGCATGAAATGTAGAAATGAGCAAAAGAAAAAGAGTCTAAGAATCGACAGGCTTCAACACTGTGGAATTTATTTATTTATTTATTTATTCTTTTTTTTTTTTGTAAATGATGGTTTTGGAGAAAATTGTTAATCATCCAGATGTTAACTATAAGCAAAATACCAATGAAAAGAAGGAGTCTGGTTTTTTGGAGGGGGTTTTATTTTGATTCAGCCACAGTGCTTATCCTCCCGATACTGGATCATACACATAGGCTAATTTGGCATTTTCTTATCTATTCTGTTCTGTTTTGGCAGAGAAATAGCAAGTGAACAGCCTTCATTCCATGAAAATGACTATATTTTTTGTGAAAATACATTCTCTGAAATTGTATTCTCTGAAAAGTATTCTGTTTTCCTGTATTTAGTTCCAGGTCTTTATCTCAGTATCAGTCAAGAAAACCACTTCTTGCATTCTGAACTGTAAGAGAGAAGCAGTTCCTTAGTGTTGATGTGTGTTGTTATAGCACACCTCTGTTACACCTCGGCCATAGAAATAGTTCTTTAGGACACAAAGCGCTCTGTGTGGTTTGAGTGGCCCACACACATCTAAAAGTAATTCACGGTGTGATGTCACGGCTCCGGGTTGTAAATAATGACATCGTAGACGGATGTGAAACTGCTGACAACAGATCCTTCTTTCTCACTCCATTTCCATGCACTTTGTCAGCTCATGGAACCAAAGAGCTAATGGTATTTCCTGTATGGTTGACAGAAATGAGCATCATTGCCACCCTCTTTTGTGTTTAATGCTGTCAGAAGGTTCATTCGTTACTCCTCATGCAGATTAACAGCCATTCCTGTTTTATATTTATTTTTTAATATACGCAGTTTATAGTAATATATATAGAAAATATTCCAACCGGTTGAACAGATTTTCAGAGGATCAGATTTTCTTTGTGTATTCGCACTGTGTGTATTGGCTGGGTCACAAAATCAAAGATCTGCTGAAGTAGTTAGTTAAAGCTGAACATGCAGTATTTCTTTTCTACTCCAATTACAACTTGGCAACCGCACTAGTTCTGTTAAAGCCATTTAAATTTTTACTCGCATGGTTGTTGTATTGTGTATTCACATGCACGTATGTTTTATACTGCAAGTCAGGAACATAAGTGCTTTAAAAGAATATCAGTCTGCACCAAGAACCTCCTTCACTCTGAACCAATTATGTAACTCGACTTAGAGACGAGTCAAAACAGTGGTTCAGTGGGCTACCAACACTGTCTCACAGTTCCATGGCCCCCGGGTCGAACCTGAGCTCAGGTTACTGTTTGTACTGCGTTTGGAGTTTCCATGCATGTTCTTCCTGCATTCATTTTGGTTCTCCAGCTTCCTCCAACCTCCCAAAAACATGGCATGGAGGTAAATTGTTCTAAATGTGTGTGTGCTGCGCTTCTCATCCTGCATGCTTTCTTTCTTAAACCCAGTGTTCTCAGGATAGGTTGCAGAATTGGATGAAGTGGATGCTAAAGATATAAGAATAAATGCTTAATATTTCCAAAATCCAGACTCTGGTGCCATGAAAACCAGCTTGTGCGGAAGCTTTTATTTGGCTTCATAGTGGTAACCTATAGGACATCATTTTGCTACTTATTTGAGACTAATTGTGTTGTCTGCCCTTGGAGATGTGACAAAATTTTTTTTGAGGACTGAACCTACATTAGAGCCATTTATCCAGATGTCTGCTCAGGTATAAATATATTGTAGTGTCTCAATGCTTCCCTTTTCCTGTGTTTAGGGATTTACTGGGGATTTTGGCGAGCGAGGACCACCAGGGCCTGACGGAAATCCAGTGAGTATCAGAATACTGTGACCTGCAGATATCTAAATTCTAGAGCACTTCAAGACAATTTTTTTTTGCAATAAAAAATATTACTATGTATACAAGTAAATCACTGTATATACTATTCAGCCATTACCAACATTAAAAATACCCACCTAATATTGCCCATGAGCCACAAAAACAGCTCTGACTCAGCAAAGGCATGGACTCCACAAGACCAATAAGGGTGTGCTAAGATATTCAGCACCCAGACATTAACAGCAGATCCTTTAATCCATGCAAGTTGTGAGCTAGAACCTACATAGACAGACACGTTTGTCCAGCACATCCCTCAGATGCTTGTTTGGACCAACTTTTTGTCATGATAATTAAACGTTTTCTGAACAGAATTTGCAGTGCGAGCAAAAACCGTAGGGCACTCATGACCCTGTCACTTGTTCGCCTTGCTTGGAGCATTTTTGGTAGGTAATAACTACAGCATACCAGTTACACCTGTTTTGGAGATGCTCTGACCCAGATCCTTACATTTGCTCAATTTTTTCTGCTTTCAACATGTCATATATTCCACCCGTTGACAGGTGCCGCTGTAAAGAGATAATCAATGTTATTCACTTCATCAACGGTTTGGCTAATTTGTGTATGTGAAAGATTTTACACCAAATTTTTGCTTTTAAAGTATGAACGAAACACTAAGATATATCTGCTTCAATTTAAGTGGGGACTGTTGGCTCAAGATCTTTATCGTAAAGAAACAAAGCTGACAGACAGAACCATCTCATTGTCTTGATTTCCTGTTTAATAACCAAGCACAAAGTGAAGCAAGAATCAGATTTTAAAATGAAAAATTATTTCATTTAAAGACAGTTTGAGTATCATTAAATCTAGTGATAGATAAATTAATAGTATGATTACTCAAAAGCCTTTGGGCAAGACCATCCTATTCATTGGTTAGGGCTTACATGCCTAAACATTGACTTCACCACTTTGTGTAAATGATTGTGTAAGCTAACACTAACAGCTAACGCTTCCAGATGTTACAGTGTTAGATAACTGGATAACAATATGATTGCTTAAAAAGACTTTAGCTTCGGACAAGGCTATATGTTTGCTTAAAAAAAACAAACCAGGATCCTTTTATTGCACCCTTTCAGCTTGTCCTGCACCACTTCTAAAAGTCAAACTGACCACAGCAACCATCACTTGCCAATAAATACAACCACTAACTGCCACCACATTCACACACACACCAGGCCAGTCTACACCATATCACCAGCTATATAGCAGACACTCATAATGAGAAGTGCAGCTGTCGTTACTGGAACACAGTGTTAAATAAAACAGTTTTGCCATCTGATGGATCGTTTTACTCCTAATGACTTTTTCATAGCTATTATATCATTGTTGCTTTTGCTTCCATGTTTTAGGCCTTGTTTTCCATGATGTTAAGGATTTTAATAGTTGCTTTTATTATATAATAAAGTGAACCCATTGATAACTGCATATTTCCGTCTATTCATACTTAGATTGAAAATGATCAAATATGTATCACACTTTAGTTCACTTTGCACAATAGTTTACAAATGCATAGGTGCATTTCCTCTTACTGTAAACCTGTAAGAAGAATCTTTATACAAGAGCTGTAACAGAAACATTTCAGCAATATCCTGACAGATTCTGACCCTCTTGACTCTTTTCCCCAGTGTAACCCAAACCTTCCTTTTTTCTCCTTTCCTCTCAATCCTGCTTTTTCATCCACAAGTTACACAGCAAGGGCTGCCAACCCATCTCCCTTCTTTCAGCTCACATAAAAAAAGGAGAAAGAAAACACATACAGGGGATGCTTTTGGCAATAGAGGAAGTAGCAGTGGCAGCTAGCAGCAGGCCAGGCACGCAGCACAACAAGTCCTTCTCTGTGCTTCACAGCGACCTTCCGTCCAGGGGGAGATACAAGCCACAGATTAGTCTGTTATCAGGGGATAGAGACTGGACTCTTTCACCTCTGTTTCACTCTACTCTCGCCTTCGCTTTACCTCTCAACCCTGGCCAGCCTTTCTCTTCAGTGTTTAGAATAGAAACTAACGAGCCTTTGTTCTGCATTCTGCTCTCTCCTTAGGGAGAACTGGGTCCAACTGGTCCTAGCGGAGTACTTGGCCTTATTGTGAGTATATCTCTTTCAACTTCTTATAGAGCCCTTAATAAACTTCTGGGTGCTCAAGTCAGACTTTTCCTTGTGAAGTACTTTTTACTCACTTATAAACTTTTACTCACAGCATAACTTTTGTCAGTTATATAAAATGTGTAGCTGTCAGTAGTCAAAATGCCATTTTGGACTGTCAATTAAGCAAGGAATAAACAACGATGGGCATGTGCTGTTTTAAAACATAATCAGTAACCATGTACTGCAATGTTATGTTGTTTATCTTTAAAGGTACAATATGTAGAGCTTTATTTCAGCTTTATTCACACCATAGTAATTTGTCAAAGATTAAAATGTTGAAATGTTAAAGTATATCACCTCACAGATGGTATCTGTCTATAGTTATCTTTAATGTTGTTAAACGTCCAGAAAATAAATCAGTAACACCTCATTATACCAGCTATAAATGTTTGTACAATCCAAACCAAGAATTCTGGAGCACTGAGTTAGTTATACTGTAGCTTGACTGTTTTTATTAGTTTTTTTTTGCTGGGAGCAAAAATGTTTATTTCATTTTCAGTTCATTCAAAGACTAATTTGTCAATGTGCAAATGTAAACATGGCATTAATTAAATTATTAATGTAATATTACTTGCTTGCTCCATAACATGCTTATTGAAGTCCACTGATGTTAACTGACTAGAGCTATATTTCTAATAAAGTGAAAATAATAAAATCCATATGACCTCTAATTAAGAACTGAATTGTGGGTAATTACAAGTAAAGGCTTGGAATTTGCACTTTTGACATAACTATGGGCAATAAATAACGCATATAGAATTAACAACTTTATTACAATGTTACAGTGTTAATACAGAGCTATACATGGTCTGATCTGAGCTGATCTTTGTGTGTGTGTGTGTGCGTGTGCGTGTGTTGGCAGGGGGACATGGGACCTCTTGGAATCATGGGTCTTCCAGGCCCTATTGGACCCAAGGTGATTAATTTAACATCATTTCAACTGTTTTAATTGGACATTCAGTGAATGACGGTTTACATTTTTTACCTTGGAAGGTAAAAACAACGATATAGTGTTTCCTCTTCACTGAACTGCACTGTTAGAATTTCTTTCAGGAGGACACATTAGGCTTGAACCAACACAAGCACACAAAAGTCTCATGATGAGATGAAATTGATCCACTTCCAGGAGAATGATCTCTAATAGCTGAATTGTTTTTGGACCCATTAATGCCAGTGTGCAGGTCTCACTTTTTTAACGTCAGATCTTTAAGTAATCTGGCATGCATCCGTGAATTCTGAGCAGAGTATCAAAAATGCAGTGCAAATCTGATTTATTTAAACTAGCATTTGTCCATGTTCAAACTATCCAGTGATTAATGCTCGTCTGTTGTGATCTTTGGCACGTTTGTGATTCTGGTTTAAGGGAATGAAAGAGATGTTCATGCTTTACTTTAATGTTTCTTTCAGGGGGTATCAGGGAATCCAGGAGAGCCAGGACTGAAAGGTGATAAGGTGATTTGAATACACTTTATTAGCTTATATGTACAAAATATATATGATATGTGTCCTCACACAGAATGTCACAAAATAAAACTTTATCACACCATGAAAATGGTCTTAATTTGCTTTACAGGAATTATTTTAAAAATGTTAATGTTAATGCACTAATTTTGTAGTAACATACAACCACAGTGGTTTTGTGCTTGTTGTAAAGTGTAAATAATTTATTTCTGAATAATTAAAGTTTTAATAATTTAATTGTGGCATTAACATACTAACATATACGATGAAGACATATGAAGATGAAGTCAACTTGAGAATGAAGATACTTGAGAAAAAGTTGTGTTTTTTGTTTTGTTTTAATTCACCTTTCTGCTGAGCACAAAGGTGTGTAATTGATGTGATAAAATATTGCCTATGGTGACATTAATGGGAGATTAATCTACATTTAGTCCAAAGTCCTTCTTTTTATAAGATGTAAAAGATCATTTGTATGGCCATATACAAGATATCAAACATAATATCAGAGATCAAAATCTCAGAAATCAAGGTAGTACTGCCCCAGTAAATCCACATAATGTCTCTGGTCAGGAATTAATGCACATCTGCCAGGCAACTGAACATGCCCTATCCATTACCATGATGTAGGTGACTGTACCTTTTTTAACCTCTAGACTTATCGTTTGAACTTGTGAAGCAAAACTATGAAGCATGTTCGTGTTAAAAGTGTAAATGTCTGTCAGCTGAGCTCAGCCTTCAGAATGGGACATTTGTTGTTGCTGAGTTCTTAATTAATAAAACATGGTGGTCATGGCAGACCACCTCCCCATAGCCTTTCTATTTTCAAAGCTCAGACAGCAAGATGGCATCCAGTAAGATTGCTTTTTTCCCATGTGTGCTGCCCCATTCCTTTGCTGTCCAGCTGGCCATGATCCTGTCTGCCTATAATGTTGTACTGTCAACATGTCTGCAGTCTTTTCCCAGCATCAGTGTTATTTTTGGTGTTTTGGGTTAGAACATAGTTGTCCATTGATATTGCATAAACTCCATATGCTCTCCAAAGCCCTAATTAGTGATGTTGACATCTGGCCCTTTGTATTGTCAGGGAGAAATTGGTTTGCCAGGAGAGCCTGGAGAGCCTGGATTCCAAGGTGACAAGGTATTTAATTTGACTCTTTTCACCTTTTCTTCTCAACTCTTTCATTGGTAACAAATGTGATCTAATAATCTACTGAAATGTTCAGGGAATTCAGGGTTTGCCAGGAGTGCCAGGCATCCGAGGGAAGCCAGGGCCACAGGTAAGTCATTATCAAATTACCTTGTCATTAGCACAATGACATGTTTCTCACCCTCCATGTTTCTCAAAGAAATTGGATTTAAATCATGCCCTTTTTGTCATTTTAGGGAAAACCTGGAGATCATGGACCGGATGGTTTGCCTGGCCCTCCAGGCCCAGAGGTAACTGTAACATTTAAACATATTGTCCCAGAGATGCCAAGATCCAAAGGCATAGTCAGCTTTCTAATGGCAACACACTGAATATAAAATACGTTGAGGGATCCAACATGACAATTCAGAGAAGTTTTTACTCTATCATCACAAGATCATTAATTCCAACCATGCAACAGCTATCCATGGCTAGGAATCAAAGAACGCAAAACTAGTCCCTTGTTCATCAGAGTAACGCTGGCCAAACATGGGCAGTGGTGAGAACATTTCCTCAGAGTGTTATACTGCCCTATGATGTATGAATGTTGAAACTTGTGTGGCTAAAAAAATGTGTGGCATCACAAGTCCTGGTGGAAGCACAGGCAAGTCCTAATGATCCTGTTTGGTTGCTGTTTGTAATAGGGAAGAAGTAGCTAGCGGGTAAAAATGCCAAATGACTAGATCGGGAGTTAATTAGGTAAACATAATTACACAGACCAAAAAAAGCTCTAAATATTAATATTTTCCTTTTTTTCAGGGATTTCCAGGTGATATGGGACCACCAGGACAGAATGGCGCAGAAGGCCCAAAGGTTTGTTACTTGTTACTGTCTCAAACCTTTCCAAATATTACCCTTTAATCCTTCTTAGTTTAGTGTCAAAATATGAAAGCCAGCTTATTCTAAAATGATTCTGAAGAAGTTTAATGACATGGTTATTCAAATGCTCTAGCGTAAGATTATTATCTGAATGTTAGCCTAACTCTAACAAATGTTATAAAACGTATACAGTAGCATGCACTCAAAAGCTCACTGAATTTACTTAATTCAAATGCGTACATCAGTTCCATGAGGTTAAAGCCCTGAATGAATTCAAACACCACTGTCAACACTGTCAATTTCTACATTGCTAGCAAATTGTTTTAGCAGCTCAGGTGTACTAAAGGCAGAATGTTTTCTCCAGGGGAAGTCAGGATTGAGGGGCATACCTGGTCCAAGAGGAGCAGCTGGACTTGAGGTTGGATCATTTCCACTCATCACACAAAGCAATATTGTCCTGGTATTAGTCTGCTGTTAGTAGATTTTCACACTCACTGTTCATCATGGATTTATACCAAATTCTTTTGTCTGGGTGCCAGTTGGACACTCTATTCTGACATCTGAGGATAGATATTTTACAGACTCAATATGTGGGTGGACTAGCTTGTCATACGAATCATTCACATATGCACTTTTAAGCACCATTAACTGGCAGTGGCTCAGTACTAGTTAAAAATCATGGTTCTGTACACAGTAATAAATGTTGTTAATGCGCATGGTTGCAGTGAATCACTCCTTTGATTAGTTCTGTTCTGGTTCCTCAGGGTGATGAAGGACCACTTGGACCAGCCGGGCCTCCAGGACTGGAGGTGAGTGCACTCTGTGCACTGCTGGTAGCCCATTTACTACAAATCAAGCTATAAATCTGCATTGTAGCAGCAGCATAAAATTGCCATTACTGCTAAGCGTTTCTGTAAACCATGCTTTTTTATTAGAGTTGTCTTTCTCTGCCATTTTGGGACACTAACACAATTTCAGTGTGCATTTTATAAAGCATAAGAGGATTGGATATTGAAGGTGGCTCCAAACAGTGATTTCCTTTCAATGAGTACCTGCAAATGGAAAACACATGGACAATGTAGGAAAGGACAGGTTTTTTTTTTTTTTTTTTTTTTTTTTTCGAGTTTTGTGTGTGTTATATTTGCACACATGGCAAAGTTAAAATTAAGCACTGTTAAAAATTTATTAAATACCTTTTTATTAGTATGTGAGAAGAGATTTCTTAGGAAATTACCATATCTATAAAGTTTCTGGTCTGGGAGCCAGTTAAATAAGGGTTATGTCATGGCAATAAATGTATTTCATGAATAACTGCTGTTTTATAGTTACATATATATATATATATATACGTATGTATATATATATACGTATATGTGTATATATATATATATATATATATATATATATATATATATATATATATATATATATATATATATTAATTCTATACTTTTATTCACATTCTAAGAGTACAGGCCAAAGTACTCTTATTTGATACTTGTGTTACATTTATAGTCAGTAGAGTTATGAAGAGTGAGATTTGCTCAAGTGCAAAAATTTTGGAACCCTTAGTGAGAAGCAGCATAAATGTCACACGAAGGAAAAATGTTTTGACCTCAAACATGTGGACGTGCTTTAAAGTTTTATGCAGTTTTTGAAATATAGAATTCATTTTTTCTCTGCAGACAGCAAATGAGAAATGATCAACATCACTGGCAACCTTCCAGTTAATATTAGTGGAAGCTCCCCTGGAGAATATGTTGACTGCAACAAGTTTAGACCACATGTTTTCATTAGCACTGCACTCTTTGTGTTTCTGCAACCACAGCATTAAGAAAGATCCATTTTAACCTCCTGGCAGAGGTATCCAGGTTATAAAAAGTTATGAGATTTGTTTTGAGTTATAAGTTATGAGTTGTTATTTTATAAGATATGAGCTTTAGAAAGCCTGATGCAGCTTTGCTACTCCTTAGTATCTTTTATTTAGCTGCTCTGAATGCTTCCAGATTCAACATAACCCTAAGAATAACCTGGTCTTTATCCAGACCCAATTACTTCCTCAAACTCTGCATGATAGATCACTAGTAATGATGCATTAAACACTTCCAATATTCAAATCAACTTCAATCAAAACCAAATTGACCACAGCTTAAGATGGACCGGAGGAACAGAAAATCTTACTAATGATGAAGGGAAATTTAACATTAGCTGTTAGCTGTCAGCACAGAATTCGATCATGCTCCAAAATAAGCACAGCTGACTTTTGATCTGTGAGAGAATGGAGTCCGCGAGACAGCTTGATACCCTAATGCTACAGTTCTATTCCTGTCCGTTTATTTCTTTAAAGCCGTCCCCCTGAGGGAGCTATGATATGGCTGCAGATGGTGGAGGTTGGTGTCAGGCACAGCAGCTAATCAGATGCCATGCAGGTCCTGGTGCCTAAAAAGAAAGAGAATCCAGTGCTATAGGTCATTTCTGTTTTTTGTTCAGGGTAGGCCTGGGAGAAAGGGATTCTCAGGAAAACCAGGAGCAGATGGACCCCAGGTAAGTTCCCAGAATTCATACTACACTGACACTTTTGTTCAGAGATTATCTGTACAACCTGAAACTGTATAATGATTAAATAAGAGCACCTGAAAATGCTAACTAGGCCATTTACTGCAGGGCGAGCCAGGGATAACTGGAAATGTTGGGATGCTTGGTGACAGGGTAAATGCATATTTTTATTTATTTTTTTTGCTTTTACAAATATTTGCTTGTCAAAAAGCTTTGGCTGTTGTATATATTTAATGAGCTTATGTTGGATTAATGTTTTATAGGGAATTGAGGGTTTTAAAGGGCCTCCTGGTGAGACTGGCCTTCCTGGAGAGAAGGTCAGTAGGTTGTTTAGACTTTATTCAAGTAGTTTTGGCTCATCTGTTGTTTCCTGAATAATTTTAGGCATCTCGCCACAAACACTTCAAGAGATGTTTTTGTAATTGTCTTGGGATATTGTTTGTATTGTCTCCTTGTTCAGCCATCACATCAATGAAGATGTCTATTGCGATGTTTATTGCTTTCATTTGTCGTCTTAGGGAGATCGGGGAGAGACTGGTCAGCCAGGGCCACCTGGAGAAAATGGAGCGATGGTAAGGAGTAAGTCAGGATCTTGTCTCTGCTCTCAGGGGCATCTCTTTCCTTTATGCAAGGCCTTCTCATTTACTGTAGTGTGGAAATATTTTTTACAAAGAATTGCAAATTACTGTAGAAATGTTTAGTCATGGGTTCAGTGTGGATAAATGCTGGGTCAGCTGTTTTACAGTTCATCAACAAGACCGTGACTCATTTCCTGTGTATGATATGAGGAAGTCAGGAAAAGTGGTTTGGAATTAAATTCAAAACCATTCTCAAAACCAAGAACAATGCAATGCAGAATAGCAAAGGCAAAATTCAAAGCCTGACCAAAGGCACCTTTTAATGATGACTATTTAATGCGTGGTCCACATAAAACACTAACATGAAGATTTACTTAATTTTTTACATTTTTTATCGTAGTTAAATATTATTCATTTTGAGTTGATTAAAGAGATAAGTAGTACTTGCTCTTTTTTTGCTGTTTAAAAACACAATATGACATTTTATGTATGCCTGACTGACTAATGACATATTTCTAGCATACTGTGATGTAATGTCTTTGGCCAGTATCCTTGTTATGTGCTTGAAAACCTTATCATACCATAAGGAACCTGGGAAAGAATAAAAAGACATCTAGACTGATAAAGTGTTCACTCTATCCACAGTGTAAATATGTGAACATAATTAAAAGCTTAATAAATAGACAATCATCTGGAACCAATTTGCAAAGGTTTATTCTGTCATTGTTAAGTCACTGAAAGGAACACTGTGTTACTGGGTTGTTTCAGTATTGTTCTAATGATTGGTATTTTTAGGGACACACAGGAACACCAGGTGAGAGAGGACCACCTGGACCTCCAGGAACGCCTGTAAGTACATTATTTAAAAAGATCATTCTGCAATTCACTATAAATACATATAATATCGATTTCCTATGAATTCAACAGAGCCACAGACGATGGCAATTTATTATGACTTTTAAAATTTAAGGAGTACAATGGTTTTCATTTTTGCTAACTGTGTACCTGGCAACCCTTTCATTGTCTCTCCTGTCTGCTACTCCTCTTCCAATGAAAACGATCATAAAATGGGCATGTGGCATGTCTTTTTCCTGCCCCAGTGGCCTCTATTAGCGCTTGTTGCATAGTGTATTTTTCACCACGTTTCAAGTTTATTGTCTCTGTACATAAAGAGTGCTTAAGCATCACCAGAGTCTGATTATTCAGTACAGTACAGCGAGTGTTATAAGTGATAAGGGTAAAGTAAAGTGCAGTGCATGGTACAAACAGTGGGTTTTGCCTCTGATGGTGTAATTTGTTAGAGTTCAACAGTGTGATGGATTTTACATGTATGACAAATCCTGAAAGAAAGCCTTTGAAGTTTCTCGATGAATATCTTATGTACGTGCCAGCAAAAGCTTCCCACAACAAACTCATCATGTCATGTGTATCCCATCAGGTTAACCAAGGAAGCAGGTCTCTGTCAGGTTCAAGGCTGTTTTGTTAGCAACAACATTTAACTTCAGGAAGCTTTGTTTATACCCAAAAGAATACACTGATTTGACCCTAGAGACTTGATGTGCTGCAGTATCTCAGGTCAAACTCACACCAACCAACCACTCTAAACAGTGGTAGAGTATGATTGGTAGGATTTGTAAATGAAACCCCAGACACCTCTGTAAGTCACCCACCCAGCCCTGCTGTGCTCTAGTTATCCAAAATGTTGACATCACTCGAGCTCTGACAGGAAATGCCTTTCTGAGGCACTCTGAGGAACCTCAGCTGAGAGCAGTGAATGCAGCACAGACAAGCATAAACATAAATAGAAAAGCTTTGAAGGACAGAGCTTTCACTCCAAAGTTTTCATTTGGTCAGGTTGTGTTCTTATACTGTATGCAAGAACACTAGACACACTATCAGCGGGGCTGGATGCAATAATTTAAAAGAAGGTTCTGATTTTTGGCTGCATCAAGGTACCATTTATTTTCTCACTTATTACTTCTCCAGGGCTCACCTGGTTCTAGAGGTCTCAGTGGCACCAGAGGACCCAAAGGCAGAAGGGTAAGAACCAACGTCCTTTTACTAATATTACTGAAGTCACACATTTTCTACACAAAAAGACACAGACCAATGATGTTCTGATATCAAAGTAACCAGGTAAATATTTTTGATTAATGCCAAGATTAACACTAATATGAACTAGTTATTGATTAATGTTTTAAAGACTGTTGGAAAAGTCCCTATTCCTATAATACTGCATGTAGAAGCCACCTATGAAGGCAATGTTTTGGGCAATGAGTTCCTCCTACTGAGTTGTTCTGTTATCATTGGGTTCACTTTACTCCTTAACTTCTTGGAGGATCATTTATTAATTTAGCATAGAGTCATTAGGTTGAATCATCTTGTGAATCATCTAGTGGTCATGTCTACCATCGTAGGTCTTGAATAATGGTATCATTACTGTATCTCTGTTCTCATTGCCACAAAAAGTATTTACTGTTTTATGTAATTATGTATCATCTGTTCCTTTTTTTTTTAAAACGAACAGTATGAATTTAGTTCCAGTCTGCTTTGAAGATGAAGAATAATACACAGTGTAGGATTACTCTACTGCACTGACTTTTAAAAATGCTTAGCTTTTCATAGTAGTCTCCAATAACGGTAATGACTGCAGTGAAGAAAATCCAGTTAAAGATGTCAGCATTTTGAAGTTTTATATCATTAATTGTGGGAAACGTTTTGCCATTTGTCATGCACGCATGTCTTGCAGATCCATTTATACCAAAGTGAAAAATATTCTCACCAGATGCAGGGATTCCATAACAGTGAATCAGCATCAGTGTGTTTAAAGAGATAACACTACCAACCATCTGCACAGAATCCAGAGGCATGTCAGTTAGTGTGCAGGCTTATAAAGAAAGGAAATATCAAAGTCTGGTCTTATCTGATAGTAGTTAAGAGGAAGCTTTCTTTTAACAGCTTTAAAGGCTGTGCATATAACATATGGTAAACACTTTGATATGGGACTTGCTTATGGATGTTAGAAGCTTGTTTTAAGCATAAGCTACAAGAAGGAAGCACATTAGTCACTGTAAAGGACAAACAATATTAAATACATACAACCAGATGGTCTAATTGTCTGTATTCAAGGCATGAAAGAATTGTAAATAAATCATTCGATTTAGCATCATCACCATCATTATCTTCAGTAATTGATATTTATACAGAGACATAGTATAATTTTGAGAACATGTGACACTCCATAAAGACATTAGTACAAGCTTATACATTTGTTCATCCATTCATCTATCTATCTATAGTCAGTAATTGCTTCATCCTGGGCATTATCACAGTGGATCCACAGCCAGTCCGGGAAACGAGTTCAAGTTAATGTCTTGTTGGAATTTTGCATATTTGCCCTGTGTTTACATGGGTTTCTATTTGGTTCTTCACTCTTCACTGGCTGTGCTAAATGTGTGTGAATGTGTGTGCATAATTCTTTACCATAGACTGGCATCCTAATCAGTGGTTACCCCAGATTCAGTGCAACCCTGTCCTGAAAAAAATGAATGAATGAATAAATTACAAACAGGAATCAGAAACAGAAGCAAAGTAAACTCTATTAAAGGGCATTTTGAGATATAAATAACAAGTAGTAGTTGGCTAAGGACCAAGCCATAACACTATTCTTATGGTGAAACACTATTTTTATTCATACTGTTTACACTCACACTTATCTGTTGTGGAGAGGTTTGTGCAGTGTTTGAGTTTAGCCCATTTGCCTCATGCCTCCAAAGTTAGGGGTTTGATTCCCACCTTTGTCCTTTGTACACAGAGTTTGCATAATCTCCCTCTTTGCTCTTCCTCTTTTCTTTTGGGTACTGTGGTTTCTCTAAAAATAATCTGTTGTGTGTGTGTTGGCACCCGTCCAGTGTGTCCTCTGCCTTGTGGCCCAAATCCCCTGGGACAGGCTCTGATTTCCCTGTGGTCCTGTGTAGTAGTCATGGTACAGAATATGACTGACTGAATGACTCATCTGTTGATACATACAGTACGTTTATACCATACCTTCAAATCTACATATTATTAGTGCTGTCGATTAAACTTTACTAGCAGACTTCACTGCTCCATTTACTCAGACAAACACTTTGATGGCCTGCTGATTTCCAGTCTCGGCTGTCATCAGTCAGTGTATTGCCATCTTTCACACAAAGCCAATTCATTAATGTGGCTACTACAAATACAAAAATGGAACAGGGAAGCCCTTTTGCCTTCACATATATGTACAGTATATTCATTGAAAATGATGCTGAACAACCACTTTCTGTCTTGCCAGATATGTGGCTAGATTTTACCATCTCATCTCTTTCCAAGTGTAATGGTAGCTTTTTTCCAATAGGCCCAGTCCTCAAAGAGTGACTGTCTAAATTTGGCATGATTTATTGGATCATATCTGTTACTTCTGCACCCATACACCTTGCACAAGCTTGAGTAATTTACTGTTCACTTTCAACACATTGCACTTCTACCGTTGATCTCTGACATTTTTCACACATCACTTAACCCATACAGGGTTTTCACTTCACTTAAGCATTTTTCTTTAACTGGCATATTGGAAGTGTCACTTAAACACCTGGAAACACTTACCTTCGTAGTCAATGTACTCTTTCTAAATTCACAGTGAATCCTTGAAGGAGAAAAGACTCTCTTTTTCTTGAACATTGCGATTGGCTCTCTAAAAAGTCAGAGGTCCCTCTAAGTGACATCATATCACAGAGAACCACAAAGAACAGAGGTAGCATTGTGGATGTGTGTGTGTGTATGTGTGTGTATGGAGTTTAAAGAACCCAGTGTGGTTCCTAAAACACATGTGGTGCTTTTAGCAGAGGACCACATGTCTGTTCTTCTGTAGGAACCACTGTGGCTGCAGCCATAATAATGTCTCCATTCATCACTCTTTCCACCTTCCAGAGTGAAACAATCATTCAAAGTCGTAAGAAATCACCGGGCTTCTGTGTTGGTTTCATGACTCTTGTGAATTACTGCAATGGAAATATAACAGCAAACGTCCGTTGTGGCTAAACTTCCATGATGTCAGCAGCATAGTGTTTTATACTTTTGAAAGTTGCATTTATGCCATATGTGTGTGTTTTGTGCACTTGGACAGTGTACTGATTCAGAATAACAAATCACTCCAGTGTATTCTCTCCACTGGATTGTATGCACACTCATGCTAATGTGTCTGTGTGTGTTACGCATTGACACATGGTTATAATCAGACTAAGTATATCTTTAAATAATTACATCCACTATTCTAATAAGAGTAGTAATAGTAGCTCTCATTCTTGATTCACTGACCTTGGTAACCCTGCTTCCTCCTCTTGATATTTGCAGAAAGTGAGCCCTCTGCTGTTTACCTTGTTATTTATGCATCTTTTCTCTTTCACGCATGTTAAGCCCACAACAATCTCTGTACGTTTTTCTCATACAGGGGCCAAATGGGCCTGAAGGACCACATGGGGAGAACGGGTCAGTTGGCCGCAAGGTAATTTTTTTTTTAACACTAGGCCTTTTAACATAAGATGGATTAATGTAATAGATGCATTTCCTCACTGCTGAGCAACAAAAAGTGGTTAGAAATGAGGTATAATTAAACAAAAAGCTTTAGAGATGTTTTATCACAGGTAAGCATTTTCTTAGATGCAACACAAAGCGAAGTGCATAAAGGTCCCTCATATGTGCTAAAACCACTGTAACACATGACCTCAAGTGACTTATATCATCATAAAATAGTGACAAATATGATAAACAATGCTCCTACCAAGCAGTCTATATAGTAGTCTACTGTATATAGAACTTGAAATATTTTAAAACTTGTGTTACCGTTGTAGCCTGGAGTATTAATATAGAATTCAATTACTGTGATGTGCTTAGAATGAAAAAATCTAAAACGGCTGAGACAGCCTGATTCCGATCCAAAACTAAATCCACTGTATTTTATTCAGTTTTTCAATAATCTGTGTCAAAATCTGCAACACATTTACATTGCAAACTGACAATAACGTCTCTTAGTTTTTTGTAACTGAAACCTACTGCTAGGTCATGAACAATTCTCTCCTGTCTCTTCAGGGTCTGGATGGACCACCAGGGAAATTGGGTTTAACGGGCCAGAAGGTATGATGGCATGTATTTGATTCCCTTTCTGTTTGTTGTGTGGGTTTTGCCGTTTCCACGTGCACATGAAAAGCTTATTTGAAAAAATCAGATTATGCAGATTGTTCTTTTATTTCACTTGCATTGAAGGGGCTGCCAAGCTTTTGCGTCATATATTAGCGTCTGTTTTTTAAGAAATAGAATATTTATATTCTCTGACTCAAGAATAGACAATGATACTCGACTATTCACATAGTTTAGCAAATTGAGCCCTGAGTTGTTGCATAATAGCAAGCCAGGTAGTAATTTCAGTTTGGGTTATAAATAATTGTGTATTGGCATGGCCAGTGGAATTATTGACTGATCGCTGTTTCCCTGTCTTCAATCAGGGAAAAATTGGTGAACCAGGGGAAGCTGGACCACCAGGATTCCCAGTGAGTAAATGGATCTCTATGGAGCATGAACATAGCCACTGAATGATATTATGTACTAAACTAATAAAACGCTCAGTTTGAGATGTTGATAAACCAATCAAGACTTACTATGTTTAAAGGGGATCCAAGGACCCTCTGGAACAGCAGGAGCAAAAGGAATCCCAGGACTGCCTGTGAGTTTCTTAGAAGATAGTTTGTAGTTTGTTTACATCTAATGATGCACCTAATCAACTGCATCATAAAACACATGCAGCTTGAGACAAATCAGTAGTAATAGTGTTTTCATTAGACTGTTTGGAAAAGAGAATAAGCATGTAATTTATCTTATTTCTTTTATTAACTTAACCTGCCTGTTTAAGGGTGTGCTTGAATCATTTTTCTTTTACTACTATGTTAAGAAATAAAGTAAATTCTGTAATGTGTTGGCTTGTTTACAGGGACCTACAGGACCACGAGGAACAATAGGCCCTTTGGGAGAGATTGGCTTGATGGTAAGTTTATACTGAATGATACTCTGTTTAAATATTTATACTTCAGTTAATGTACGATACATGATCCATGAGGGGTAACCCTCATGTACTTCCCTACATTTCTGATGTTATAAGTGAGCCATTCATATCCTTAGATAGTTGCCTACATGTAGTTTGACATTCTCTTCTTGATTCCGGTGTACAGTGTTGTTCTGTCATAGAGGATTAGATGCCTCAGTATAGGCTTTGCTTTTTGGTATAATACATGTCATTTTTCAGCATGTTGTCCTTCTGCTTCCAATTACTCGGTTTGTATAAGTCTCTAGCACACCAGTGAAGCAGAACACTTTCATATGTGATTAACTAATGGTTAGTACATATCAGTGTGGTGTTATAGGCTGTATCCTGTTCTGTGTGACAGGGCCCACCAGGAAAAGTGGGAGATGTGGGCTTACCTGGAGAACCGGGAGAGAAGGTGAAACATTTGTATACGTTGTCATTTATTCTCAATGTTAATTAGTCACATGGACCTTGTTGGATGTGACAATATGCACCATACTGTATGTACATGGTTAGGTGTAAGATATGACCTCACACCTAACATCTAATTATGCATAAGTATTCTTCAAATGTATTTAAATGTATGCCGATTCTAGATCACTAATTTGAACCATCATCTGTAGTCACATGCTGAGAATGAAATGATTAATATACTTTGCACATTTTCTAGGGAGCTTTTGGGCCTCCTGGGAACATCGGTGAACCAGGCTTGATTGGAATAAGAGTAGGTTTATTCAGTGATCATGAAATACTTAGCTTGTGTCCGCTCAGTCATGTATATCACTAGTAATGATTGTTGTTTCTTTCAGGGCGAGCATGGGCTCATCGGAGAAGCCGGGCAGAGTGGCCCTGATGGAGCTAAGGTCAGAGAAATCCATTTATCACATCAGCATGACTTTAAAATTAGTTACACAGTTCTTCCTCAGGTTAGCATAGATCAGTTTGATCAGTTTAAAATTCGATGTTGCATACAGGGCGAAAAGGGGGACATGGGGCTAGAGGGCGAGCAAGGAGAAAAAGGAGAGTTGGGACTGAAAGGAAAGGAGGGGCCACCTGGAAATCCTGGCCTAGTTGGCATCAGGGTAAGTTTTTCTTGGTGTTGTTCCAATTTGAGTCTAATCTTATCGATAGCATGTTCATAAGGCTACCGGCTTGTGTGTATTATGACACTATGACACTGTTGACATAAGAATTATGTAATTTTTTTGCTGTTCTAATTTGATTTATTTGAATAATAACACTTTGTGTTCATGTGGCTAGACAACACTTACATAAGCAGTTAACAAACCTATGCAAGCATTTACACAGACTTTTTCCAATGAACAGATGACATAACAGCTAAGTGAAGTGACATCAGGCTGACATAAGGTTGTGACACTACAACATTTTTTGTTGACATAAGATTAGCTGATGATGGACAATCTTTGTCAATATCATGTTGTCTAATTACACTGAAACTTTTGTTGGAATTAGGATGTGTTATGGCACTGAAAAGAACAACATTATTAACATTATATTACGTTGTAACTAAAATATAACATTGTTGATGACACTATAACTCTTTTTATCAACATAAGGTTTTGTTAAAACATTGGGACACTTTTTTTGGACATAACTATAATACTATGAGACTTTTTTACATAAAGTTATGACACTGACAGTTTTGTCAACATATGGTTGTGTTATGACATTATTTGGAGACACGGTTACATTTTAACATTATGACATTATTATTTGGAGGATGCCTTAAGGACCTTGACACTTTATTTGTCTACATAAGGTTGTCTTGTCTTAGCTTGGCTTACTATCACACTTTTTGTTGACATAAAGCTGTCTTAATACACTAATGCTTTTTGTCAACATAAGGTTGTGTTATGACTCTAGGACACTTTTTGTTGATATTAGGCTGTCTTATGAGACTTTTTGTCGACATGAGGTTGTCTTATGACCCTTTGTTGAAATAAGGTTGTGTGATGACACTTTTTGCACTGCTGACGTTTGACATCTGACTTCATAGCTCAGTGTACCTCTGGGATGTTTATGTTACTTATTGGTTGTTAAGTAAGATAAAAATGGAAAAAGTATGCATTTTCAAAATTTGCTTTGCAATATATCTCCACTTGATAATTATGGCAATATGAAAGGCTGTTGAATAAAATTGCGACATAGTAAAAACATTACCCCTTTTGTCTGAAATCAGATTAAAGGGCAGAATATTATTCAGTAAATTCTGTAAAACATGTAAATAATAACGATGCTTTATGTGTGTAATCAGGGTCCTGAAGGTAAACCTGGCAAAAATGGTGAAAAGGGAAAACCAGGCGAGAAGGTAGGATGTTAGTATGATAATGTTTAAGTTTATTATTTCAGGTCATCCTTTTTGACTTTTGTCTATTTTGATTATGGTATAAAGATTTTTGGTTTTGCTCCAGGGTAGCAAAGGTCAGGAGGGTCACCTGGGTGAATCTGGATCAGTTGGTGAGTGGGGTCCTATGGGATTCCCTGGGCCAAAGGGAAACAGAGGAACCGTCGGATTTGCGGTAACATCACACTTTAAATGATGATTTGCTATCAGTATTCTACAGCAGCTTATATTTCTAACCACAAATTTATTTTATTTTCATTTTTAGGGTGCACCAGGAAGAATGGGCTTACAAGGAAGTCCAGGCCTGCAGGGATATGAAGTAATTGTCTTCATACAAAGCAGAACAATAACTATCTCATACATTTTATAAATTCATAGAATGTCTTATGTTTTCTTTATTCAACTTTGGCTTTAGGGTCACCAGGGACCTCAGGGTTCAATTGGCCTTCCAGGACCAAAAGGTGCAAAGGTAAAATTCACATCAATAGCCGACAATGTTTTTTGGTTGTCTATAAATTGTATACAAGCTACCCAAGCAATTAGAAATAAGATCATTATGGTTAGAATTACAAGCTGATGATACCTTTTTACCTTACTGCTGTACCTGTTGCTATTTTCCAGTAGCCCCCTTTTTGAAATCATTTCATTCAACAACATTCTGCTCACTGCAGGGTGAACCAGGAGATGATGGGAAGATTGAAGGCCCTGCTGGTCCTCCAGGTGACATCGTGAGTCAGTCTGCTGGGTTTTAACTCTTGTTTCTGTTGTTATTGTTGTAGAGAAATGCTACTGTGTTCCAAACAGATCATTGTGTGCTTTATTTGGATTCAGGGTCCTGTTGGTCCAAGAGGAGCCAGAGGAGAACCTGGTGACACTGGCTACCCTGTAAGCACTACACACCTCTAACAAATTGAGTACTACCATACTGTCACTATGCATGGTGAACTGCGCATGGCATGAAGATTTTCTGACTAAATTGTTTTGTTGCTTGCCAGGGTCAGCAAGGTGTGGATGGAGAAAGGGGTAAAGCTGGAGCTCCTGGATTACCTGTAAGCAACATGTCCATTAGATGTAGCTCAGGTAATAAGCAATTTCTTCATGTTTCTTGCTAATGGTGATGGTGTTGTCACAGGGAAACGCTGGTCCAAGAGGCATTGTGGGACCCAAAGGATCCAAAGGCGACAGAGTAAGGACAATTCAGCATAGATACATGCAACCACATACAGTTTATTTTGATTGTGCCTTTGTTTTAAATTATTATTTGTGAAATTTTCATACCATGTTCTACATATGAAATCTATTAGGTTATGTAAATCAAATGTTTTTTTCTTTTCTTTTCAGGGACCAAAAGGCAAAAAGGGTGCTCGAAGTGCAACAGGCAACAGAGGGTCTCCTGTAAGTGTCAGACTGCTCTAAATAAATTGTATAACAGAACAAATTTTTCCGTCTTTGTCCAAAAAAAAAAAAGCAATTGATCAGTTATTCTCAAAAATGTGTTGGCATCTTAAGGGTCCTGTTGGTCCCCTTGGTCCCAGAGGGGTTGTCGGGCGAGAGGGGCCTGAGGGAAGTCCTGGCATGGATGGAGCGCCAGGAAAAGATGGACCTAAAGGAATGCCAGTAAGAATTTTATGTATTCTTTAAGAGTCGTGACTGGTGCAAATTCCTGATTGTTGACATTTCGAACATGCATCTTCTCTTGCGTTGTTTTAGGGAGAGCAGGGAAGTGATGGAGAAGTGGGTTTATCTGGAAAGCCTGGGCCGCATGGTCAAACAGGGCAACCTGGTTTACAAGGGCCTCAAGGTTCCTTTGGACCAAAGGTATTCAAATAGTCTCTACTATACTCCCACAATAGTCTCTGCAGTTGTATGATCTCTTATGGTTTTTTGTTTGTTTTTTTAGGGTGAAAGAGGCCTACCTGGTGAGATCGGACCTATTGGCAAGCGTGGAATGCCTGGAACCATGGGGGTGCAAGGGAAACAAGGCAACCATGGAATTAATGGCCAATCTGTGAGTGTTATGTTTTTTTTTCTTTTTCATTTTACTGGGCAATCATGCTCATGCACAGAGACAATGAAAAGTCATTGGGGTTTTTTCAACAGGGCGATCCCGGTGAGCGGGGATTGACTGGCGCTCTTGGAAACTTTGGACCTAAGGTGAGACCACTTCTAGTCCTAAAGATATAAATATGAGCCATATGCAGCGTGCATACTCACTATGCTTTCTCAAGCACTAATAAATACAAATAGGAAATCATTTATACGTTTTTTTAAAAGTTTATCTATTTAACATTTTATATTAAAGCTTATTTTGATGATTTGCTTTCGTAGCTTTGACTTGTATTGGATTTTAAACTTGGTACTTTCCTTTCATTTGTGAGCCAAAGCTAAATCATGCACCAGATTGATCAGCATGCTTAATTTCCATTTTAATTGACATCTTATTTTGTGAAATGTTGTTAAATGGATTTTTAATGTAGGAAATTAGTCTCTGGCAGAGGTTGCAGAGCAGGCTAAATGTGCAGGTGAAGGCCAGCTGTGTAAATACAGACTTGCACAAGGAGCCTGTGCACACTGTTCCTCACCCAAACATTATGGTGATGATTTGATCATTGTATGATGGTAACTAATTATCCTGCACTAGTCTGTTCAAGATAGGTTATGTGTGACTACTGTGCGGGACACAGTTTAGTCCAAGAGAGAATTCACCCAAACATTAAGTGTTGCCTAGCAACGGATAATATGTAATGTGATGACATCACACTTACAGTAGTGGCAGTATTACCATCTCTTCATTATTAAACACATTAACATTTAGTTGAGCTATTTATACATTTTATAACATGCAGTACAACACAATTAATGTAATATATGGTACGGCGTGATATATTGTGTGTGATCTAATGCTAGCTGGCAAGTAGGTATAAAGTGAATTAAATGCGTTGTTTTATAGGGTCCACCTGGTGATATTGGTCCTGCTGGTGTCCGGGGACCACGAGGACCCCAGGGTTTGATGGTAGGAACCACTTTAAGCTAATTTACGAAGAGACCTTAATGAGATATCCCATGATTGCTCTGTCAGCAACTACTGCAGGCATTTCTTTTTTTCAGGGATCGAGAGGTGCCATTGGACCAATCGGGATCATTGGACCCAGCGGTTATCCAGTATGTACTACAGAATAATTTTATGTTTTTTTTAGATTTTACTACAGGAGATATATTTTAATGTGTAGTACACAGTCTGAAATAACTCACCTCTCTCTGTTAGGGACCTCAGGGGGACAAAGGAAGTCGAGGGGAAATGGTGAGTGACCCATCTTTGAGTGCTTTTCTGTATATACAGTCATTTTGGGATGTGTGTAAAAACAAAAACAAAAAAACAGAGCCTAGTGACAGTTGTTGGTAATCAGCCCACAAATAGAGTTAGTATGATGTGCAATAAGCTGTAAAGGATATTTCATCTAATATTATTTTTTGTCTTCTATTTTGAATAGGGTGTACCAGGACCAAGGGTAGGTTTATTTCAATTATTCAGAACTTATAAGGACTAATATGTGATTTTGATGAATGTTGTTTATACGTTTTTTTTTAGTTTTGAGAGTATAAAGTTAAATGTCTTCAGAGTGTCCAGCACCAAGCAAAAGCCCAGATTGGAAACTTTGCCACAAGAAGAGTAAAGCACTTCTATCAGAGACAAATAGTGCTTTTCTCTCTTGAAATAAGAATTTTTCACCCAGTTGTTCTAGCAAATTTACATATTGATCCTTTTTGTCAGCAGTTATTACTTAATCCAGTTTTACCAGCGTCATTCAAAAAATATCTGTCACTTGTGAAATGAGAATGATCTAAGACCCAAATAACATCCTATCAGATATGCTGGTCCTTTTCCAATAATGAATTTTTGGCAAATTGTACATAGGAACAGATGTACAGTCAAATGTCGAGTGATACACTTTTGTTGTACCTAATAAACTGGCAACCCAGTGTTAACCTAGAACTTACATATTAAACCCTAAATGAAATAATATTTTACTGGTCTATTTTTAGGGCCCTCCAGGTCCTCATGGCCCTCCAGGACCCCCCGTAAGCACATTTATAATTCATAAACACTGTATATTATAAATCTCTTGTTATAAATATTAAAAAATTATGACTATGTTTTGTGTGCCTGTTTCGGTTTAACTGTACTGTGTTGTTTTGTGTTTAGGGTCCATCAGTTTCTTCTCTGTCTCTTGTAAGTATGTTTCAGTGTATATTCCAAAAATGTCCATAAAGCTTAGTACATTTTGGCCTTTGTTTTAGTAATTAGTGGGGTTCCAACAAACATTGTATTTTTCATTGTACTGATACAGAAGAACGAGGCACTTGGCGCTGCATTTCAAGTCATATTTGATTCCTACTCTGCACTGAGATCTGAGGTGAGAGCCTTGAAATGTGCTGAATACATGTTAGTGAAGTTAAGGAAAACAGCAGGATCGAAACATGTCTGTCTTCATGTCTGTCTTCTTCAGACATACTCAGACATAGACATCCCCATGCTGGACCAGGGAACCGAGATCTTTAAGACCCTTCACTACCTCAGTAACCTGATCTACAGCATCAAGAACCCACTGGGAACGCAGGAGAACCCTGCCAGGATGTGCCGGGACCTGCTGGACTGTGAGCACCAAGTGAACGATGGTGAGGAAGTGTCTGAATCTTTAGCATTTTCATCAGTCTTTTAGTAAAGTGTTGTGTAAATGTTTTAATTTTATTTAAAATTGCCATTTATATTAGTCTTTAAATGTAGAACATGAACAATTTACAGGATTTTCATGAATATCATACTTCTAGTGTAATGACTCATGCAAACATTTTACGCATAAATCCCTTCGTATTCACCTTGATGAATGAGATTCATTGTTTACAAGGCAGCTAACACCCTGCAAACACTGGAGTTGAACAGAATATCAGATGTGCACAAATGGCTATCCCAAAGGGCAAGTGAAAGCTCAAAAGTGCTTGCCCAGTTCCATTCGTGCTTGCCAGGAGGCATTATTAACTATGCTAAAAACTGACAAATAACAAAAATTAACACAAGTACAATGAGCTAATTATGTGTATATATACAGATTATGGAAAATAAGCAAGCACTTGAATCCGAGGGACAGGACGTCTTCTATTTCCAAGCGTAAACCAAATGTATGTGGACACCTGACCAAGTGCTAAACCTTTCCCACAAACAAAGGTTGCCTAGAATGTCTTTATCTGATGTCGAATTAGGATTTCCTCAAAAATAAAGGCGCAACAATGTTCAATTATGCACACGAAAGCAAGCTCTTTAAGTTAGAGTGAGAGCACTCAGGTGGCTTGAACAGAAACTTGACCATACACTAACCCCAAAGAAGACCTTTGGGATGAATTGGAACACGGCGTACATGGCAGGCGTTCCCGTCCATCATCAGTGCCTGACCTCACTAATGCTCTTGTTGCCGAATGAACACAAGTCCCCACAGCCACACACCAACATCCTGTGGAAAACCTTCCCAGAAGATTGCAGACTGTTATAGCTGCACCAACTACATGCCTTTTGAATGGGGACTTTAATATGTGGCCTGATGTCTGCATACTATTCAGCCAGATTGTGTATTTCTCCTCTCTTAATAATGTGCAGCTAAAGAAGCATATCCTGTGTGTTTTCAGCTTTGCCAAGAAAAGTTTATGGCTACCATTTCAGCAATGAGCTGCATTGTTCTCTCATCAGTCATAAAAACATAACCTGAGCGTGACTAACACCTTCATTATCACTCGATGAAGTGTTTATATCCGAGGTGACCGCATGCGAGGTGATGTGCTAGCATTTCCGTTACATAATAGGTTTAGTTTTATACTCTTTTTTCCTCAGTTTTCTCACAGTTTCCACTTCTTGATTCTGGAAATTCTGTTTATTCATTCATGGTAAATAATATGCCTAGTGAAATAGATCCTATAGCAGACCATGTCCACGGTTCATATGTTTTATATAGTAACATGTGAAACAGCATTGAGGTGATTTATCAATGAAAGTGTTTCAACATTTTTTATTTTTTTTTTGCTAAAGTCAATAGAGATTAGAGTTTCTTCCTCAAATTATTGGGCACGTTATCTGGCAGGGTTGCCACGGTTTTTATGCCACATTGGACTAGTATAAAAACAAACTTGTCTTGTTTTATAGAAAATAATTCTTATTAAAACAAAACGATTTCGATCTGCAAACAAACAAAGGCAAACAAAGGGAAAGTGGTGTAAGAACAGACAGATCTAGTTTCATGTTAATATATTTATATCCTGTTAACAGGGGATTATTAAATGAATAATGGCTGATCACATGATGGAAAAATAAGAGTACTGGAGATGTGTAGGCACTATAGTGACCTTGTTTCCTATACAATGACCAAGAATAAGAAGAGCACCTTGAGCCTCCAGGTTGATGTTGTCGACGCTTGAACATTGTAACACAGACAATATTGTTTATATCTAACCAGCTAATAATTGCACTGTTATTTTATTATATTAGTATTTCTGTAACCCTTCTGTTTCTCTCTGTCATTTGTCTAAAGGCACTTATTGGATTGACCCAAACCTGGGCTGCTCCTCTGACACAATTGAAGTCACGTGTAATTTCACAGGCGGAGGTCAGACCTGCCTCAGGCCGCTCACTACATCCAAGGTAAACGTTCAATACTCTTTTAAATTGAACATTTATTCTGTATTTGAATAATACTTATGAATACTCCAGGTTTCTAATCTGTATTTGTGTAATTGTGCCACGTTTTTAATGCAAGATTGCATTTTGCTAGAATACACACTCAAGGCAATTTAATACATTTTTAAGTATCTCTTAGACTGAATCATATTTTTCTATCTGTATTATATTTCCTTGAGATCTCAAGGATTTACTTATCTGCAGTAAACCCTTGTGACTATTCAGGTGATATTTTTATCACTTGAAGTTTTTGTGTTTTATTATGAAAGGGGTTTTTAGGAATCGTTACCGCAATCCAACTTTACTTACAGTAAATAAACTAGGGAATTGAATCTCTTGAGGGATATGTAGCATAAAATCTACTGAGAAAAGAATTTATAAATTATGAAATTATGAAACTTATTCAGATCTCAGTTATGAAGTGTAAGAGTTCTTCAAGCTAAAGTATACTGGGGATATAACAGGACAAAAACATTTGGAAAACAGAAACACATATCACGTATAATAATAAGATCTTAGTGAAGTTAACTCTCAGTGCCGATCCCAAGCCTGGATAAAATGGGACGGTTGCATGAGGAAGATCATCCGGCATAAAACCTGTGCCAAATCTAATACGCGGTCCACGTGATCTGCTATAGTGACCCCGAACAGGGAGCAGCTGAAAGAAAGAAAAATAAATTGAAGTAAACGTACAAAATTCCTTTAAATTGGTATTCCAGGTCAAAATTTTTCATTCATTGTTCTTGTAAGTTGCACATATGTGGATACAGTAGAGTAAATTTACCTGAGTGTGCTATACCCTAACTGAACCTACTGTGTGCCACACAATTCAATCCATAAATATAACATGTAGATATTGTGCTTAAAGTTGTCAAAATGTTGTGCTGCAGTTGGTGATGGGTGTAGGAGTGATCCAGATGAACTTCATTCACCTGCTGAGCTCAGAGGCAGTACAGCTTCTCACCATCCACTGCCTGAACATATCAGTGTGGGCAAAAGAGGCAGCCAGACCTCCATCCCACAATGCTGTGCGCTTCAAGGCCTGGAACGGAGATATACTCTCAGCCAGAGGACTCCTTCAGCCTGAACTGCTAAAGGACGAGTGTTGGGTAAGCTCAGATTGAACAACACAGAAATTTGTACTGAATTTGTTCTAAATGCTGACAGCAAAAATGACATCATATCTCCACTCAGTTCTCATTGGTCAGAAGTTGTTTTTTTAACAGCAGATTTTTTCAAATCACAGATTTATATGAATGTTAGCTCTAATGTTTCTGCCACATCATTAACTAAAAACAGGTCAAATAAATCATTTGAGGTATACATAAAAGGTATAAAACACCTCAGGGCATGCTGTTAAAGGAAAGTAGTGCAGTCCCTCCAGGATTTTGGGTAAACTAACGTAAAATCAAGCAAACTCTAAGCATAGAACATCACTAGACATGCTCTAGCCATCACTAGACATGCACTAGCTCTCATAGAAAGATAACACATGTCCTTACTGGTAGGAGTTTAAAAGAAGAATCCAGTGCAAGCAATTTCAACAAATCAAATAGTTTTCCATTAAACAACCACAAAAGCTGCAAGTTGCATGACAAATTCTAAAGAAAAAAACAAGCTGCAGGTAAATCGAGTATTTCTGGCCACAACAATAGGCTACTTAGAGGAAATCCTGGAGGAACGGAGTATGTTCATTTGCTATAAAAGCAAGTCATACTTTGCTTCTTAAGTTAAGAATATTGAGGAAATTTCACTGCATAAAAGCTCTTTCCATGAGCTCTTTCTGTAAGATCATGCTGAAAGCGTGTGGGTGTGTACAGACGCAAGTGACCTTTTATCATAATAAAACTAATAATTGTTATTGCTGATTCCATGCCACATATGTTTCAGATGACAGACGGTCGGTGGCATCAAACCCAGTTCCTTTTCCAGACACAGGAGCCCGACCTGTTGCCTATAGTAGATGTACTGAATCTCCCGGACAAAAAAACAGGCTTCAATTATCACCTGGAGGTAGGACCTGTGTGCTTCATATAGAGCACAGGAGGAAAGGAGAGAGGAGCAGAACTATAGCTTTGTGCTCTGAGATGTTTGGGCTCTCGCTGCTCAGACCTGCACTGCAGACTCAGTATGCAGGAAAATGAGATATAGAGCATCTCGAACGTAAACAAGCCTTCTCAAGCTGGAGGATTAATGGACAAAATGCTCTTTTTTTTATGGACTACTTTTTCTCTTCAGCCGTTTTTAAAAGAAGACTTTAATAAACTTTGAGCAGTCAGACTCAAGCTGCCAAAAGAGTTAATTTATTCACACATTTGTGCTTTACGCACAAGATATCCTGTTACAGTTGAGTGCCGACGTTCAACACGTATTTGCATTTACAGTACTTATTTTGTATCTTTTTTTTTTTACACATGAACATATGTATTTATATGTGTATGTATATTTTTTTGTAAAGTGCAATGAGAGAGATTTTGTTGTATAAAGGTGAATCCTATATTTGGCTGTTTAAGTGAATTAAGGTTTACTGTCACTCATATTGACTTTTCTTCAGGTTCGGTGCATAAGTGTGTGTGTGTGTGTGTGTGTGTGTTTGTGTGTGTGTGTTTCTGTCTGTTTGTCTTGTTCCAATGATACTGTCTGGGTTTTGGTTTATATATTTCCCTCTGAAAGTATTGGAGTGCTAAGGAAAGTTCTGTTCTGTTGTTATTCACATTTGGGTTTGAGATCAAAAAATGACAATACTGTAGACGTTGGATCACAATTTCTGCATTCAATTTCTGTTCAATATTTCCATCTAGTTGTCTTTGGTGGCAGACCACCCATTTTTTATGTAAACAAAAATATAGAAATATAACCTCAAAGTATATAACAGTTAGTATTTAATTGCATATCCCTTGCTTGGCTCAACCCACTGACATCACATATTGATGTCGTTGATGATCTATCGTCTGATCTTTTGATCACATATTGAAGTCATTGATCTATTGTCTCATATTTTGATCACATTGATGTCACTGATGACCTGTCGTCTCAGCTTTTGATCTTAAACCCAAATGTCTTCAAGTATAGCAAAAACAAAGAATTGACCTTGCTGTTCCAATACTTTCAGATTTGGCTGTATGTTAAGGTCAGGATTCATTGTGCATAAATATATGCATACACGCATATACAAACACACTAAACATACACAACATTTAACTCATCAGGTTTAGTTCACATTGACGGAGGTGGTTTCAAGCTTGAAAGTATCATTAAACGTCTACCTCCAATCTCACATTTTTTATGGTGCTCTAGGAATATCAACTTAAAAAGAACTACATGTCTCTTCTGTGGTTTAATTGCCTTAGAAACATGGTTTGTGCTAGCATCCAACAAGTGTCTATAGATGAATGCCTTTTATACTTTGAAAGGGAATATTTTTGTATAAACAGAAAAAAGAAAAAAGTATGTCCTTTTTATACAGCCATCTTGCCTAGAACATTTTTGATATATGCCTTGTGTACAAATCCTTGAATCTATTTCTAAGATCTTAACAAGAAAAGGGAGAAGTGTTTTATGTTTTTATACCTTATTCCGTTTAAAACTTGTCCAATGCAGTGAATTATTACCTGTACTGTTAAATATGATTTACAAATGAATAGCAACTGCTATAAAATAATAATCAGATCAAAATCAAATAATAACCAAAGCACAGTCTACTTTTGGCATGTGATCCGTAAGCCCTGTCTGACTGCACATGTGATCATTTGACATTGAAAAAGTCCCCTTGACTAAATAAAATGTTTTCAGTTCATTACTAAGATTCACGCTTTGCCATGGGTTGAAATTAAGCTTTTTACACTACAAGCAGTTGTTCAAACTGCATCAATGACCCTGATTAGAAATGTATTTTATTCTGTTACATTTTTTTCTTTTCTTTTTCCCATCAATTTTGACCCATTTATATGAAAGGTAAATGCGGTGTGATCAGCTTTATGGTGAACCGTTTTTACGCAATATGCGGAGATGTTCAAGGCATTTTTATTCTATTGTGAGTACATTTTAGGTTTCTGTGTATGTGTGCTCCTTTTTATGATATCCCATGTGTGCTGTGACTGTATTTGCCACCCACAATAACCCAAATTATAGCTGTCCATGTCTGTGAATGTTTTTAATTTCTTCCAGTATGTTTTATGGATGGAATACCTCATGTTGCAAACCAAGGAATGTTTTATTTTTTGTCTTGTGAACAGAAGGTTGAAGTCATATTCAAAATCCAAATCCTCCTCTTGTCTGTCTGTACCATCCCGCATATTCTTCAGCCATTTCACCTTCTTATTTACCTCTGAATAAACAACTGGGTGTTCAGTAAAAGTCTATTCTATCAGATTATTAAATTACATTTCCATCTACACCTAGATACAGAATATACGTTTAAAAATCAATGTATCAACTGCTAGATTCTTACTAATGACCATAAACTGCTTTAGGCTTATTTTTACCCAATAGCCAGGAGAGGGCGATGTTGTATCATGTTAATAATCTGTTATTTTTTCTTATTATTATTTTGCGATAAAATAAAATAGATAATAAAGTAGAATAAAGTTTTATGATATTTGAAATCAAGACATAATTCCATGTTACATTTATTTATTCTACAGAATACAGAAAAAATGCTTAATGTCCAAATACTCGCACATTGTTAAGTTTGAAACTCACTGACACTATATAATTAATTAACCCAATATATAAATAAAACCTATACACAAAGTTAGGCACAGAAGTCGTGTTAGTGAAGGTGAAAAGTGGTTTGAGTGGTGGAATAAATCATAAATATATCGACTAAATCATCAGGTTCCTCTGTTTGCTAAACCTCACACCAAACTGACTAGCATTAAAAGTTGTAGCTAATATAACAAGCTACAACCAGCTAATTAGCTAGTTAAAAGTGTTAACACAAGGTAAGGTAAACAAATGAGTATATATGGCAACATGGTCGTCATAGTAGTTAGCTAATGATTTATTCATTAGCAGGTGATTACGTGTTGTGCCAACAGTAGAATTTCCTAATAGGAATCTAATAGGCTAGCTAGTGATACATCCACCTCATTTCACTAATAATAGAAGTATAATAATAGCAGTATTATTACATTATTACATTACTGAGAGTATATTACATTCCGTTTTAATACCAGATTCATTGTGCTGCATAATAGCTTGCGCAGACATCTGAGCTTCCTTACTTTATTATGAGTGAGTACAGTGTGGAGCACCCTGGGGTAGCATTTACCCTCATCAGCAACAATCACAGAGATTGAGTACTTTGGGAAGGATGAGAAGGTCACCACTTTATTGCAGGTATCGACTGAGCTAATTGAGGACTGAACAGACCTGCAGTAAGATATAAGATGTGCAGGAAGGTACAATAGAAGGACAGATGTTAAGGAGGGTATGTCCTTGAACATTATACTAGTCTTTTTTATGACTGAATGTGCATAATGAATGGGCTGAAACACTGTCAAGTTTATGGACCGTCATAAAACTTCACCCATAATCTTGAAATTACATTCGAAATAAATACAGGGGCTTCAGGCATGCTTAAAGGTGCAAGAAAATCCTTTTATAATGTCCTATTGCAAATAATCTAATAAGCTATGGCACCATTCAGCTTTATTACTCAAAAATCAACCATGGAATAATCTAGTTGCAAAGTTGTTTTGCAAAGAAAAAAATCAAAAGCTACTTATTTGCCTGCCATAATAAAGTAATCTAATTACCTGTAACCTACAGAGGAGTTTTCTGCTTAAAAATATATCTGTGCTCAGAGGCTGAGAAAAATGATGGAGGCAGTTAAGGACAAATGGTAGGCAAATAATACATCTTTACACAGTTCAGCCATTTAGTTGACTGTTCAATTTAATATTGTTTTTCTTGCACTTTCCTGTCAATTTCTAGGTTAGCTAGAAATGAACCCTTATATTGTACAGATCAGATCATTTATCTGTTTATTGTTTTTGCTTGTGAATGTTCTGTAAATTTTAGAAATTGGGTTGCTGTGTGTAAAATATTTTTAAGTAGATTTTATGGCATCTTATGTGGTTAGTTATGTGTTGGAAGATTAGCTTGCAGTCTAATCAAGTTATCATACATTTGCAAAGATCTGGTTAATAATAAAGTTTTCTTGTGCTTTACTTCTCACTGCTAGAAGTTACACTCAGTTTTCAAGACAGAGAAATTTATCAGGACATTTATGTACATGACATTCAGCTGAGCAAGCATCCATGCAGTCATCACTTTGTAAGCCTCTGATAAAATGTGGCCTATCACACACCACCCTGATTTTTGCCGCTGCTGCATAGTCTGGCCTCCTGTGTGCCCAGTGTGTGTGTGTGTGTGTGTGTGTGTGTGTGTGTGTGTGTGTGTGTGTGTGTGTGTGTGTGTGAGAGAGAGAGAGAGAGAGAGAGAGAGAGAGAGAGGACCATCTGTCTGTGGAACGTGAAGGGAATGAGCAGCACCTCGTTTCATAGTAAAGGAAAGAGGTCGCTTTACAAAAGTTCATATTTCTAGTACACAAATTAGATGCTCTTCAATGTGTCATCTTTCTAAGCCCCTTGTCAAGCCTTAAAAATTATAGTGTTTGTGCTGTATTAATATCAACTTGTGTATTCAAAGGGCAAACATCTTGTTACACTGATTGTAAATCTAGGGACATTTTTAGAAAATGCATCATGAGCGGATATTCCAGCAGGAGGGACCACCAGGACACTACAGGAAATGCAGTCTGGGCCAGTTCAGCTCTCATCATGGCTGTGTTCCAGTTTAGTAGAACGCTTTTTCCTTCCATTATACTGTTAGTTTTAAACAGTGTGTGAAGTGATTTTGCATTGCCTGTGGCAAAAACAGAGCTCCAGAGAATCCAATGAGCTGAAGCACCACATTCTCATGCATAGAATGCATTTAGAAAATAGCAGTAGTGCCCATTCCACTCAATATTATTTCAAATGATTATTTCTTGGTATTTTAACTGCCCTGCGATGGGTTGGCACTCCGTCCAGGGTGTATCCTGCCTTCATGCCCGATGATGCCTGAGATAGGCACAGGCTCCCCGTGACCCGAGGTAGTTCGGATAAGTGGTAGAAAATGAGGGAGTGAGGGAGTGAGTGGTATTTTAACACAAGGTTAATTGTTAATCCACTCTGTAAAGATTACAAAGTGGAAAATGGCTTATTGTCATATCAGAAAGAAGCATCTTGATGAGAGAGGTCAGAGGAGAATCAGACAGCGATCAAAACACCAGTCTTTAAAACACAACGTTGAGCAGAAAAGTATCTCACAACCCAGAACATGCTGAAATTTAAGGCAGGGTGACACAGACAGAGGAACTGGAATCTGAGGCTACAGCAAACGTGCTAATGCTAATTAAAAGTACACTACTAAAGATTAGAAAAAGTCTTCTACAGTCTTCTACTGTCCTCCATTATACAAATCCTGAGGGAAGCGGCATACTCTGGCATCTGGCATGCTCATTATAATGGACAGTGGATGCTACTCATTGAGGCTTGTTGTCAATCACTTTTATTTAATTACCTGATCAGTCACTCAAGCACCTGTGTTGAATTGTTAACTTCCGAATGACGTTTATATGGGTTGTGGACCCAGCAAAATCATGACACTGCTTCGAATTTTATTTGCCGAATGCTCACTTTACATAATCTTACAGTACATCTCACCCACTCTATTCTGCCTAAAAATATAAGACCCCACACTCCTGACTCATAAATCACTCACATCCCCCTAACTTGCTTTTTTACAGTGCATCGAAAAGATGCTTTCGCAGCCTCATAAAATGTCATAGACTAGAGAACAATAGAAAAGGTTGGGCTAAATTTAGTTAAAACAAAATGAACGTCAATTATACTGATATTGAAAATGACGTTTAATGATGTCATACAGTTATTACGTGAATACAGTAGTTAAATAAACACATCACAAACTCACACATTTCAACTACAATTTAACTGTCATAGAAATATTTGTACAGCCTTTATTATAAAACACTGCATGTATATGGAACTATTTGCATTTACGTGCATACCTTTAGCTTATATCATGGTGTTGGATTAAATATGTATCACGTTATGGACGAAAGAACGAAATTACACCACACTCCGTTTGAGAACATTTCTTTTTTTTTTTTAGTATAAATACAATATTATTCATTTCAAATAGAAATATACCATCAGTTTTGGACTTTCAGCGTTTTGGAATATTGTCTGCAGCCTATCAGCAGTGCATCTAATTCATTATTGCTAATAGCCCTGATAAAATATTGCTTACTGTGAAAAATCTGTATTTACAAACACCATATAAATGTAACTTAAATGCAAACCACATTTTGCATTTATGTCTCAAGTTTCCTTGAATTTAACAGATGATGTTACTGATCCATGATCATGTTGAGGATGCTGTTTCCTTAGTACCAGAAAATGACCCTGCGTTAAGTATAAATGATAGAGTCCAATCAGGCCACACAGCTACAGACCACTTCAGACAGAACATTAAATGTAAAAATCAGGACAGAAATCTTGTGCTCCCAGGTGAAGAAAAACAGGAGTGATGGTCTGTGGAGGGCAAACAGGACCGTCAAAATACACAGCACCTGAGAGGGAGAGGGAGAGAGAGAGGGAGAGAGGAAAAGAAAGCCTGCTAACAGCCAAAATACATACATGCACAATCTATATTTACATATATGGTGTGTGCATATATATAGTCATGTGAAATATTAAATATGAATTTCTTTATTAAGAAATGTCAAAATATCAATTTCTGATCTTGGTTTAATTAGTACCTGTAGAGGAAACTGATGTAATTGCTTGTAAACTACCCAAAAAAACTTTTTATTTATTAAACAAAACAAATCAACAAAATAAGTATTTCAACTGAGGAAAAAGTTGGAACATTCTATTCCCTAATAGCTTGTATTTCCCCCTTTGGCTAAAATAACCTCAATGACGTTTCTTTCTAGGCATTTCTTTCTAGTTTCTGACATCGACTGGAAGAAAGTTTCCCCCACTCTTCAATGCCAAATGTGTGATGTTTGAGTGGTTTCTTGAAAGCACAGTCCGTTTCAAAGCACCCCGCAGAATCTTAAAAGGATTTAGATCTGGGCTTCACCATTTTTTAATTTTCAGCCAGTCCTTGGTGGATTTACAGGTATATTTTTGTCATGTTTTAAGGTCTAGTTCCACTTCAGCTTCAGGTTTTTGACAGATGGTCTGACATGTTCCTCAAGCACCTTCTGATACAAAGTAGAATGGCTTTTTTGATGCAGCAAAGCATCCCCAAACCATAACACTTCCACCTCCAATTTTTTGCTGAAATGCTGTATTTGTATTACACCAAACATGCCATTTGTTATGGTGTCTCTGTGTTCTTTGGCATTTTTTTGATTTTTTAAATAAAATGCCCAAATTTATAAAAAAAAAAAAAAAAAAAAAAAAAAAACAGGCTTTCATGGGGTGTCCTAATTTTTTCACATATTATATATATATATATATATATATATATATATATATATATATATATATATATATATATATATATATATATACACACACACACACACACACACACACACACACACACATCTGGGGATAAAATCTAGATTTGTTAAACTTTGAGCATGACAATTTAAGTAAAAATAAATAAATAGATAAATAACTGTTACATATCCTCTGCTTGCAATAACTGCATCAACCCGATGACTCACTGACATCACCAAACTGTTGCAGTCTTTGTTGCTCTTCAGTGTAACAATAATACTGACAATAAGAATGGACATTGCTGGCTAATGTATATACATTTACGTGTGTGACATGTACGTCTACGGTCAGATTGTCTTCGATCAATCAGGACACCAAATTAGAAAATACATTTTATTAATTTCATCAGTTTTACTAATAAGGTGTAATTTCTCCAGAAAAACATAAAGATTAAACAATAGCCAAGTGAAAAGGGAAAGTTTAAACCTTCACAATGACACTTCTTCAAAAGATCAGACCTAGAAATAGGGACGAAAGCAGCGAAAGGGAGGAGGAAAGACATGCCGTGCAGGGAGCAGGGGTCGAACATGGAACATGCAGTGTACATTTCTACCGCCTACAAAAAAGGAAAAGAGATCATTACAATGAAAAAGAGATAAATGACTAGGAATGGGAGTGAGTGAGACTTAACTCATCAATAACTGATCAGATGAAACTGTTTAATATTTTAGGTGGGAAATTCTAAACCTACAGGATTTATTTTCTTAAGGTTCTATACACACATTTCTGATAGCTTAAAGTCATCATATCATAGCTCAAATACATCTCCAGCCTGTCCCACTAACGGCCAGTATGCGAGCAAGTGTTGACTCACTATGCCTATTTTTAGGTCTGTGTGTTTTAACTTGGTGTATGACAAATTGAAATTCGAAATTCATCTTCTACCGCTTATCCGAACTATCTCGGGTCACGGGGAGCCTGTGCCTATCTCAGGCGTCATCGGGCATCAAGGCAGGATACACCCTGGACGGAGTGCCAACCCATCGCAGGGCACACACACTCTCATTCATTCACACAATATCATACTACGAACAATTTTCCAGAGATGCCAATCAACCTAACATGCATGTCTTTGGACCGGGGGAGGAAACCGGAGTACCTGGAGGAAACCCTGAGGCACGGGAAGAACATGCAAACTCCACACACACAAGGCGGAGGCGGGAATCAAACCTCCAACCCTGGAGGTGTGAGGCAAACGTGATAACCACTAAGCCACCGTTCCCCCCCTACCTTTCATTACAGATTATATTAATTGACAACAACAGATTCTTTGAAATATGTACATGAATTTATGAGTTTCTTAGTATTTGGTTTGTCCCCGTTTTGATTTAATGACAGCATGCATTCGAGCTGCCAACCTTATGAACTGTTTTATATCAAAACCATTAGTGTCGGCTGAACACACGCTTCAATAAAAGAGATAAGATATGAGGAGAATGTAACTTTTTCTATAAAAGCAGTTGTACATGTGCAAAACATGCTCAACATCTAACATTTGCTTACCTTTAAATTGGGACCTAGAAATAGTTCATAGTTCATAGTTTAATAGTTATATTGATGTGACTAGTGACTGACTAGTGAACCAAGATGAGGACATATTTATCGATAAAATCTCCAAATCCCTTCTGTAAGTTTCTCTAGACAAAGGATTCTGCAAGATGCCATAAATGTACTTATTCCTTACTTGGTTCAGTCCACTGAAATACTATTTTTGATCCACAACTAGATGCTCTATGGCTGAAACTTTCCCATGCTCTAAGATTTATCCAAATCCGTACAGCAGTCCTAAAATAGAAACAAACGCTATACCATCATATCAACTAATATAACAATCTAGGCTTCATTTAAGAATTCTTCTCATTATACCACAATTTCGAAATTGACTCATTTGCCAGGAACCATTAGCAATTACTAGTTCGCTAAAGAGATGCTTAAATCCTTCTGGAATTTGTAATTTATTTCTATTAACAATAGGAAACTACATTGCAATTACTGAGCACCTCATACAGACTGCACCTGATCTCCCTCACTGACTGAGTGCATGTCTTAAACTAGGCTAAACATGGACATGCCTTCCACCAGTGTTTCCCCTGAGAATCTCCAGCCCGAGGCTGCTGATATTCCACTACTGTTATCAAAGAGCTAATATATGGATATGGATGCAAAAAATACAAAAATCTGTTTAAGGTGAAAAAAAATGAAAGAAAGGTAGATCATTTGAGAGCATTTCTACCTTTAATGTAAAAATGACTCAATAATGCCACTGAAAACCAAAGTGACACAAATCTTAATAGCATATGTGAGCACACCAACTGTGTATGTGGTTGTGCTCAGGTTCGACCAATCGTCCCACTCATGTGAAATAGTAGTTAGTACACACCTGTCTTCAACTAAAGTAAATCATATCAACTCCAAATAAATCTCAGCTGTATTTGTAGGATTTTTCTGAGATTTTCCTGGTTGCCTTCTACTCCAATAGTGACAAAGAACTTTAGACAGCATCAACAAGATCATTTTGTTCAAAGGTATTGCACAGGACAGGGCTACAAAACAATTTCCAAGGCATTAGTTTTACCATGGAGTACTGAGAAGACAGAAGTGGAGAAAAAAACAGCGAATAACAGTATGTTATGCCAGGACATACAGGATGTCCCTCCAAAATTGATGAGAAGACAAAACGACAACTGTCCAGGGAAGCTGCCAAAAGCCTACAGCGATATTAAAGGAGTCGCAGCTCTTTATGGCACATACATCTGGCTCCCTGCATCTGATAACTATCTCCTGTACTCTTCATCTGTCTGGGATATTGGCCAAGGTGGCAAGATGCAAGTCTTCTCGGATGAGAGGAAAAAAGCCCATCTAAACTTCACTAAAACATCTATCCAGTCACCTAAAACCACATGGAAGAAATTGTTATGGCCTGAAGAGTAACATTCTGGCCATAAAAAAAAAGAAAAACAACATAGCAATACCCATAAAACATGGTGGTGGCAGCATCATGCTTTGAGGCTGCTTTTCTTAAAGCTGGAAGTGGGGCTTTAGTGAAGCTGGAGGGAATTCAGACTGTGGAAGCATTTTCCTGATTGCAACAAGCTGAAAAGGCAGTTACCGGGGTGGGTCTAATCTGGTAACTACCTGTTCACCTTGTTGCCATCAGGCAAATGCTTCCACAGGACAGGTCACCTGGACAGGTCCATCACGTCCTTCACATGGACAGGTCCATCTCCCAGATCTCTTAGGATTCCATATAGCATCATTTGCTTCATTGAAGTTCTGCACATTGCACTTTACTACATCTAACTCATGTGCATTAATATTGCTTTCCATTCTGTAATATTTGCACATTCTGTACCGTTACTTCAGGGAATATAATTGCACATAATGTTATTATCACTTCTTTAATTTAGTTTATTTATATGCACAGCCTAGGAAAAGTGGCCAGATTTTCATTTCCCTGCAAGTGGTATGCTGCATACAGTATAACTGTAGAAATGACAAAATCTTGAGGCATGAGTACAGTAGCTCCAAGTACCAGTCAATTTTGGCACATAACCTTCTGGCATCTGCTAGTAAGATGATGAAGAGGACTTTTACATTTAATCTTGATGATATTCCAAAGCACATCTCCAAATCAACAAAAGAATGGCTTTAAATAACATTTTTTCATTGGCCCAGCCAAAACCCAGACCTGAATCTTATAGAAAATGTATGGGGGGACCTGAAAGGACTATGCACAGGAGATACCCTTGCAATCTAGCAGATCTGGAACATTTTACAAGATAGAGATGGAGAATATTGTCAAGATGTACCAAGCTGATAGACTCTTACCCAAACAGGCTGGGTGCTGAAATAAATCCAAACAATGCTACAACTGACTATTTGTAGCTCAGGAGAGTGCACACTTATGTGATTAAATTCTATAAGATTTTCATCTTCATCTTATTCCTCTGAAATGTGTCAGTTTGGTTTTCAATGGCATTGTACAGGTCAGAATTTTTACATTAATAGCGGAAATGTTCTGATATGATTTATCTTTGTTTCATTGTTTACATGCTGTTTTAACAGGAGTGTGTAGACTTTTTAAATGCATTGTATGTGTAGTAGATATGACTTAAAACATGTATCCTATTAATTATGAGCAACATGGAGCCTTGAGGTTCTGATTTCAAATCAAGAAATCAAGAAAGCTCTGGATTGAAGAGTAACCCCTAATTCCAACACACTATAAACATTTTATACAACAAAATACTTAAATATTCTTAATCTAATCTATTCTAAACTTTCCAGAATTTATTTTAGTGCCTTTTGGTGATTAAAAAAAATGGTGTACATGAAAGGAAAGTCAAAAACAATAGGAAAGAAAGGGGAAATGTTATACTAAATGTACTATTCAGAGAAGATGCCTACCATGTGGTGGAGGTACCACTGGACCATAACCGTACGGGGTAAAGCCTGCAAATAGATGCACGCACACACAGACAGACAGACAGACACACACACACACACACAGAGATGCAAAATCACACACAAACACAATACTGCATGTGTGAGAGCCTACAAAAAAATATAATGACTCGCATTACGCAAGTGAAAATATATACCTGGTGTAAAGTAAGCAGGAGCTGGAGGAAAAATAGGAAGTAGTGGCCTGGGCATTGTAATACTCCTCTTGCCTCTGGAAAGCCCATTTACAGAAGAGGAATTCACCTTAAAAGCATGAAAACAGACTATAATGCTGCACCATAATATAAGTACACCCTAAAAGATTTGGAGATGTATTTGCCTGAACTTACTTTTGTATATGGCCTCTTTCTCTTATTGATGTTTGCATTGTGTGCTGAAAAAAGCCTTTCTATTGCTGCCAAGGCTGCGTTTGCTTTTGCTACCCTTTTATTAGGTCCACATCCTCTGAACCTCAGTCCATCCACCTCCACCTGGAATAGAACAAAGAAATAGACGTTGTACAAGAACAGCATTTCAGAGTGGACCTAAGAAGATTAAGATCTCCCTTTGAGATCTGGATGAGTTATGAGTAACCTGAATCTGAAAATGAAAATGATGTTTACACTGCTTATATTACCAGACCAGCGAACCTTTACAGATTTTGGTAGGAGCTCCACAAGTTAATATAGGAGTATGCTAGTAAAATACACCAAAATGCTCAGAAGTTTTTTCCTGGTAGTTGAGACATTAACATTCAACATTGATCTTAAACGTTTTATGCAAGTCTCTGATATTTATTGACATTGCTATCTATAAATATTTGTTAAGGATGCCACCAAATATTTGATTAAATTAAGGATAACAATTTAACCTAATAGAATAGAAGCCTTTATTTAGTCACTTATACATTACAGCACAGTGAAATTCTTTTTTCACATATCCCAAGCGCAGGATCAGCCATGATGCAGTGTTACTGGAGCAGGGAAGGTTAAGGGCCGTGCACAAGGGCCAAATAGTGGCAGCTTGGCAGTGTTAGGGCTTGAACCCCAATCAACAACAGAGAAAAATGTTGGGTGATGTATTTATTTATTTTTTTAAATCACACATTACTACAGAAAAACAACTTAATTTTCATTACTCCTTTCCTCTTAGATAAAAGTTTAAATGTTTTCAAACTTTTACAAACTTTGATTTTCAAAATTGAGATTATATATATATATATATATATATATATATATATATATATATATATATATATATATATATATATATATATATATATATTTTTTTTTCAATGTATTTCATTTGGATTTTTGGCAGGAACAGATACAGCAGAAAATGCAGCCTAATTCATTCAAGTCCTATAGCTTTCACACACCATGCTGGTGAACTCAGATTTCAGTGTAATATTTATGTCTGTGAAAAAATATTTTGCCTTAACAAACATAATATTAAAATCAATCGAATATATTTCATTGTGTTTACACTGTACTAAGGCAAAAAATAAACCTGTAGAAAACCTCACCTCAATAATGAAGCGTTGTTGTTGGTTCTCTCCGTTTTCAGTGATGAGGTTATACGATAAGCCTCTCCTTTTCTCATTTAACTCCATCACAGGGTTTTTGCCCCTGGCTGTGAGAACGGGGCCCTGAACCTTAACCTGAAACCGAAGGAAACCTTAGAACACTCCTGATATACTATAAACAACTTAACACCCTTCTCAGTACATGTGAGCTCTGTTAACAAAAGACATTACAATGTCACAATATATTCAGTTCATGATTTGAATGTTCATTTAATATACTGGACAATACTAAACAAACAGTTTGATAAGGATAATGATCTGACTGAATTATTATACAGGAAATTATCCACCTTGTATAAATTGGTCCAACCATGCTGCCTTAAGTTAAGTGTATACACATAATTCTCCCTATTAATAGAATCTCTTTTTACCTTGGTTGATGTAGAGCCATGTGTGGCTTTATTACCGGAGCTTTTGCACAGGGTTTCCACTTTTCCCTTACAGTCTGATTTGCCATCAGATGTTAATAAGCCTGCAGCAGTCCCTGAGACTAAACAATATTACAAGGACTGTTAAGGAGATATTTTATGGACAGTTTAAATCATTATCTTTATTGGGTTCAGAAAGCAAGATCAACAATAAATATCACTAAGCTTACCAATCTTTTTGCATTTAGGTTCGTCCGCAGTTACATTTTCGTGGAGTCTTTTCTGAGATGTCCCTGCTGAACAGAAAATCCAATTTCAAACACATGTACAAAGAATATGTTAAAGATGACATACTGATCCAAGCAAAACACCAACCTTCTCCATCTGGTAATTTTGGTTCTACTGCAGGTTTGGCTGTAGGAAGAGGATCCACCTCTAGGAACCTGTGAATCTGTCCGAAAGCTAGAAGCCTTAGCGCATGCTAAAAATGTACAGAAAAGTAGGGGTTTCTGTTGTTCTTTGAAACATTTCATTTCATTTTTCCACATGATGTCTTTGTCCAAATGAGAGAGTTTTAACCTGTGCAGTGAAAGTAAGAAGTCCAGCCTGATCATTTGTCATAGCTGACAAAGTGTCTACCGCTTCTTTCTCACAAGGATCATGTAGGCCAGGTCCACCTGAAGGGAAAAGAAACTGAATATATAGTTATTCATTAAATTAATGATACACCACCCCCTGATAATGACTAGCTAGCAGTTTTAGAGAACTTACCTGGCAGGAAGATGCCTGAGGAAATACACTCCAAGACCCGTCTGAGAGTCTCACTTGGCCCAAGAGGCCTGTAACTTGTGGCAAAGGCTTTTTCACATATCAGCTCAACTGGCTGGATAGACACAATATGTAGAGTCACAAAAAAAACAATCAAATTATATTAAAAGATGAACTATGAGCATCCTAATGCATCGATGACACATACAGTGACCATCAGCTACAAAGTGACAGAAGATCATTCATTCATTTTCAGTGAGAGCGGACAAAAGGTGACATGAGTGACAGTGAGCACTGGCAACTAGATGGATGGATGGATTGCACTAGATGTGCAAATGTAGCATAATACTGAACCCTTAGACTTTTCACAACAGCAACCAAAAACAAATACTTTGCATATTGTTATTAAAAATTCATTTCATTTCATATTGTGTTAATCATCTGGTTCTTGACAAGATAAACGACATATTAATGACTGATTCAACTGTCACCCAACTCACCCATCCTTTAAGAGGTGCCCAGACAGGCCTTGTATTGCATATATCCCTGAGGATCCGCAAAACTATGAGACAGGATCTCTTCCCACTCACTCTGACCTGAGGAAGTCAGACCACACGTTAGCCAAAAAAAAAAGTTATACAAAATATGGAACAACAGCAAAAAGATGTCATGCAATTCAAAAGCGTAAAGCAAGAAGGAAAGGTGAGTGCCGAAATAAAGGTAAAGTGTGTTTCAGTCAGTTTGGGTCATTCAGAGGTGGAATGAAAGTTGTCTGATTTTGGAAGCCTGAAAGGACAGTCTTGGATTTTTTTTAAAATATCAAATTGTTTCAAGCTGTGAATTGATTCTTGTATTTATCCACGTCAAAAGGCTACAACAACCAAATAGTGCAAACTGATGGCCAACCTGAAACCATTTGGCATGGCGCAGAGAGGCCAGAGCAAGCAGGCATCTCTGCTGGTCCAGCAGATCAGACGGATCTTTCACTTTTGTGTTTTCCACTGGTGAGAAGAACAGAACAGGACACACAACAGATTCGCCATGAGCTTTTCTGTCAGGATGCACTGGCAGAAAAGTGCAATACTACAGTTAGGATCCCACTGATCTGACCGAGTTAAAACATGGTGTAGTAGTTATTTCATGCACAAAATAAAGAATCAGATTTGCTGTCATTTTTGCCAACTCAAGATGCAGATCAGAGGCTTGCCCAGTGAGCAGACCAAATGTGTTAAAATAGGCAAGAACTAAAAATACTAGCATGAGCGGTGGACCAGAAGCCAGGAAGCTGAACACCACAACCACAATGAAGTTTACACTACAGCCACATTTCTGTTGAGGTGATGGAGATTCGGCTATTTGATTCTTGTCATTTGTGTTTCGCTACATGCTGGTATTTTTTGTCACATTTGGTCATGTTTATGTCATCCCAGGAAACTGTCCTGAGAGAACAAATATTCTAACAAGCCCAACTGTTAGGAGCTCATTATTATAAGCTGTAATAATTGCAACAATACAAGGCTAGTTCATATCACTAGTGCAATGAAATAAAAAGGATCTGTGCTACATTCGCAAAAAAATTGATTAGCAAGGACTGGGGGATCAATGGAGTAAATCCTTCTGAAAACTTGTTAAGAGTCAATTGCATGGTGCAATATGAGGGTGAGAGGAAGAAAAAATGAGGAATGAAGAAAGCCTGGATCCCAGGGCTCCCCGAAAACAACACACCAGCTGCTGTGTCAAAAGAAACGAATCCGGTAGCACCAGGCACGACGCCAAGACAACTCGGATGTCGAGTTGACTCATCAAGAAGCTAGATCAGCCTTGGTGAATCAATGCGTACAACTGCATAATAACTAGATCAGCAAATAATGATTTCTGTAGAATGTACCCTTTCTGATCCTTTTTATCAAGGCTGCTTGGATGCAGTTACGTGGATGCAGTGACTGTTACCTTGGTTTTTTTCCAGCTCCTGGTTTTTCATCTGCATTGAAGTAAGGATGACCCTCAAAGGCAGATCTGGTCTGCTGCATTTGAACACTAGAATAGCTGCCTCTGGAATGCAGGGCTGCACTGTGTGCTTATCCTCTGACAGTTTCTGCAAAGGAGGAGAGAGAAGACTCAGCGCATAAAATTTTACCAAAATTTTACAAAAGTTAGCTCCTGTAGGAAGACATTTGTTTACAGTGTATATGTGTACTCACAAGGAGAAGTGAATACAAGTAATGAGGTTAGCTACATTTGCCAAAAGCCGATGGTATTATCTAAAACAGTGATGTTGTTTAATCAAAGCCTAGTATAAATGGGTTGTTTTGCACTTAGACTTGTTTTCTGCTGCTTAACTACATCCACTGGAGAGGAGCTGATAGCTAATTACATTCCTGTAGCAAGTTGCATCACTGAAGCATTTCAGGCAGGTTGGTTATTTTGAGAAAGGGCAATGCACCAGCAGCAGTTTCAGTCCAGTTCTTTAAGAAACAAGAACTTGCAGAAGTCTCAGTGGAAATGCTCTAAATAAAACTAGCAAACCTTCATCTGCAGTGGCAGGTTGGTGCAGATTGTAAGGAGCAGATTTTCCGTAGGCTTTTCTCGGCACAGCAAAACCAGCTCTAAGTCCATCAGACCCTTGATGAGGAGGCCTTTAGCTACAGAGCCAACACGCATGATGCCAACCAGTGGGCCTCCACACCTAAACAAAAACTTGCAATTTAAAAGATCTCAAAACAACAAACATTGGTAATTAATACAAATAACCATCTGAAATGATTCAAATAAATATTCAAAACGTGAGCTGAAATCTAGAGAAACTAACTTTGGGTTGGGTTCTGCAGATTCAGTAGGTAAGAAAGCATTGGCCTTTGTGGAATCGATTAGCCAATTGGAAACATTCTTTAGTCCCCCCTCCACTACTGACACCAGAGACTGTACAGCCTCTAGCTCTTCAGCTGATGGGTACACAGCTGCATGTTTGGCCATCACATAACGATCATCGTTAGCCAACGACTGAGGAGAGCACTACGCAACACACATTCAATGTAACATTATAATAAATAAACAGAATTACAAATAAATGAAACACACACCCACACAAAGATGATCAGTTTACTTACATCAGAGCTCTCCTCCATCATTGATTAAGCAATGTTGATCAGTGTAGCACAAGACAAGCCAAAGTCTTCATTTATCAACCGTTCACATCAACATCAATCCACCCTTGTGTGTTTCTGATCCCATCAGAGCATTGCAAGACCAATCTTAGAATAATGATCAAATCTGTATATGGACATCAAAATGGTTAGCAGGGAGAAAGTCACAGGAGTGTTAAGGAATAGTTGAATTGTAGTTGAAAACATTTTCTGAATTACTGCTACTCATCCTACACTGTGGACATGGCGGTGACTAATTATGAGAAGTCAGTTTCAGAAAGTGTTGTTTTATGCAGATGATCAGGACCTCGAGTAGGAAAAAAGCTGCCACTCATCTGTTAAGATGCAGATAGGAGAAAAGTTTACACGCACAATTTCCTTTTTATTGCTTAATCGAACATCACGGAATCGATTGTTGATTTACATACAATTAGTTCATAAAAACAGGACATTTTTAAGGAAATCTAATATGCAAATTTATCTCTAAAGTTATCTCAGATTTAGATAAAATAGACAATTTCCAATTTATTTCAGTTCAATCTTGTTCTTTAACATAAGCCTATTTTTATGGTTGTATTCTCATGTCAACATGATCAGTTATGTTATAGGTTAAGAATTGTGACATTTTTTTTTCATCAATGTGGACCTCAGTAGAATTTGATCCAGGTTACAACAAAAATACAAAACAGTAAAGCAAAAAGAAATTCTTAATAATTTATTGACCAAAATATTCTGGTAAATCATTAAGTTGGGAAGAGAAACAAAGTCCAGATTGAGCTGTGCCAAGCTGGATATGATAAAGAGGAGTATTCTTATAAATCTAATAGGTAAACATTTAGTATTTAACCTGAGGAAAGGTGAGTTCACATCATGAAGGAGCTTTTGTGCTTCCATACAGTATAATGGTCCATCAGTTACTTATGAGTTTGTTGTTGATTTAAAAGAGATTTACATAAATCATACGTTTAAAAAAAAAGTTTAGGTCACATTCTGATGATTTTTTTTTCTGATGAAGCTTTTTTTATGTGTTGTCCTTGCTGTTCTTTATTATCTATGTAAATGCACACACTAGCGTGGTTACAAACGCAAAAGCAGGAACCTGGCGATTGCGCAAACGTGCGCATTTTAATCCTGACCAAGTTGAACAACAAACAGAAGCGTTTAGCAATACGTTGATGAAATGCTGCAGCGTTGACTCACAGCCATCGACAGGACTTGACAACTCGACTTCCGAACCGCGAAGAAACTACAGCAGTGTGAGGTGCATTAATCCTGATCGGTAGCTCTGAGAAACGCTTACCTGCTAGAGACAAACATGAACCCCGCAAAATGCCTTCTGTTTCTGTGCGGTACTTGATGTCGGCGTGGATAATATGATAAAAATCCTCGGCTACATGCTGATGGCAGGCTGGTGCAGCAGTGTGTGTGTGTGTGTGTGTGTGAGAGAAAGAGAGAGAGAGAGATAGTGTGAGTGTGTGTGAGAGAGAGAGAGAGAGAGAGAGAGAGAGAGAGAGAGAGAGTGTGAGTGTGTGTGTGTGAGAGAGAGAGAGAGAGAGAGAGAGAGAGAGAGAGAGAGAGAGAGAGTGAGAGTGTGTGTGAGAGAGAGAGAGAGAGAGAGAGAGAGAGAGAGAGAGAGAGAGAGAGTGTGTGTGTGTGTGTGTAAGGAAGGCGGGGGGCGAGGATGAGATGAGCTGTATGTGTGCGCGGGTAGCTGATAATACCGCAGCCGCAGCGAGTGCGTTCACACAGCAAGTTTCACGTGTCGCAGCTAGGTGTGTAATACGAGTCCAACTAGTGCAAAGCACTCAAATAAATGACTTAAGTTTAGTAATGGGAACGCAGTGTTTCCCCTAATTTCTCAAAGAATGCCTTCCACCACCTAGACCACCCCCTTCCATCACTCTGTAGTGTACTGTACATGAGAATGATGCAGATGTACAGAGAGTCGTGTCTCAGTTTCCACACAAAAAAAGCTGATCAAAACGAGTAAGTCTAATGGCCTACTGAATATAGCTCTGCTCATGCATTTTTAAATCCCTTTCCCGGTGGTGAGACATCCAGTGAGGATTGATTTCACTTCAAGAACAAGTGGAGAAGAGCATAAAGTCAGAATTGGAAAGGAAAAGGTCTTGAATGTGACTCTAATAGGCTTGGTTATTTTTCTGTGTTTTCATGGTCACTTTTTACTATCATCCCAATGGCATAATCTAAAACAGGACAATTTTCAATCAATCAATTAAGATCTCCCTTAAACTATTCAAAAGCAATAATCAAGTAACAGCAAACAGATGATAAAATGGTGCTTCTTAGACTCTCTGCATGTACAATATTTCATAGTTTTAATGGGACAATTATTTTTTTTCTCTAGAAATCAGGACAGATGCTAGTCATTTCTGCACATATATCATTTCTTTGGCAGGTAATATTCATGGATCTAAAATATTTTTTTGTTGACATTAGGAGGATCACGCTTACATATACCAGTATCGGTAATCATTACAAGCACTAAATGTCTATTTTAAGATGTTTGGCAGGGGTAGACTCTGGAGCAATAGTCATAATCATGCAGTATTACCACCAGATTAAATCTGCTCTGTTCTGTCTGCTTAATCCGTACGTGTCACAACTCTATTTGTTTCAGGTTTATATGCAATAACAAACAACACTGGCATACAAAGTTTTCTTCTATTAAATGTATTAAATCTTTCTGACTCAGCTATACCCCCAGGTCTGAGAAATCCTATGACAGCTCAAGATCAAGTTCATGCTCAGGTACAGATTCAACAATAAAGGATGTCATACCGCCATCTAGTGTTTATAATTAATCAGACAGGACGAAATGTAATTATACATATAGCTATGTTGTATATTTAAAAATGACATAATTGAATAGTGTTTATAGAAGGTCTCTGTTTTTGTCTCTCATCCCATCCTCATACCGTCCTCACACCTGATGCCCTTGTGGATCCAGTGTGCCTTTGCTTGGTTTAAAATTTTGCTTGACTTTCTCCGACAGATCCAGGCTGCATGGGAAGAGTGTCCTTCTCAGGTTTGAGCATTTGAGGTACCATTCCCTTTTTGGGCTTTCTGTTTTTTATAGTAGAAAAGAAAAACAGCTTTAGCAAAGATTTTCTAGAACAATACTTCATAATTGTAGTATAAATTAAATGACTGAAAAACAACAAAAATAAATAAATAAATTTAAAAATAGCTCAGCGGTAGATCTGAGGTTATTTGTCCTTATTTACCACGGAGTCTTCAAACATACCAGTGACCCTGCATCCTAACTCTTTTACTAAATTATGCTTTATAAATGCTGAAACATTAGCAAGTTGTCCCATGCATAATGAGGGGGCAGTCACAAGAGCCTTAACTTCACTGTTATTGAATTCCACTGCTTAACTGATTATTGAGATGTTCTTGAGGTTTCAAAATCGACTGTTAGATGCCACCTCCAGAACAATGTTGAAAGGGTATGCTAACATTCAAGTAGGCCACATGGCCAAGCCAAAGGGAGTTGGTGGTGCTAGAATTATTTATGTGACTGTGGATTTAGCTAGCTAGCTTTTTTGCATGCAATATGATCATTATGAGCAAATTTCCTAAGCTTGATATGAATCAGTTCCTGTATTATGACGTTTTACCTCATTTTCATTCTGGATTAGACTGTAGATCCTGTAATACTCATAAATAAAAAATTTCCCCTGCACATCAATACTTATTAGTTTGTTTGTAATATGTATAAGCTACCTTTGCAGATTTTTGGAGAGAAGTTGTCGCTTGGATATAACAGAGTTGCCTGTGGGTGTTTGGTGTTGCATAAACCCCAGTTCTCCAGGCTTTAAGTGAGAAGGAGTAACCTTTGAGGCCACTACACCTGACCTTCAGCAGTAAACAAACAAAATATAAGAAATATTGCAGACATGACATCACCCTTATAACATCTCTCAGTTTGAAACTATAAGACATTAATCCAAAACCATTTGGCTTAAAATAAATTTTGGCTTAAATTTGGCTTAAAAAATTGTGTGGCCTTCGTTTTGTAATGTAAGACCTTTCTTCTAATGCAAGAAAATGTGTAGGATATAAGCTTTGATGCAATATGTGACACACTAATGCAGCATTGTCCAATCTTATCCGGAAAGGGCCGGTGTGGGTGCAGGTTTTCATTCCAACCAAGCAATGAATGAAAACCTGCACCCACACCGGCCCTTTGTGGATAAGATTGGACACTGCTGCACTACTGTGTTTGTTGGTTTCTTGGGTCTTACAGTAACTTGCAAAAGTATTCAGCCCCCCTGTGGCTTATCAGATTTGTCTGAGAAGCAAATTATAAATACACAGATTTTTTTCCTGTCAGTATTTTTGTTGCAAAATCATGTGCTCTCTTCAAAGACAAAATTAATTATTGGGCAGCAAGTATTTCAGAGAAAAAACAATGACCATATGAACATAAGTATTCAACTCCCTGTGTTCCAAACACACCAGAGGAAAGATATTGGACTTATTATCTGCCTTCACTTATGAAATATTAAAACCCTGCAAACATTTTTGGGACAAAAACACCTCAGTTGAACTGTCATTGAAGAGACAGGATGGAAAATGAAGACTAAGATGCTTATAGCTTAGCAATTGCTTAAGCATATCCATGTTAAAGCCTGAGAGTGAGTAAGTGAAGATTTTTGGTTTTTGGTGTGATGACACCTATATCAAAACAAGCTTCAAAGTGCTATTTGTGATGCAAGCTTAAAGTCTGGTTCCTCTCAAGGTTTTGTCCTCATATCATCTCGGAGGATTTGTCCGTTCCACCAGCTTGCTCATTACATATACGCATTTTAATTTAAAACTGTATAATTTATATTCTATTTAAAAAACTTTTAAAAATAAAATGTATTTGAAATGAACCAGCACAATGCATAGCACCACGCCTACAGTGAAATATGGTGGTGGCAGCATCATGCTGTGGAGATGCTTTTTATCACAATTGTAAGGACAGCAGATGAAGAATAAAAATATAATATGAATGTTACAAGAAAACCCGCTTAAAAGAAAAAAAAATGTTTGGCAGAACTTTTCAGCAGGAAATTAGCCCCAAGCAACAAATCAAAGCAATGCAGGAGTGGTTAGAAACAAAAAGGTGAATGTTCTCCAGTGGCCAAGGAACCTGGAGCAAATCTGCCAGGAAGGATGGGTAAAATTACTTGCCAAACAGTGTGCAAAGCTGTTATTAATCTACCAGCCACCTACCCAATAGACTGATTTACATCAGCAAAAGCTTTTTGGTTTGCAGCAAAAAGTGGTTCTGCATAATTGAATTCTTACTGAAACAGCATTTCTGAAATACAAAAAATACTGACTGGAACAATCTGTTTAAGTGTTGTTTGTAATCCAGATGAATCTGATGAATTTTAATGACGTTAAATACTTTTGCAAGGTATAGTTTAGCCTATCCACCTCTCCATGCCTGCTGCTGTTCTAAATTCATTAGAGTCTTCTGTCACAGGGATGAAGTGGGTCAGAGTAGGGCCTTTGCTAATGGCTGCAGCACTGTCCAACACAGCCAGCAGCTTCTGCATCATCTGATTTCTCTGGGCGAGGGTCTGCCCTTCTGTGTCCTCTTCTTTAGGTACCTCCTGTTTACAGACAAATGAAGTTCAGAGGAATTTCATAAAATCGGTTTCATTAATTCATGACTTCCTGATGATTTACATTACTTCCTTTAAAGCTGCAGCTGCCTCTTGCAGGACTGTCTCAACCTGCCCTCGCCGTGTCTTCTCAGCCTGAAGCTCTGTTTTCAGTCTTGCAGCCTCAGCTTGTTTTTGGTTGAGATCGTTAACAGCTGATTCATGCTCCTGTCTGAGACAGTGGTCAAGCCACTCTTCAGATTTGACAACTACAACCAATGGTCATTAGGATGTGTAAGTGAGAATGATATAATATCACAGAGGTTTTCAAAAATATATCCCAGGTCAGTCTACCTACTAGCCTTTTTCTGGGTGTTGGGAGGAAATAGATCATGCTGTAAGGCAGCAATTCTACCCAATATGCCACCATGCCATGATCTTAACATAATAATTGTAAATGGAATTCAAAATTCAACACAACACAGAATAAATTATACAGAATTATTTTTAAAAAATCATATCTGTAGATATTATCATCAAACCTGAGGGCATCATGTTCTTTCTGTAGAATGGAGTGATTGTTCAACAGCTTTTGGTGCTCTTGTTTATGCTTGGCGTATTCTTCAAGTTCAGCACTCATTTGCCTGCACTTCACTGTCAGCTGCTGCACCACCTTCCAGAACAAAATAAAACATATTTTTGTTCATTTTAATGTTGCCCACGTACAAAAAAAATAATTTCAATTGAGGACAAATAGATAAAAGTCTACTCAGCGATATTGACAGCCCCTCCAAAGACATGACCCAAAACACACACCATAGACTAGAACACTGTAATGCTAGCCCAAAAATGGAAGCTTTCTAAATTTATGTGCATCATATTAAAAAAAAAACAAAAAAACTATACAATGTCTCATGTTCCTGATTGGCTGGAGGTTGCAGGTCCATTCATTTCTCTTGTGTGCTACATTAGGTTTTCCTCTGTGTAGGGATTTTATTGACAGCTACCAGAACGTGAGGAAAGTTCTCTGACTATACTTTAAAAACTTTGTAATTTGTTTTAGTCAACCTTTTGATTTGAAAGACTTTTCCTGGTCATTTCATTCAGTAACGGCTCCATGATCTCTATTTCTCTTTTAAGTTGTTTCTCTCTGGCCATCAGAGCATCATTCTCCATCATCAGCTCTTTGCTCCTGTCTGAAATCTGCCTGAGTTGGGTGGTCACCAAGATATTTTCATGGATGGCCCTCTTTGTTGTCTCTGGCATCTTTTTATCAGAGACTTTGCGAAATTCAGTAGCTACAGCAGCTACGTGCTGCTGCATCTCTTTCTTCAGTCTGTATAAGATGAGACAGGATATGTATGAGATTCAAAACAAAGCTACAATTTAAAGTAAGGAAGCACACTGAGCATTATCATCACACTGACCTGTAGTTGTCCAGTACAGCTTTTTTCTCCAGGTTGTAGAGAACAGTTTGATGCTCCTGCTTCTGCTGAACTAGTTGTTCTTTCAGAGACTCCAACTGAAACATAAGTTCATCCTTCTGCATCTGGAAATCCTCGAGAGATGCAAGTTTTCCCGCTGCCAACAAAAAACAAGGCCTGATCTGAGGATCTTTGTAAACTTAACCACTCTGATACACCATATTGTCTGTGATAAAGGTAACTTCTAGAACGTTAACTGAACAACATTAGGCTGGATATCAAGTTTGACTGGCAGAGATAATTAACAATTTGATCAAAGATGCTTTGCATCTAATTTAGTGGTGGCTTGAAGGTTTTTTTTTTTTTACCTAGGACCATGTTTTCAGAAGTGAGTTTCTCCTTAGTCTCTTGAAACTCACTCCGAAGCATGCTCAATTGCTTGTCGTATGACTCCTTCTCTGCATCTTTGACGGCTTGGAGGTCCTGAAGCTTTTCCAAGACATCAGTGAGCATATCCTCTTTTTGGGACAAGGTGCGTTTCAGATAGAGCACTATGTCCTTCTTTTCTCTCACTATATTATCGTAATTAGTAGAAAAATCTTTCTGACGAACCTCCAGCTCATCACATTTGTGCTGATACCTTTGAAGAGAAGGATAAAGGATTGAGCAAGGTGTTTGTTTGCAAAAGGGATGCATTTCCATTATGACTACAATGAGTCAGTTTTCAATGGGATGAGGTGTGGCAGCAGGTTAATTATTATCCTTTGCAATGGACTGCGATCAATGCCTTGGTTTCATTTTAACTTCCTTGTGTGCACTGAAGATGAACACACAGCAATTCTAAACTACCAAGTCTTATAAGTTTATTAATAATAGACAGTAGTTATTAATCCATGCATTTCTTATATTGCTTTTGGATACTGAGTGACAGTCTCCTGATTCTACTAAACTGACAGGTAAGTGTGTATATCTAAACAATAGAGGACTACATGGCTTCAGGCTAAAAATTTACCGAGGATATACAATGTCTTCTTTCAGAAAACAACTCACTCTGTACACAGAGAATGTTTGGAGCGTTCTAGCGACTATGCTTTTGCTAACGTCAACTAGCTAACTCAAGGTTTCTCACTTTTCTAGTCGGTCCTCCAAGTCTCGTATTTGAGCCAGGTAGAATTCTTTACCGCCCTCGGATAAGCCTTCATCCGGAATAGTTTTCTCTCCAAGAGTATTTTTCTTGTCGGTATTTTGCTTTCCATCTTTTTTAGGAGGCATAGTTATCGCGCCTCTTGTCTAATAAAGTTTGGAGAAACTGAGCAACAATAAACAAAAGCCAAGGTTACCCTTGGTTACCAGAGGGGGATATGACGTCATGTTAACAGAAATAAAGAGGTGGGATGTAGATATATATAGAGAATATGAGATTATTAATAAATAAAGATAGTTTATATACTTTTTTTTTTTTAAAAAAATCATGCATAAAATGTCTACTACAGTTAAAATTTGTTTGTGTAGCTAAATCTCACTGAAACATTTTCCACAAATGTGTAATACCAAGTCAAACAGTACAGAGTGTGTTGAAAGGACGTTCAGTCTGATTCAGTATGTTTGCATTTCTTAGGTACAAATTATCCAGTGAAAGAGGTGTGACATTTGGGAATAATGTTTTGGGACGTGTAATCAAATATAGTCCATTTGGGGATGAAAGATCAGCTAACATTAATGAGCATTAGATTAAACAATAAACACTTCCAGTAAGAAAAGAACTTATGTAACTTATATAATTGTAAATCAATTCAAAATTCAACACAAGACAGAATTAATTATACAGAATTAAGTTTAAAAAAAACATAGCTTGTAGATATTATCATTGAACCTAGGGTTAGGGCATCATGTTCAAATCCTGTGCAAGAAAACTCAATACATAAGTTGGGAAAAGGTTATAAATTTGTGGAAAAGGTTTGGGCCTCTTAATTCCTCTTAAAGAGAATTTGCAGTGTTACAATATACAAAGACTATACCAAGACATCCTGTACAACTGTGTGCTTCCGACGTGATGGGAATCCCCACATATTGATGTGATAGTCAGGTGTCCGTAAACTTTTGGCCATATTGTGTATCTTATGCACTATATAACATTGGCACAATCTAATGGTGGTGAAGTAAATAATCACAGTAAAAAAGATTTGTGTGTTCTTTCTCTGAAATACACATGCCATTACAGTCATCTTATCTGGTTCTGACAAAGACACTCTGTTATGATCGTTAATGGACAGAAGGACGAATAAGTTTGAGCTCTGTACTGAGGTCTGTAGGCTAACCTCTGCTCACTCCAGAAGCCTGGACAAACCAGTGCTGTAGGCTAGGGTCTGATTTACAACTCATTTTCTCATGTGACAAATATGCAAGAAATGTTCCATTTATTCGATGATAATTTTCATAGTACCATGAGCAAATAGGCTACCTAAAACCACAGCAGGAAACACTGGTTAAAACAGAAAAAAGGAAAGAAAAGGGGCAAAATAATACTACTATAGTAGTAATACTAATAATAATAACACTACTACTACTACTACTAATAATAATAATACTAATAATAATAATAATAATAATAATAATAATAATAATAATAATAATAATAATAGTAGTAGTAGTAGTAGTAGAAAGAAAGAAAGAAAGAAAGAAAGAAAGAAGGAAGAAAAGAAAGAAAGAAAGAAAGAAAGAAAGAAAGAAAGAACTTTGACAGGGCAACTTAAACTTGACTTTAACAAATCACAGAGACTAGGTCTAAAACTACATAATTGCATATAAAATGATATGCCAGTTAGAGTCTCCCACTATTTTTTATTAACCCGCTTGATTATAATTATTATAATATAATTTTTTTGGAGGCAACCAATAACGTTGCTCGCGAGCAGCCTAAACCCCGCCCTCTGTGCTCGGCTGACTGACGTCATTGGCTGGGTTTAGAAGAAGCGCCTCGCTAGAAGTGTCAAATCTGGCAGAAGACATCAAACCGCGCCTACACATGACCATGAAATTACCGGCTCTTAGTAAACCGCTTTGTTTTATTACCCCGTAAGGTAAGATCCTGAATATGTAAATGATGATATTTAATCGCTTTAGTTTAATCTCAAGCAGTCTGAATGATATAAATCACTGCGCAACAGAAGGGTGTGTAAGTAACTGTGAGTAACTGCTGTTTGTTTGGAATAATTGAGAGCAGAGATTTCTGGAACTTATGCAATCCTTGATCTGATCTTGTTTTTAAAAACTTGTTTTCGTAGAGCACTTGTGGAGTTTGGCATGACTCTGGCACACACACACATACATACACACACACACACACACACACACACAGACATAAATAGAGAGAGAGAGAGAGAGAGAGAGAGAGAGAGAGAGAGAGAGAGAAAGAATACAGATAATCACATCACTGGGGAGGAAGCCAGTAGTGTCTCATATAGGAACTGTAAGTAGCAATGAGAATCTGATATATGTGCCCAGCAAATCACTGCAATTCACTCACTTAAATAAAGATAGAGCATGAAAAGTGCTGTTACAGTATGCAGAAAATATTTCTAAATAAACACTGCATAGAGGAGAATGCTCTGGGATGTCCTTGGTAAGAAGCCCAAGCTTGTACTGTTTACAAACATGGCACATTAAATTTAGAACTTGATTTTTGCGCTGACAGTTTCCTTTACAGTGACATCGGTGTCAGGGTGACATTTCATTCCTCAAACTGCCTGCTTAATGTAAAACTGACAGCTATACTACACACATTCAATATCTTTTTCTGCATTTGACATGAAACACCGTCTTAAATTGGGAATTGGGAACTACAGTATAAGAAGATACTGCTGCTATTTCATGTTACCTCATAGGTCATGTAGAGCTTCAGTTGTTTATGCTGTGTTTACGGCAGGACTGAGCGCACATCTTTGTCTAAACACATCTGTAAAGCGTTGAATGTTTTCCAACACTGGCTGGGAACCATGTGCATTCTGTTTTTTAAAACCAAATGATGTCTTCATTTGGTTATAAAAGTCATTAAAAGTAATGTTGTAATCTCAAAATATCCAGCCTGTATGTGTATGTATGGGGCATGTGTTTACATCTTGGTGTGGATCAAATGCCAGGTATTCATATCCATGTGGGGAAAACTGCTTCTTAAACAAGAAAAACAAAACTCCTCGAGGAAAATAAAATAAAATAAAAAATCCAAAGCAGCCGATTTTTTTTTAGGTTAAGGTTAGGGTTAGATGTAAGAGCATAGAATAGGTTTAATTTGCTATTTTAACCAATATTAATGCAGTGGACAGTCCTTGCAAAATTACAGAGATGTGTGTGTGTGTGTGTGTGTGTGTGTGTGTGTGTGTGTGTGTATGTGTATGTGTGAGTGAGTGAGTGTGTGTGTGTGTGAGAGAGAGAGAGAGAGAGAGAGAGAGAGAGAGAGAAATCTCATGGCTGTGACTGGGGGCTGTTGCATATGTCTCTGTATAACATAACACTGGCTAAAACTATAAATGTACTCCATTGAGAAAGTTCGTCCCTGATGCACAGGGGATCCAAATGGTCATGGGAAAGAGCAGCACAGCCTGTTCCTCTGACAATTTCCTGTCCTGTAGCCACCTGGCATCCTCATGCAGAACATTCACAAGCCTGCACAAATATGTGCTCCTAGGCTACTACATGTTCTTATTGCAATATTTTTTATATATTTCTGATATTATAATTTTATTTATTTTTATCTGATAATACTGAGTTAACATTATATTTCAAATCTATGTTTTTCCCTAGTCCACAGTCATTCAGATATCATGGAAAACAGAGGTGAATATGTAATGGTAAGTATTTTTTTCTCTGTTTTGTCTTTTTTTCGGCTTCTAATTCAGTTTTTAACATCTAAGAGAAACTGTTGCGTGTTTGTTGTACTGAAATTCCTTCACACAGACACAGACACAAGGAAGAATCTGAGGACTGAGCAGTAATCTCTAATTGAGTTAAGATGCGTGACACAAAAGGGCTTGGATCATCGCCAGTATGCTTAGAATGCTTGTAGTCAGACTGGGTTTCTACAGACAACCACCCACTGTTGATGTGCTTATTTTATTGTAACTGAAAAAGTGGGATGCAGGCTTTTATACATGGAGTCATCTTAGGAGCACTGAAAATTCTTCTCACTAATTCTGTCTGGATCTTTTTGTTCACAGACACAGCTTTAAATTCACAAAATGAATGCTATATATCTGTTCCCTAAAACAGAGCAACTATCTTTTGTGCTTTTTGAATGAGTCCATGTAATGATGTTTTAGATAACCTACTGCTGCAGTGATATATTGGCCCGTTAACTAGTGTAACACAATGATGTCACCATAACAACTGGCTAGTACTGTAGATGTGAAGAGTCTGTCCCGTGAGAAGGAAAGCCTTGTCTCAGACAGCATAAACAAGCACAGATCTTCTGGCTTCTTTTGGAGGAATGGTTTCAAAACAGGATCTTTGTGTTTTTCTCTTCTGGAAGTTTTCAAAAGAAATGTGCCTATTGGACAGTGCATCAGAGAAACTAAAGAAAGAGCTGGAGGAAGAGCTGAAACTCAGCAGCCACAACATACAAAGTCATGGCTGGTACCATGGACGTATACCTTGGGAGGTGCGTCAGATTTTTACCCTGGGATTATGTTCATTAATTCTTTTCAGGTTTTAATTGACTAGAAATCAATTTGGCCAGATATCCAGACTTGGCTTACTATACAACATAGATATTAATAGTAGAAAAAAAGAAAATGTTTATATAAATATAATGAGTTTTTAATTTTAATAAATAAATTGTATATATTTTAATAAATTATAAATATACTATATCAACTTGTACCACGGCATTGTTGAATTCTCAATTTTGTATTAAAATTTATAAATATTCTCAATTCTGCTCTTCGGTTTCTATAACAGTACAGCTCTGAAGAAAGTTTTTTTTTTTTTTCCTGAAAAACGTTTTGTAATTCAAATCACATTTATATTCATGCTCTTCCCCAGAAATGTTATTTTCTCTCTATAGTAACAAGGCATTCACAGAGGCTTGTATGACAGATACTTCTCAATATAATGTTTCATCTTTGATAAGATTTCAGTGAGGAGAAACTAATTAAAAATGTATTAAAATAGTATCATGCCAGTACTTTGTAACAGTCAGCATAGATTCTGCCATGCATACTGCATTTTATCATTAAAGTGTTCATTGCTGCTGTAAAATGTCAATAACAGCAGTTTAATACTTCACAACAAATTATGAAACAAACAAAACAATGTTGTGCAATTCGTTGCAAAATTAATACTCGTAATACTTAGGAAACCAAACATTAAAGGAACAGAATTAACTTCAAGTTGTTAACAGTAACTTCACGTCGTTGCATAATACTGTCCCATTGTTATTATTTTTTCATATAACAGCATATCCTATTATGTTTTATTACCCTTTTCTGTTTTATTGTGTGCCTACCTCATGCATTTATAACTGCCTCCAAACAGATCTTTCCTTATTATAATTTATAATGCTACATAAATATTTATCTGCCATAAATCTTATCATATATTTGCCAGAATTCATTCTCCACAACAAGCCTGGACAATGTAATAGCACAACATAATTTAAAATTTTTGTTCTGTTGCTTTTGCCCTGTATTGGATTGTGCTTGTGAGGCAGGATACACTAAATTGTAACCTTTTCTTTCTTTTCATAAAAAAGCCATGTGGAAGGCAAACTTATGTATATCTTGGAAACTATATTTTCTCCATGCTGTTTACACTACAGGTTTCAGAGTCTCTAGTGCTACAGGATGGGGATTTTCTGATTCGTGATTCTTTGACCAGTTTGGGAGATTACGTCTTAACCTGCCGCTGGAATCAGAAGCCTCTCCACTTCTTAATCAGCAAAGTTCTGCTAAGATCCAGTGACGCATACACACGAATGCAGTATGTTCTGGAAGGAGAGCAGTTTGACTCTATTCAATCGTTGGTCCATTTCTATGTGGGCGGGCAAATGCCGCTTACCCAACACAGCGGAGCATATGTGATTTCCCCAGTCAACAGAACTGTACCTCTGCATTATCTGGAGACAATGTTTGGCCAGACTAGTCAGGAGGGGACACCATTAAACTCACCCGTGCACAGAAAGGGAAGTCTAGCAGTGACAGAGGCTCTGGCATTTGAGTTAATAAATCCTCAGAGGTAAGATGAACTTGGGTACTTAAATATGCACTGATTAAATAACAGCAAAGAATTTACTTTCAGTTTAGTATTAGTGCCATAGGAACTGATATGGTTCAAGTGATATTTCACACTTTTCTCACAGGGAGGCAGTCAAGAGCTTTGTTGGGACCTTGGAACAGCGTGTTGTAGTGACGTCGTCCCCAACCCCACTGAACACACGTAAGTGCTGTTATCTAAGGAACATAGTAATAAACTCAATTAGTATTAAAAAGAAACATGTTCAAATATGTAACCTCTGTTCTTAAACTGTAAAATCCGTCCTCTCTTTTTCAGTCTACAGACGTAGAAGAAGTCCATCGCGTAATAGAAAGTTTGTTGTAGTCCCTTCATCACCTGTTTTGCAAAGCCCCAACGACATGCACCTTTGTACCTCTCCAACTGAGAGTGCTTTCATCTATTTGGAGCCTACAGACAACATGTGGTTTCCCAGTACCGAGTCCTGTCAAAGCACTACTGCTGATGCCAGTGACCTGCAATCCAACACAGGCCTTTATCCACACAGTCTTGCTCATACAGAGTCACCCTTCAGCGAAAAAGAGGAACAGACAGTGCCGGGCTTCATGGACGAGGACAATGAGGATTATTTAATGCCACTTGTAACTGAAACAGCCTCCAGTTTCAGACCCAGCGTGTACCAGTCACTGCTGCTCCCTGCAGAAAATAAACCACTAGAAGCAATAGTGTTAAGGAGAGCGAAAGAGGTGCTTGTAGAAGCTGATACAAAGACGATGGCCATGCACATCACCAAAATCGACTGCATGGTAGGCTTGTTCATAGAGCCAAGTACTGTGTATATACACTATATTGCCAAAAGTGTGACACACCCTTGCATATTCTTAGACCAAAATTACCTAGACAAAAAAGTTCCAAGATGTTTCATAATTAACCCAAGTAAGAAAAACAGAGTAATAGTTTATAGTTCCCTCCAATAGTATTGGAACAGTAAGGCCAGTTCTAATGTTTTTGTTATGCATTGAAGATGTTTTGGGTTTGAGATTAAAAGATCAATATGCTACAGTAGATCAGAATTTCAGCTTTTATTTCCAGATATTTAAAATCTAAGTGTGTTAGACAACTTAACTTTAAGCACTTTTTAGCCTCACTGAAGACCACTCAAAATTTTAGCAGCAGACAGTGTATATAAGTGCCTTTACCTTGCTTGTGCATCATACCAGTATCCAAACTGATGCATTCTTCCTTTGTGATGTTTTTCTATGCTCGTACCACATTTTCTTTCAGTTGTTTGTTTCAGGGATTTCTCCTTTAGTCTCCTATTCAGTAGCTGATTTACTTTGCCAGTCTATTTTCACCTGATGAAGTTCTTTTGTTGTTGTCACTGTGTTTCCCGTCATTGATTTGCTGCATGATGAAGTTTCTCCCAAATAGAATGTATGCATTTCTCTGTAAATTGGTAGGTGGAATGTTTCTGTAGATTTCTGGATTCATTCTGCTGCTTATATATTTTGGGTCATGAAGCAGATCATTTATATTTCCACACTTTGCACTTTTTATAACTTTGATGGAGGTTGATCTTGGTTATAGAACTTTTGTGCCTCATTTCTCTACTTCTTTGTGAATTCCAATCTGACCTTCTGGTTCTTATTGTTTGATCAGTGGTTTGCATCTTGTGGTATATCTCTGCTTATATAGTTTTGACTGAATTGTGGATTGTGATGCCTTCACCCCTGACCAGTCGAGGTTGTTGGTGATGTTGCAGTAGTTTTTGTTTTTATCTTCACAGCTCGCTCTAACAATGTTTCTGTCATTAACTGCTGTTATTTACCTTAGCTGACCTGTTCAGTGACTGGTTTTTAGTACAACACTCGTTTCTTGCTTTTTCAAGGAAATCCATATTATTGTATTGAAATCCACGGCTTAAACAAAAAATAGACAGTTAGAAATATAGCCAGTCGCATGTTCCAATATTTTTTTTCAAAATATGGGTGGGTTTACACAAAAGGTTGACATTTTAAAATATATCCAGAAGAAATATATACAGAAGAAATGCAAAAAGAAATTTGATAATATCAGAATACATGAAAATAAATATTTTATTTAGTGGAAACCTACTGTTCACAACTGTTGTATTTGTATTTTTTTAAATCCCAATTAATTTATACTACAAGTTATTAGTTTGTCTTTACAGCAACAACACATTTTTAACTGTCTTTACTTCTTTATACGAAAGGATTTACATGATGACCTTTACTATAAAGTGTTGCAGCTATATTTATTTAAGCATCCCAGTGTTAATTGAATAAAGAGGAATACATTGGAAATGTAATAGATGTTTCAAAGTTTTATGAATGGATTTTTAATAAAAAGCATAAAAACTTTGAAAATGAAATGAAAAGTTTAAATTCTCTCTTCTATATAAAATACTACAGTATTTTAAGAGTAATACTACATAAATTCACATCACTAGTTATGATATAAGCTTTTCATGTATCATCCAGCATTGCATTATAAAGGGTTATTAAATTTTATGGCTTATTTCTTTATTATGAAGGCCCAGTGCAGGTATTCTAGGAAATGTATATCAACCATTAAAAGGGATCAGTGAAAAAATATAGCTTTGTAAAACTTTTTACAACTGTAAAATGTTTGGGTCCATGTTCGCTCATGGTAGACTGTTTAAACCATTTTTATTTTCCAGGTTGCTCGCATATTGGATTTTTCTGGTGAGAATACAAGAGGGATGGCTGTGAGCTCAGGAATGGAGCTGCTCACACTTCCACATGGCCACTATCTCAGACAAGACCTGCTGGAAAGGTGTGTTGACTACTAAGTAGCACCTTGCTTCTGACCCAAGCTTAGAACATAAAAATATCTTCAAATGAAAGTAAACTGGACTAAATAAACATAGTTCACTTCCTCAGGTTCTATACCATGTCCATCATGCTGGCTATGGTGCTGCTGGGTTGCACGGGCAGTGTGGTGGAAAGAGGATCCATACTGCATAAAATTATCTCACTGGCCTCTGAGTTGAAGACCAACCTGGGCAACATGTTTGGCTTTGCTGCAGTTATGAGGGTCTTAGAACTGCCACAGGTAATGATAAAGCAGTAAACAAAAGAATAATGCTTTAAGGAATAGGCAATGAATGTAACACCTCCACTCCATTTCTAGATTGTTCGGTTGGACGAGTCATGGATGGCTTTAAGGCAAAAATACACAGATAGTGCAGTCCTGTATGAAAAAACCTTAAAGCCCTATTTGAAGAGAATGAATGATGGAAAAGGTATACTCAAACCCTTGACATAAAAACACTCCGTTGTACTGTACCTTAAGAATTTTAGATTTGGCATTTTGAAGAGTGTATTTAGCAGTGGTTGTCCCACTGTCTCATTGTATTTTTGAAAGACTAATGTAAAAAAAAAAACACAAATTTTTGTCTACTTTGTGTTTTATTTCACTATATGCAATACATACAATGCAAACGCATACTGAGTGGGCATTGTGTGTTTGTTGTCTGTTTATAGCATCATGTTTCTCTTTTAAGCATTGACTCCACTCATTGTGGCTTGTCTTTTGTGCTCAGGGGCAAATAATCTCTAATCTATGTTATATAATGTGTGTATATATAATACCAAAATTAGGTCGATCACAAAATGTTATACTGGAAAAGATATTTAGTATTTATTTAGTCATTTAATATTGCTCCACAAAATTTTTCATTTGGGCCTAAATAGCACCTATAGCATTAACATTTAACAGAAAGGTTAACTTATTCATCATCCCTTCATATTTTTTTCAAGAGCTCTGTGACCCATCAGAGACGACTGTCCCTCATGTGCTCCCTCTGTTGCTCCTACTTGAGAAAAGTGCTGTGATTCTTGAAGGGTCGGAGTCCTGGGAGAGCCTCGAGTCTGGAATGGACACTGTGCTGTGTCACTTAAACTCTGCTCGTACCATTGCATGTCACGGTGAGACCTTCTGCGCTAATGCCATGGCAAAACTACAGGGTAAGGAGAACCTCAGCCCATGTATATCATTCAATAATATCATGCAATAATATTTAAGAAATCCCATATGCGATTGTCATAGGAAATGTAGGAAATGCTGTGTCCTTTTTGTTTGTTTGTTTGCTACATTTTTTCATAATGTCAGTAAGCTCGGTTTCTTAAATGCAGGTTTCCATGAGCAGCCAGACACACTTGAAGTTTTCCTGACTGAGTTTCAGATGCGTCTACTGTGGGGTAGACGGGGTGCAGAGGCAAGCAGAGAGGAGCGCTATGAGAAATTTGACAAAGTACTAACAGCCCTGTCCAATAGACTGGAACCTTCTAAGCAGGCAGAGTGATACATATTATACATGTCTCACGCTGAAATCTGTATATTTCTTTTTATTTGATGAATACAAGGAATACAGGTTTACACAGAGCATCGCGGAATAACATTTCTTTCATAATCTTTTCAACTTTTATATGTGTTTGTAAATAATGTAGATAAAAATACTATTCAGATTTGTATTTCAAAGTATGATTAACTTTATTTTGGTTTATATATAAAATAATCAGTCATTTCTTTATAAAAAAGTTTTATAAATTATGTTTACATTGTCATAACCTATATATGTCTTTATACTGACTGTTTGAACCCTTTTATTTCTCAGATTAAACCGGTTCAGTTGTCTCTTCTTTTATTGTTTGTTTTAATCAAACATTAAAACACAATTTCTGCTTTTTTTTTTAGCTACGGATGAATTACTGATCCAAGCCACCACTTTTAAATTTACATTTGTCTAATAAAACTAAAAGTATACAATACATGATGTGCTCATTTCAGGTTTTGGCAAGATAAAAACAATATTTATTGAAACAGACACACTGACATACTGGCAGGGTTTCATATAAATGAAAAAATACTGTATATAGGGTTTAAAAATGGGATTATACAGTATCTGGGGATAAATTAAGCTTTCATTAATCTCTAAACAACAAGATGTATTTATCTAATAGTTTATCAGTTTAACAGCACATGATTTTTTTTCTTATCTTAGACTTTGTAACTTGGTGCCAGCGTGTAGCTTATTCACGAGTTAATTATAACAGAGTCGTATTTATCATTTAATAGTCGTTTATGTATTCGTTTATTTATTTATTTTATTTAAGCTTTTTTTTGAGAACCTTAATGTCCAGTGAGTGAGTTGCATGTGAACAGACGCCTCTAGCGGCTAAATAGACCCTTCATCCACTAACTCACCATGGATCTGTGGTGTAACGAAGTTATGATGTTATTTACACTTTTGTTAATATATTTTATATCCATAATTGATTGTTTTGAGATGAAAACGATATATTGCACCATATCTGACAGCTGTGACTGCGATTTTAAACCAAACATACAAGGTACGTACGATAAATAAATACTGTTATCCTCTGGCTTTTTACAGCTAGCATGCTAATTTAGCTGGAAGTGTTAACTTGCTCTCTGCTAGCTAACTAATAGTTCATTGGCTTTATGCTAACGTGAGTTATTATTATTATTATTATTATTATTGTTATTATTATTATTATTATTATTATTAGGCTCCAGAAATGTTAAGTTTATGTATGTACTATTTATACCAAAGGTATTCGCGTTGCTAGCTATGTTGTTAGCTACAAAACTGTAACTCAGTTGTTATAAACTAGATAGCTAAAGAAGTAGTATATCAAACAACATTTGGCTAACAGTTTTTAAAAGACTGTCTGCATTTTATTCTTTTGTGTCCAGTTGTCCTAAGACCTAACAAGGAGAAGCCTGTACAAACTGAATGAGCTTGTATTCATACTCACACAAACTTCGGACAAACAGCGACTCCTTTAACTCAAATAACTTCCATTCCTCAAAACAAAGCAATTTTATAAACGTAATTGAACTTTTTAAATGTTCCACTTTATTAAAATATGCACAATAATATTCTGGCTCTTGTTACTTGTGCTTTCTGTACCTGAACATTGACCTAGGTCATTTTAGGAGGTTAGTCCACCTAGGTGTATGCGTTTATATACAAGACATATGGAGGTCCCTGAGCATCACATTGTATATATGTATCTATATGCTTCTGATCAGGAAATCTGCTGCTGTTTATACCGTTTGTTACACAGGCTTGGAGTGGGACCTTTATAAAAATCTGTATGGGCAGCATCTGGTGCAGGACATTGTTTCCGAATCAGTTATGAGTTTCCTGCAGAAACAGAGTCCAGACCGGCCGCTGGTTCTTTCCTTTCATGGAGCATCGGGCACTGGAAAGAGCATGGTGAGCGCTATGCTGGCCCGTCACCTGTATGGCACCTCCATGGGCAGCCCTTACATTCATCAGTATGTCCCCACCCTGCACTTTCCACTCGCTGACCACGTGAAGCAATACAGGGTAGTGTATTTTTATTACTTTTAGATTTTTATTTTTGTTTTGCATGTACAGTCGTATGCAAAAGTTTAGGACCCCTGACAATTTGACAGTTAAGCGTTGCATGGATTCCACTCAATATCAGAACTAACTGAACTGGAAATGTTTTGTAAGGAGGAATGGTCCAAAATACATTCATCCAGAATCCAGACAATACAATATAGGCTCAATACAGGTTATATGAAGCATCTAGAGGCTGTTATTTCTGCTAAAGGAGGATCTACTAAATATTGATGTGATTTCTTTTCTGTTGGGGTGCCCAAATTTATGCACCTGTCTAATTTAATTTTGATGCATATTGCACATTTTCTGTTAATACAATAAACCTCATTTCACTACTGAAATATTACTGTGTCTTTCAGTTATTTGATAGATCAAAATGAAATTGCTGTTCCAAACAAATATTTATAAATGAAAATCATGGAAATTGTCAGGGGTCCTAAACTTTTGCATATGACTGTATCTTTTTTCAGGTCATAATGAATGAATGAATTAGTCAAAACTAATTGTTAATAAAAATGGATACATACTAAAAATGTTCATTCTAAACCCAAAACTTTATGGATATTCATTTAGGCTTGTTTATATTCTAGATAGTATGTTTAAGTCATTTTGACTTTGGTGGTTTTTGTAAATATATAACAAAACACTAGTTTTTTCTCATTACTTCAGACCCAATAGTCTGATTTTTTTAGATCAAGAACTCCAAATTTACAGTCTAATTTATATTGAGACTGCTGGCATCAATCTAACTCGTGTGTAAAATATTGTGAAAATTGATAGACATCATAAGCAGATCTGCATTTATTGCTACGATATTTTACAGTTGTGCCTTTTTAAACCTTTTTCTTTTTCCTATAATTGGCTGAAAATATATTCACACATTAATGCAAGACCTTTTGAGCCCTATTCACTTTTGAACATTAAAAAGGAAGTAGTAAAGGCTTGCAGGAAGTGATATCAATTGTTTTCACACTGGAAAACAAGCATACTGGATCTTCGAGGATTACTGACTTATGTGACAGTCTATTACACATGTTCTCACCTTAGGTCAACTTTTTTATAATTTCTGGGTAAAATATAACAGCATTAATTATAATGATAAACTACACCTCACCTACTACAGCCTACATGAATTATGGCATGTTTCATGTAAAAATCTATAAGTAAAAGTGTATCATAGGCGTATAGTAAATAAGGGACTATTAGGGAATATTTCATTTAAAATTTAAATAAATACATCTGCTAGAAATCAGCAACACATAATAAAACATTTGTTAATACAAAAAAGATTTTTGTGGGCACAGTTTTATTTTCAAGGTTATTGCTGTTGAATTCTTTATGTTCCTTTATGGTCCTTTTGTAACACGTTTGCATTTTGCTCTTTTACTTAGTCAGAATTGAAGCACTGGGTTCAGGGAAACCTCACAGCCTGTGCTCGCTCTGTCTTCATCTTCGATGAGATGGAGAAGATGCCTCCTGGAGTGATTGATGTTTTGGAACCGTTCCTCGGGCCTTCGCATGTTGTTTTCCAAACCAACTACCGCAAGGCCATCTATATTTTTATTACGTACGTCTTACTGAGAGACTCAAAGTAACATTTTGCTCCAACACTTAGCAAAAGCAGTTGAGATACAAAAAGAAATGAGATTTTGTCAGATTCTTTTTCGCCATTGTTGATGTCTTGAACAGATTTTACTGTAGCTTCTTTTTTGGAGCATGCTTTTCTGATATGATATTACTTTGCTCAATCTAGTACAGCCGGTCAGGAAGTCATTAACAAAGTGACCCTGGAGAACCGACAGGCAGGACGAGACAGGGAGGAAATTCAGGCAGAGCAACTGGAGGAGGCTATTGCTGATGCTGTATACAACAACAAAAAAAGTAAGTGTGCAACTCAGACCAATACAGACTAGAACTTTTTTCCTATTTTGTAAAAAAGAATGTTAAATCAATGTAGTGGGTGCACCTGAGATTCGTTTATACTGGAATACTGAAATCATACACGGTCCTGAAACATCATGCAGAACCAGAATATACTGTATATTGTCATAAAAACACAGAAAAAAAATTGTTCATTCTTTCACTCTAGGTGAGATAGTAGTAAAAATACATAGATAGAGGGCACTATTTAAGAAAGATGTGAGTCATTTTAAGATGAATGTCCAGCAGCTTTTTATTAAATATAGTGGGAACCCTGAATTGTATACAGTTTGACTGGATTATTTTATTGATCTTCTGAATGAACATTGTTCCTTAGGTGGATTCTACCATTCGGAAATAATCTCCGCAAAGAGAATAGCCCGATTTGTGCCCTTTCTGCCCTTGTGTCGGCGACATGTGGAGCGCTGTGCCCATCGGGAACTGTGCCAGCGAGGCGAGTGCCAGCGCAGAGACGTGTCAGTGGCAGTAGGGGGCGCCATGTACTACACACCACAGGATGGCCAACATTTCTCAAGTACAGGCTGCAAGCTGGTACCTGCTAAAGTCAATCTCTTCCTATGAGCCCTGGGAGTGAAACAAGTGGACATGACAGGAACATCGAACCAGCTCGTGTTCAGCTGTGCCAGTGTTCAGGAACAGGTTTTACTTTTTGTACAGATACTGGTTGAACAGTAAAGCTCTGAGGACCATCTCTAAGATAGGTTTACAGGAACTAATCACATGCTGAATATCAGGGAAACAATCAGTATATAAAGATGTATCTAGGTTGACCTTGCAGGCAAGGATTGCTTCTATGAAATAGAAAGAGTTTCCACAGCTGCTGCATGTACCAAACACACAGCAGTTATGCTGCTGATCATTGTATGGGAACAGATGTACAGAGCTGCAGTCAGCTGACTGGACAGATTTGCTCAATTAAATGTGAGTAATTTTGTCTAACTAGAAGATTTTTTTTTTAGCTGACTTTACAACCTTTTTAAGTGTTATTTATAACTCGGAAATATCGGTGAATTTAATTAGCGATAGTATAAAAGGTACATGATTCCAATCCAATTCAAAGTTTGGACAAACCTATTATCAATCATTTCTTTTTTTTTTATTATTTCTTGCAAAAAATGTTTTAAAAAAGTAAACACGCATTCAGTCAGTTTTATCCAAACATTTGACTGGTACTGAATGTTGCAAATGAAGTACTATATTTGTTCAAAGTGCAAATAATCATTGTACTGCTTTTAAGTAATCTGTCTTCTTTTATTGTGGAATTTTAACTCATGCAAAAGTAAGTGTCATTGGTGGAGAATGGTATTTTCTTAATGCATTGTGTTCTGAACAACTGATAAGCCTGGATCAGGAACAACAAGGCTCCAGTGTCATCTGATATCGTTGGGCTTTGCAGTCAGATGAGCCTTCGTTTCAGTGTGAAAGATTTGATCATACTGTGTCAAAAAATATGTCTTGGGTAGTTTTGTAAACAAAGAACACATTTAGTTTCTTACAGTCTAATGTTTCATAACAGAATCTGAGAAGTTCTTCTTTTTATTATTGTATTGTATTGATAATACAAGTTGCCAAATATTGCTAATACACACCTTACACAGGACAAAAATCATCTTGAATTATTTCATTTTATAATATTATATATATATTTTATTTTTTTTTTTTTGGCAAATGCCATAAAAATGATCAGGCATGTTCACTTGGGCCCATGTAATTTATGATGATAGTGATAATTATCTGTCAGGGTTTTTAAAGAATTGAAAAAAGTGCAGAAATAAGTACTGTAATAATGTGCCTGAAACAGCATAAAAACAATTAAAAACTTGTGGCTCCAATTTTTGTCTACTGATGCATTTTATTTCTTCTCCAAATACATAGTATATACAGTAAGGGGAAATAAGCATGCAAACACTTTTGGTTTTGGCATTTAATATACGTTGTGTATCAATCCACCTTAAATTTGGACACAGTTTCAAAAGGTTACTTCAATTTCCTGAGGTTGTAAGGCTCTATGATGGGATTACAATTACAAGATTTTCTGTCAATAAAGTTAGGAGAATGACTAGTGTTTGACTGTGTTTGGGCTCATTGTCTTGAAATGTTTGTCGTTTTTCCAGATTTAGCTTCTGGTCCCAATGAGACCAGGTTAAATTCTTCTTTAATGGTACATTCACTCCAAACATGTCCAAACACTCATCTCACTCATTTTCCACCACTTATCCGAACTACCTCGGGTCACGGGGAGCCTGTGCCTATCTCAGGCGTCATCGGGCATCAAGGCAGGATACACCCTGGACGGAGTGCCAACCCATCACAGGGCACACACACACACTCTCATTCACTCAAGCAATCACACACTATGGACAATTTTCCAGAGATGCCAATCAACCTACCATGCATGTCTTTGGACCGGGGGAGGAAACCGGAGTACCCGGAGGAAACCCCCGAGGCACGGGGAGAACATGCAAACTCCACACACACAAGGTGGAGGCGGGAATCGAACCCCCAACCCTGGAGGTGTGAGGCGGACGTGCTAACCACTAAACCACCGTGCCCCCTACATGTCCAAACGATGTGTAATTCATATTATATATCATATATAATATATCATCATATCATGCTTTCTCCTCAGTTCCTCACTGTGGGTATGGTGTTCTTAGGATCTGCCTGAGATTTCTATTTTGTTTCATCTTTTGTGCCAAAAGAACTCAGCAGAGCACTTCAACACGAGTTTGAAGAATAGTGGAAACGACTGAGGTTTGTTAAATATTGTTCTCTATGAAACTGTTGGTCCTGCTTTGCCTCTGAGCACCATTCAACCTCTGCAACTGGAACAGAATGCAGTTTCAAGACTTTGCATGTTTGTCACACTTTAATGTTTCAGATCATCAAACAAGTTGAAATATTAGTAAGTAAGTTAGTTATTAGTAATCTTGTTAGTAATACGATGACACAAGTGAACACAACATTGAGTTTTTAAATGAAGGTTTTTATTATTAAGGAAAAACTAAATCCAAACGCACATGGCCCTGTGTGAAAAAGTGTCTGATGCTTTAAATCTGGTTGGAGGCTCTCCACTTACTGGATCTCACTGCTGCTGCTGATGGCCTTGCATGGACAACCTGGAGATATATGAACTGGTGTGGATAGAACCACTTGGAGATTATGGCACTGGCTTTGAACTGCTGTTGCAGTGGTCGGTTTTGTGCTCAGGTCTCCATCATTAAACATCAAGGAAATCTTTAATAAATTCTGAAATTATGCTGGTTTATAAGTTGCTCAAAAGCTCATGTTAAGGTTTATTCCTCATACCATCTCAGGGAGGTGTTCCTTGCCATCATTGCCTCCAGTTTGCTCATTAGGAATAAATATTAATTAAATGATGAACTTGTATTTTTTATTCAGAATTTTTATACTGTGTTATCCTTCATGTTACACCTGTCCAGGGACAATTACTTATGCTTCCATGAACTTTCCACCTGCATACTATCAGACTTCTTGTACTGACAAGGAGGTTTCTGGTGCTATGGTTCTGAAGCTTTTTCCCTTCTAGAGATTAACAACGTTTAACAGTGTTGGTACTTGTGTTGGCACTGAGAACTTAAGGGAGTTCCTTCACCTTCATCGTAAATGCTTCATAAAACCTTTCTAACCAATAGCAATGTTTATTATAATGACACCAGGTTCAATTTGTCCAGTTTTCCAGGATATATCATTAATCCTCGCAGATTAATAATGTGAAAATGATGTGTTGGATTTACTTAAAATATACATGCACCATTTTTGCGTCACACTTTTTAAGTAAATTCAACTTTATGTAAAATTAACCAGAAAACCTTTATGTGTACAAGTGCACTCAACATTCTTTACTACATCAGTTGTGTTTATCGGGTAACTTCAAGTTGTGTCAAATAAATATTTAAGCTCTTTTACATTTTAAAGACTTAATTAATTGAGTTAAACCAACATACAGTTTTAATTTATTTTAAATCTAGAGCTATTGAATAAATCTAAATGGTTTGCACTGCACCAAACATTCAGTGTCTTAAAATAAACAATACATACAATTAGCACAAAATAAAGCATTTTAGTTATGGACAGATTGTGATACTTTGCTGCAATGTAAAATAGCAAACCCAACAAACCAAAAATATGTATTTAATACAGCTGAAAAGCATATGACCAAGTCACGAAAGAAAGATCACAAAAAGTCATTTCCTTAATTTTTTCAACATTTGCAACTCTTCATCAAAGATTAACATTTCTCCATCATTTATTTTTTTGAATATGCAACAAATTGAGCAATTTTCACAAAAGCGAGTGCAGACTAAGAATTTGAGCCAGATGAGTAACATTTTGACTTCAATTCAATTCAATTCAATTGAAGTTTATTTGTATAGCGCTTTTTACAATGGACATTGTCACAAAGCAGCTTTACAGAACATAAACATAAAACAAAAGATAAACATAAGGAGAAGTATAAAGAATTAATATAATAAAAATTCAAGATATATACAGTTCACAGTGTGTATGTATGTATGTATGTGTGTATGTGTATTTGTCCCCAATGAGCAAGTCTGAGGGCTCAGGCAACAGTGGCAAGGAAAAACTCCCTTAGATTGGTAAAGGAAGAAACCTTGAGAGGAACCAGACTCAAGGGGAACCCATCCTCATATGGGTGACACTAGATGGTGTGGTTACAAATATACAAGTATCACAGAGTCCAACTGGAGCCGGTAGATCTGTAGACTTTTGCAGAAGTCTGTTAATGTTCTGTATATTTGTTTGCAACTGAATAGCTTTAGGAGAGGTGAATGTTCATTTAAGGAATTGTGGTATGTGCTTTATTTGTCATGTAGCTTTGTATAATGCAATTAATGAATTAATGAAATTGTTCATTTTATGATTAAATTCTATCTGAACTGCCAATAAGCAGTGCCTGTATGCACCAGATTTATGGTACCATGTGTAAAAATATTTTTAGATGTATTTATTGTAGATTTCTCTAAATACTTTACAATTTATATTATACCTACAGTATGTTACACATGGAATTGCATATTTGTTCCTGGAACTATCTATGCTAGATGATGCTAAAATGATAAGTTGGTTAATATTAAATAAATACAACTGTTTTTGTTGTATGGCCAAAGAACTGACTTAGCATTTACTAGTGATGCTTATTTTAGCTTGTCATTTATTATTACAAATAACCTAAAAATGCACGAGGGTGATATAACCAGGGTGTCCAGTTCAGTCCAGATGAGTAACATTGTCACTTTTGCAGAAGTCTGTTTTTCTGAGAATGGATCATTGGAGAAAGTTTACCACTGTCTAGCCCCAATAGACAATAATTCAAATGTTTTGAAATAATTAAAATGTGTATCTAAGTCATTAAGGGTAACTCAATGTTACATTTTGGACCCTATAAGATGTACCTTTTTGACTTTAATCTGTTTATGTTTTCTTTATCTTAAACGCAATTGTTGAGGCAGAGAATAGTTTTTTTGTTTAGTGTAATGTTGTATTATATATAATGTTGAGCACGTTTCCCTTATAAGTTCTGTTTTTTAAATTTTATCTTTGTTTATGCATTTTGCTTCATATTTACACCGTAACTATAACGTCAAAAGACATAAAATATGAAGTAACAAACACTGGAAGTACATTAAATAACAAAGTATGGTAATGCTTATTTTGTCTTATTGTATATCATATATTTAAAAATATGATTCCTAGGATGCACAGAAAGGCCCTAGATCCTGTAACATTCAGGTTGTTTATTATCTTTCCAGCTTTTGTCACTAAGGGAAGATCTCTGCTGAATCCACATTTCACCAGCTGTTACAGGAAATGAATCATTTCTCAACAGGAAATGAAGAAATCTGAGATGCTGTGTGGTGGTGGTCTTATAAGCTGGATATTCAGGCTGACTTAAACCTTTTTTAGAAGGACCTATACAAAGGTTTCTTAGCAGAGGATAAAGTTCTTACAAGTTAGCTTTTCTCTCCATTACACCTGCATACAAAAGCCTAGCATAATACCCACTCTGACAACTTCATCAGTCCTCATCTTTATGTTCAGAGAGGAAGACCGCAGTGAAGCACCTCACTCTGAATGCCCTTTCACCTCAGGGTACCATTTAAGGAAGGATTTTCCAATGTTGCAATGTCCTTACAAAAAAAGCTGGCTGGGGATAATACCTCAGTGACCCCTGTCCACTTCTCCACACTTGGTTTGACCCTCGTGCCCTGGTTCACACGCTCTTCAGGACGGCTGTCCTCCACTGGCCTCTGGCCTGTCCATTCACACACCTCTCCCTTCCATCCCAAATCAGGTTTAAAAAGGCACCTCACCACCTCCCCCAGCAACAATAGCCCACAGCTTTCTCCTCAACATCTGTGAGTTCCCCTCTGTCTCCTCATTTTCTCCCTAACCGCTCCATTATTAGCTCCCTTTCATTTGTAAATGTGGCTGGTCACAGTGCTGATGGTGCTTTCATATGCGTGGCCGGGGTCAGGAGAGAGCCAGTGGCCGGCCAAGGGGTGGGACCGGGGTTGGAGAAGGCCCTGTGTGGCCCAGGGATGAGGGAGCATTGCCACAAAGAGGGAAATCCTTTTGAGGTGCAGTCATTCGGGACGGTTGGCAAAGGCAACTTTTGCTTCCCTCAGCTCAGTGCTATGCTTTGGTACAAAAGTATGTTGAAACATTGCAAAACAACTATTGACATCCAGTTTCTCTCAACTAAGACTCTGTTAAATTGTACTGGACACTGTCTTTTTTCATTTTCATCCACAAACCCAAAAGCAATCATTGAGCACCATTGTAAAGGCCAGTATTAATTTAGTCTCACACTGAAATGTTTACACTGTATCTATCCTTTGTGTGATCATTGGGGGGATTGTATGCCATTTCGTTTCCATTCTTAACGCAACAATGGGTGGTCTTGGTGGCAGTGCAGTCTCCAGGACAACAGGTGAACAAAGAGTGACGGGAGGAGGGAATGCTGGGAGAGGGCTGGAGGACGCAGTCAGGATGCCCTTGGCCTCTATGTGGTCAGTAGGGGATATGGGCCTCTCAAGGACATGGGAGAAAATGACTGTCAAAACAGTTCCCTCTTCCTATAGCCCAAAGTGATTGATAAGCATCCACCCCTGAGGGAATCCCCCTCAAAAAACTAAAAAAGCTTTGACATTGTCACATTTTGCTCTTTCCAGATGATATATTGCCTCATTTGCTCTCAGGAGAAGTTACAACGATAAGAGTATCCACTGGCACAGCAGTAAGGCAGTATTGCTTCTCATTTCAGCTCACTGGCTCTTTGCATAAAATGAGGTCGTAAAACTTTCAGATCAGCGTTGCTAGTGCTAAGGAACATCTGTGAGGGGGTTCATTCTTGTTAATTTTCTGTATATTCGTTTGCAACTGAATAGCTTTAGGAGAGGTGAATGTTCATTTAAGGAATTGTGGTATGTGCTTTATTTGTCATGTAGCTTTGTATAATGCAATTAATAAAATTGTTCATTTTATAATGAAATTACTATCTGGGTTGGCAATAAGCAGTACCTGCATACACCAGATTTATGGTACCATATGTACAAAAGATTTTAGACATATTTACTGTAGATTTTTCTAAATTCTTTACAATTTATATTATACCTATGTTACACATGGAATGGTATTTATGTTTGGTTCATGATGCATATTTGTTCCTGGAACTATCTATGCTAGATGATGCTAAAATGATAAGTTGGTTAATATTAAATAAATACAACAACTCTTTTTGTTGTATGACCAAAGAACTGACTTAGCATTTACTAGTGTTGCTATATATTTTAGCTTGCCTGTCATTTATTATTACAAATAACCTAAAAATGCATGAAGATGACATAACCACGGTGTCCAACTCAGCTCAGAAGGGTGTAGGCCTACAGAGATGATTGTTTTCCTCTTCTAATACATCACATTCGGTCCATGATGGTTTTCAAAATTAGCTGTATCAGGTTTGTAAAATCAGGTAGAATTAATAAAATTGCAGAGCTCCAATGGTTCTATTGGACCGAAGCTTCACTTTATACATAGTGTGCAAAGTCTATACTGAACTATAGATATAAAGGTAGGAACCAATGTAGTGTGGAACTGTAGCATAAATTTTAGAGGGGGGAAAAGAAACTGGGACACAGGAAGCTGAGCTGGAGCATATACAACACTGTATCCTATGTGTGTGTGGTGTGTGCTAATTTTGTCTCAGGGTCATTTTCATTGAATGGTGTTGACTTTTCTATTTTATGGGATGTGCAATTAATTTATAAATAATGAGTATGAATTAAAATGTTAATAGGGCTAATTAAACAATGGTATTGGCAGTCTCTTATTACACCTCTGCTCAAGTAGAAGACAATATCTCAATAGGCTGTATCTGCATAAAATGAAAAATATAATTTTATATTACACCCCATTACACAGATCATTGTATTAAAATTCTGGAAATTAAAATTCTGCATGCATTAATAGAATTAAAATGTGACATCTTGCAACTTGATTTTTTTTTTTTTTTTGTAAATTGTAAAAAATACATGTAATTGCTTTTAAAAAGCCACTCTTATTATGTAGTCAATTTATTTGTAATGTTTGATTTTTAATTTATCCTAGTATATCTCCTTCAATGACCCAAAAAATCTCATTATAATACAATTAACTTCTTTACATTCTGTAACTAATAAAATCAGGTAGAGTTTGTTTGTTTTTTGTTTGTTTTGTTATGGTACTATTATTAACTTTTAACTATGATAACAAAATATTAACTATTATTCAAATTGATGAACCAATAACCCAATGAATAAATACGATGCAATCATTTGATAATAAATAAATTGTATACTTTCTAATTATTCTTCAAAATTTAAATATTGGATTTTTAGCATTTTTTTAAAGGCGATTTTTGTCATATTTTAAATGAAATAATGTTTAATCTGCTTTAATCCAACTCGCCCATATTACTGTTCTTAGATACTTTCCCTTTATTCAATGTCAATAAATTTCACATGCTTATTAAATCGTTCCCCGAAAAATCCTGCATATTTTTTAGATGCACGATTGTTATATTTGCGACACCTCGTGCGTTATGAATATATAATAATAATAATAATAATAATAATAATAATAATAATAATAATAATAATAGAAGCATATATGAGGGCAGAATTCATTCGTACACGTGAGAAGTGACAGTCAAATATATGGTTTCTTTATTTAAATACAAAAGTGTGTACAAAATTGTTGACTCTTTATAGGCTAAATATATAAAAGATATATAAGGCTATATATATAAAAAATTATATTTACAGAACCATAGAGCATAATTTATACCATGAGAACTGCTAAAAATTAAGTAGAAACAAATAAAATACATGTGATTTTTTTTTATTATATATATATATATATATATATATATATATATATATATATATATATATATATATATATATATATATACACACACACAAACATATATACATACTGTATATACACAAGGCCTAAAGTTAAACTGGTGTAATTCATTTTGATTTTTTAAATTGTGTAAAATAAACAATAATAAATTAATAAGTAATAGGTAATAAATTATCCCATTCTATTTACTTTTCAAAGCGTTATTCTGATGCTCATATATTTTCGCAGTCATTTGTACATCTAGGAAACACAGCAGTTTGGACATTTTTGCAAGTCGTTAAATAAGATCGTATATACAGTGTGACAGTAAACAGTAATGGGAACATTGTGCAGTTTATGCACAAGACGCAGAAGTGTGAACCAGCAGCAACAGATGTCCAGGCACAATTCTCGATTTACAACTCGACAGTCACAAGAATTGCGTTTGGACAATCAGTAGCTCAGGCTCAGTAGCTCAGGCTCATATAAACCTCTCAGACAGAAAACACTCATAAACAAGTATTTACACACACAATTCCATGGATTATTAAAGAAGATTCCTTTGCAGTATCCTGGTAGTAAAAAAAGGCAGAAAACAGAGACACTATCTGTAAATAGGGAATGAGCTCATTTTTGGTGAAATGCAAGATAGTTAATTCGTGAATTCGTAAATGTTACATATTATTATTATTAATAATAATAATAATAATAATAATAATAATAATAATAATAAACAAAGTAAAATCTTGCTAATATAACTGACAAAATAAATACATTACTTTTTAAAGCACTGACTTAAAAATAACCTAATAAAAATGTATGCACTGTAGGATTTGAATGCAAACCTCGAATCCAATTCTAACTATTTTTCCCTGTAGATTTGACAGAATTCTAAACATCATTAAAATGGATTTTCACTCTGTATTTGCAATTTGGTGATTTTTGCAAAGCCAATTCGTTTCCGTTGAGCCAAATAAAAAATGCATTTCGTTCTCAATGGCCCGTTTTTCCTTCCCCCACAAAAAAGAAAAAAGAAATAGTAATAGTAATACTGGGGATTAAAGGATGAAGGGGAATAAGTGTTCGAATGCGTTGTTGATCATCCCATATGTTTGGTGGTGCAGCGTCGCGAGCCGTTAGCCGTTAGCTTAGCGCCGGAGAGCCGTTCGCCATTTCTGCACCTGTTAAAGATGCTCAGTGTCTCTTGTCAGCGCAGCAAAAGCCTGTTTCCCGGTTTCCAAGCACACGTCCGGAATTCCTTGAGGCGTCGAAAGCAGATTTCCTTTGCGATATTCGTCTGCTGCCTTGAGACCGGTGTCAAGAAGAAGAAACAACAACAACAACAAAAATAAAAAAAAGTTCTTCAGGGCATTCCAGGTAAAAATGAGTTAATGCTCGGGCTGTTAGCGGAGCAGCACTGAGTTATATCCCAGACTGAAGGAGCTCCGGTACACGACGCGAGCTATAAAGCAACAGGAGAAAGCAGCGAGAGGACACATCCGTTTCAAAGGACGCCAAAGAGAGAGAGCGAGAGAGAGAGAGAGAGAGAGAGAGAGAGGAGCTGGTGCGCGCATGGTACGAGCTTTCAATGACACCACGGCGCCCATTAAAATGGCCATTGTGAGGCAGAAGGGCTGAAGCTGCTCTGTTTCATTGAGAGCCGCAGCTGCCCCTTAAAGCCACAGAGCAATTACAATCCAGCACTGTACCCTCGGTGCCAATTACGCATTGTGCAGCGCGGTGACGTTTGCCTCTGCTTGTGCGCCCCGTACAAAAGGATTACCTGACACTCTACCACAAAGCGAGCTGTTCATTAACACTTTGGAAACGGACTGTTTTTACAGGCGCGCATTAAATCCTTTTAAACTGGAAGTGCAGTTTGTAAAGCACTCAGGGCTTAAAAGCTCATCCTATCATCACTTTTTTTAATATCTTATATATTTTATTTATCACTGATTTCCCCAGCAAAAAATATCACCACTCACGTACATGAAATAATAGCTTTAGAGGATCTTAACACTGCATAATAATCTCATTCACGTCAAGTCAAGTTCGAGGCTTTGTTGTCATTCCTCTCAACCCAGGCAGATATATTGTTAGGAAAGAAATGTAGTTCATCTGGACTCACACTGAGTTCCACAGAGACAACATGAGACAAGAGGAGAAGTAACAGTGACAGACACAAATAAATGCAAAACAATAGTTTATACAATAGTGAACTAAGCTTCACAATCATCAATACAATACACTGGAAAGAAGTGTATAGAAGATGATCATAAAGTGGACTGTGATTATGGATTTGATGGATATTAAGTATCTAACAGCAGATTTTTTGTACATACAGTAGCATGTTTTTTTTAAATACTCACCCTATAGACACACTGCCGAGAGAATCCTACTAGGAGATTTATGATTATTTTCTTTCTTTCTTGTTTGGTTTTGTCATTATTAATTCCCCCTGAAAATATCAATTTGTCTGGTCATTTTTAAACATTATTTTGTCTACAGAACAGATCATTTTGTAGAGGGAAACGCTCCATCTAACACCTTAAGAGTTCTTCGGTTTATCATTTAAGATGGACACTGAAAGGTTCAAGAAAGAAATTGCCCAAAATATGTTTCAATAATTCAGCAAAGTCCCACTTTAGAAATTAAAGACAAATTAATAGTTACAGTGTACTAGCCTTAAATTTTAGATGGTTAGAATTGAATAATTATAATAATAATATAACTGAAAAATTTGTATTTAATAAAGATGATCTATTGAATAATGAGTACTGTACAGTTGCAACATAAACTCAAACCATGAGTATGTATGCTTTTGCAAGCGTCTTTTGCTAAACTGTGGACACCCCCAGTGAGCCACACTAGACTCTCTACTGAATAAATTAACAGTTTTCTTTTAGCCTAGTGACCAGCCGGCCCATGACCTCTGACCTCCTAGCGAAGGATTGGTAGAAGTATGATTGATCTGACCAAAGCTGCCACTCAGTGAAGCTGGGAAAAGTGTGTGAAAGAGAAAAGCTGAAAAGAGTGTGTTTTTTCAAGGCTCTGAAGAGAGAATGCAAGAGATCTATCATAAGTATTAGAAGTAAGGCTTGTTTTCCTTCCACTATTGTCTCTTTTAGTGAAGGAAGAGCTTTTGATGTCTGATCTTGAGTTTTAATTTAGATTTGCTGCCAGACTTTGATGAAACACCCTGGTTTATAAGCTTACACACATTTTCATGTGTTTCAAGTTTCTAAAACACCGGCTTGAATTAGAGCTTCATTGTGCATGAGTGTATCTTATTAATGATTTTGATTACAACACATTTGTCACTAAAAGAGCTGTGTGAACAGTTGACAAAATTTGTGCCTGTTTTATATTAAAAAACAAACTATCCCAAGAACCGATGAATACCTTATGATTGGACTTATCTTTTGTTAACAATGAACAAATGTGTACAAAAACATAATAAAATGATTGTGTAGAAAGTTTTGGCGATTTCAGTAAACTAGACCATGCACTCTTTTCTCACCAACAAAGTAACAAAACATCTTCCTGTTTCTATCTGATTTGACTGATGTTTTGCTTTTATGACAGAAACCTACTGCTTGTATTTATGTGCAAGATGGCGCGCCTGACAGCATGATGGTGGTTATAGCTTTGGAAGCTGATCTGTTGAGTAGAATGTACAGATGAGAAGATGAGAGATTTGAACAGACTAAAGTTTTTTTTTTTAGGTAGAAATGAATTGTCACTGGCATCACAATCAGCAGGGAGTCACACAGTATTGTGTGTAATATAGAAAACGAAAAAAAAAGTCATTTAAGAAGTCATTTTCAGCATTATAAAATGTATTTTGGATGCAACTAAAGATTACATGGTAATTATATAAAGATTATTCAAGTTGGCTGGGCTGGATTAAATGACACGCAGAATGACCTGCATAATTGAGATACAACGTGTGTTGTTTTAAAAATGTGTTTTAGTACAAAGGCATTTTATCCTGTTTTTTTTTTTTTTTTTTTAAACTTATCTTAACTAAGACTTATCTTAACTTGACTTAAATGCACTGAATAGACACCAATGTTACTACCAGTTCCTGTTGCCAGATGCTAGTGAATCTATAATGAATACACAAATGAAGCATAATCCCGTTTCTGTGCACGGCCATACAGGGCAAACCCTCTGTATGTTATTCCTGCTTTTACTTTATGATATACGTCTATATACTGGTCCCCTCATACACACTCATACATGTTCTGCACATCCCGCAGAAACAAAATACATGTGAATGTACTGAATAAAATGTTTGCATTCCTCTGTGTACTTCTATTTTACAGTGTATCTATTCATTGGAAAATTAGGAAATTTAAAATGTCAATCTTGTGTCAACAAGACAACAATCTAAATCAAAAGGCAACAGAAAAATAGTTTTTTCAGCAAAGAACTAAAACTGAAATTGGTACTGGGGCAGGTCAAGAAGCAAAATAAATAAGCAGGATTTTAGTTTTCTTTGCTCCGTATACAAACGGGTGTTAGAACAGGACAAGGGTTTCTTTGCAAACATTCACATAAAACTATATCTAGGTATTAATACTTATTCCATTAACTAGTAAGGCTATCAATTACCTACCTACCTTATGGTATACCCTTCACTTGCCCTTTCTGGGAAACCATAGTTTTTTTTTTGTTAGAAAGGAGAAAATTTAACCGTATAAGGCGCCTGCAAAGATGCTATAAGTACATAAACACTACACTACTACACTATACTACTAAAAGTGAACTTTCTTTAAAGCTTATATTGTTCTTTATTTGCCTGTCTGGAATTAGGTGCGTCATTCCTAAAAGTAATAGTATTTACTCCAACCCTCACATTTGGACACGTTCTCCGTACTGCTATCCATCAGTTATTTCAGATGGAAGAAATGGTGTCTTGCAGCACTTGTCACTGTTAGCTCAATGTCAGCTCCTTTATAAGCTCTATTCTGCCTCATTTATTCCCTGCCAAATAAATAATGTCATTGTAAAATACACCATTGTGGACAAAGCTACAAGAAAATAGAGCAGAAGCTGCAGACTAACACAGGGAGATCAAATCTACATTCAGAGTCTGGTAACGTCTGATAAAGGTTCCAATCGTGGTCGGCCAAATATATTACAATATAAATAAATGAAATAAAAAATACATAGAAGTAAATTATAAATCAGTTTGGAATCTGTGTTCTAAATAAAAATCAGCATTTAAAAAATGATTGAATCGAATTTTTAAAGGAAGGACCAATCACTGTAATTCCACTTGTGATAAACACAGATGTGAAAAGTCATGGCAAACTCATTACTGACTAAACTAACGATATAGAATTCTTCATCAGCAAGCTAAACTGCACTGTAACTATGTCTAATTCAGGGGTTACATTTCAATAATTGAATACATTTTAGAAGAGCTGATGAGTTCATGTGGTATTGCATATCAAATCATCTACAATTTGGTAAAACTACTGATATTTTTGCTACAGCTCACTTGACACCGGACTATACTGAATACAAATTCCTAAAACAAATTTGGCACCTCTTGTTTAACTAACACAACATTTCTACACAACTATTATATATATTTTAATAACTCTTATTAACAGTAGCCTAAAGTAAATTACATTGTTCTCAGGTATTAGGATTTAACTTTTCTGTATGTGTTGAGTAACTGTTTTCCCTCTCACACTGCCAAATGTCCACTTAAAACCGAACTGTCATTTATTCAATTTTACAATACAAACATCCACAATCAGCAGAGTCATGAGTTTATAATCATTAGCTTATTGGCAGTTCAGGTAAGTTGTGTGTGGTTTTTTCCTCAGGCTCCTTTACTGACGAAGGTGGCCTCTTTTTCCTTTTCTGTGTTTCTCTACTGCCCCCTGCTGGAGTTGGTTGGAGTTGTTGCTCTGTGATTTGCTTTAATAAAACTTCTACACTCTGCTCCATGACAAAGCTTAACGTGTTCTGCTCTTCTTTAGAAAACCTCCCCAAAACATGTCTGTTCACGGGTGTGTTTCCTGAGGGTCTCCCGATCCCGATTCGCAGTCGTGGCATAACCTGTGACAATTACAACACAGTATGAAAACTTCAGATATGACCTTTGGACTTGTTTTTTTCCAATATTGGTTTTCAAAGCAATTGGAGACTTACATCGGTGTGAAGGCAGTCGATACAGGACCGGACACCGTTGTGACCCCTGTCAATAAAACAATAAGAGAGACACAAGTCTCAGTGCAAGAACATTTATATTTTATTGTATAATCAGCACCTGACTCACAGACTCCATTAGGATGATTATTAAGGCTTATAAGAGGTGTACACAGGACTATTTTTAAAAATCCCAGTCCTGAAGAAATTCTGACTTGTTTCTAGCCTCCACAGTTATTATTTTTGATTACACCTGTCATTTATAGTCCCTATTTAATTTGCTGCTTCTAGTTCTCGAAATATAAACAGATGCATTTTGACCTCTCTCTCACTCATTTTCTACCGCTTATCCGAACTACCTCGGGTCACGGGGAGCCTGTGCCTATCTCAGGCTTCATGGGGCATCAAGGCAGGATACACCCTGGATGGAGTGCCAACCCATCACAGGGCACACACACACTCTCATTCACTCACGTAATCACACACTACGGACAATTTTCCAGAGATGCCAATCAACCTACCATGCATGTCTTTGGACCGGGGGAGGAAACCGGAGTACCCGGAGGAAACCCCCGAGGCACGGGGAGAACATGCAAACTCCACACACACAAGGCGGAGGCGGGAATCGAACCCCCAACCCTGGAGGTGTGAGGCGAACGTGCTAACCAATAAGCCACAGTGCCCCCCCATTTTGACCTTGACCAGAAAAATTTATCTACTGAAGATAAATGAATCTTGTCTTGGTGATGAATCTTGTCTTTGTCTTGTAAGCTTCGTATCTCTGTCTACCTGTTTAAAAGTAACAAGCTCTTTTTTCCCAGATTTTCCATAACACTATAAATTCTGAATCATGCTCCCAATGGTAAAACCCAGGTTTTATGAGTGACAAATGATACGATTTAGTCTACTAACTTAAAAAGGCTCAAGAACTCTAAAGCACTAAAAACGGCACAAAAATAGGCAGAAAGATAGATTCTGCAAACTGTGCCAATGAGTGTAAATCGCAAACAGGTGAGAAGATAACGGTCACAGCTCAGTATTTGTCATTTACATTTATGACATTTGGCAGACACTCAATCCAGAGCAACTTACATTTATCTCATTTATACAGCTGAGCAATTGAGGGTTAAGGGGCTTGCTCAGGGGCCCAGGAGTGACAGCTTGGTGGCTCTGGGATTTGAACTCACAACCTTCCGAGTAGTCCAACACCTTAACCACTGAGCTACCATATCCCCACTTGTGTACTAGAATGATTAGTTTATTTTAACTAAATTAGATTTTGTTAATACACATGTACACACTTTGTGTTTTTTTTCGATAACGGACTAGTATTAAATTAGAAAAAAAATTAGAAAAAAATAAAATTAGTTAATGTTAATTTAAAATTTTTTTAAATTAAAAAAAAAAAACAGGCTCTTGTTCAATTAGTGTTCCATTAGTGTTAGCCTCTAGTGAATGATCAACATAAACAAATTCAGCATCTGTTTTTAATCTGGGATTTGACAAGTGACATGATGAAACTGCCCAAGTTAAAGTGTTAATTTCCCTTTATGTAAAATATCTTAAACAAGTGTTTCTGACCTTGCACTCCCTCCATGTTTGATGGCAAGTTTTCCAAGCGGTTTGTCAAGTTCATCGTGTACCAAGACAATGTGTTCAGGTTGAATAGAAAATCTACTTGCTGAAAAACAAAAATCAACAACAGTAAAAAATAAAACAGATATAATACCCAGATCTTTGCCTAGGTTATTTAAACATCCATGAACCAATACAGTAATTCACTCATAAATTGAATTTGTGAATATTAAGTATATATTTTAATAATGTATGTGTGAGACACTTCACACTCACCTGCCTTCGCCACACTCACGCCATTGACATTCATGAGCAGTTTTGGCCGGAGAAGCACAATTTGTGTGTCTTGAAAAGCCGTAACAATAACCTCTCCTGATACGTGTCTGTCTGGTTTCCACTGATCAGACACTTGCAGAGTCTCTGCCAGTGCTGCAACCACAGCCATGCCAACACTGTGCCGTGTGCCGTTCATACCAGGGTTCCCGAGTCCTACCACCTGAAAACATAGCATACACAGATCAGAGAAGTGAAGTTCCCTGTGGATTTTCCTTCAGTTTCGTTTCAATACAATAAGAAACAGATTAAGTAAGAAATAAATGAAAAAATGTAATGGGCAGAGAGACGGGGGCTCTCTTATAGGAAAATCAATCAATGATGGAGTAGCTATCTTTAAGGTGATTCATTTCCTATAACAGCATGACACATGATGATTTATTCTTCATACACCTGGCAACATCAAACCCATTTTTAAAACTTGTTCATGATTAAAGCATGTCAACCCCACAAGTCTCTGTGTATGACTCGATACTACTGAAACAACATTACAGAATAAATACCATTAATATAAACCTATCATTTATTGTATGTTATATCCGTAACTACTGTCAGAGACTTTCAATCTTTTTTTTTTTTTTTTAATTAACCTATCCATTTTTTTAGACAATTAATACAATTTGTTTATTTATTTTTTAAGATATAGTGAGCCTGGTTTGTTTACAATCTTAAACTTGTTTGGGGACATTTTGAATGTATGTTATGAAAATGTTAATTGAGTAAGTTAATTAATCAATGTGTTACTGTTGAACCCAACATTTAGTCATCTTTATTCAGAAAAATTGAGAATGAAAAGGAAAAATAGAATATACTTTCAAACAAGGCATTTTTTTTAAAAAAAGTCAAAGCTGAAAATGACTTACCAGTTTCTTCCCTCTGGAAGTGATTGGTGTTATTTCACTAGACATCTTCTCACAATGTAAACTAGCTGAATTGCCCAAAAGCAATTGATTAACCATGTTAGTTATGATCCTCCTCATGTCATGGGACAGTTGATGAAGTGTAATATTTTGACTGTAATGTTAATGAACACAGCTCCCTAACACTCAGTCCACTCCTTCATAAATCCAACTGCTGGTAGTTTTTAAGGAAAATCCTTTCATCCAAAACGTTCCTTTTCCTTTCCAGTAAAACTCACACATGTAAAGAACATTGACAGATGTTAGCATTACCGGTTAGCATTAGCATTTGGATGCCAGATATCGCCAAATGACACATATCAGGATCAGAATAATACAAGTACGCATGCGCATACAAAAAATATGAGAATAAAAAATAATATATAAAAAGACACATATGTAAATACGAATAGACAAAAAAAAAAATAAAAAAAAAAGAAATTGAAAAAAACAAATAAATGGTATGTACAATTGTGCTATAGATTATAGAATGGAATAGAATAGGATAGAATAGAATAGAATGCAGTGATGTACGAGGATAGAGGTGGAAACAAATAAATATAAGATTATTTCACATTGTTATTGCGTGTCTACTGCTTTCCTGCTTTATTTATTTATTTATTTATTTATTTATTTATTTATGTTTCGTTAAAAACCCATATTAAATCTGTAACACCTGCTGCACGCATACTTTGTTTTTTCCACGACATGGCAACTTAGGTTTAAAGCGCGTCATCAGACAGGAACATTGTTAGACGCTGATGCTGAGTGCGCCATCTAGAGGATTAAACAATGATTCGAGCACAAATAATCTTCACAATAATCTTCATCTTAAAAAAAAAACTCAGGTAGGTATTTCAGTGGTTAAATTCACCTGTTCAGTTTATCTTGTCTGTAAGATACAAGATGTGAGTTGCCTGAAATAAACATGTCGTGTTTGGCTATTAAATAAGTAAAGATGAATAATTTATTGTAATTTTTTATTATTATTATCACTGGCTTTATTATGAGTGTTTCAGGGCCTCGACATTACTTTTTTAAATATTGTTTTTTGTATATTTTTAATAAAATGTTGTTTATTTGTTCATTTTATAAGTTAACAGTAAAAAAAATATTTTTATATTTACTTATTTGATTTATTTTGCACAGTAGAACGCATAGATATCTATACACTAGATGTCGCATTGGGGTCCTAAAAATACGTCAAAACCGCCGCCATCTTTGTACGGTGCTCCTTTACCTCAAATGCATGGACGATGCCGGACTTCTGTGCTGCATTTGGTTGTTCAAACGAAAGAAATCTAAAAACCAGACAGTAAGGGATTACATTTCACAAGTGAGAATGTGTTTAATGATATTGAATGGTAGGAAATTATATTTCTTGTTCCGTTGGTTTGTTACAGTCCTTGGTTAACGACCACAGCTAATCCATGTTAGTTACCCATCAGTTTTTGACAGTTAGGAAAACAGACAATGTTTGTAGATTCCGAAGCTCTTAATAAGGACATTAAAAATTGACCCATGCTTTTTTGCTTAAAGGTGAAGACCCAACTTTAAGTATGTTTTGTAAGATTCCCTTATCTGTTAAACATATTTTATTAGATTGTCCTGGACTTAACACAAGCAGAATGCTCTTTTATCAAGTTACTTCACTTAAAGACATCGTTTATCGTATGTTAATTAAAATAAAAAATTGTATAATATGACTTTGCTGTTTATATTTGTTTTGTTTTTATTGCATTTATATGATATTTGTGTTTTTGTAATTGAATTTTGCCATGAAAATAGCTTTTGATTGCTGACATGGCATTAAATAAAATAATGTGAATCTGAATCTGTTTGTAGATTCCCAAGTGATAAACAGAGTGTTTAAAATTGTTTTTTTTGGTTTATGTGATTTTAGTACATACTTATTTAATGTGGCAAAAGTATTGTGGGAAAAGAATAAATAAAAGATTCAACAGTCTTTGGCACCTCAACTATCTAACCTTCACATTATGTTCCTCTCAAATTTATGATTTGCTTCCACCTGCAAATTGCTTTGTGTATCATGTTTAATAAACCAATACAATTTAAACGTTTAAATGAACATGTATAGTCACACCATTGTAGCAGTGTTGTATGCAGTAGGCTATAAGGTAAGTAGTGATTATTCATTTGAAGTTTACTCAAGTGGAAGAATGTAACTAATAAACTTACACCTACTAGCACTATGCATTATATTGTGAAAAAGTAGATTATCTTAATATCAAAACCTTAATTTTTCTCTGGGCTTAATTATAAATACATGTCTGACCTTTGGAACAAACCAAAAAAAAAAAAAAAACTAGAAATCGCATTCATGACGATTTATGGTCATTTTATTTCTTTGCCTATATTGACGCTAATGCATTAAGAGGAGGGGGTCCCCCGTACCAAGATGGCGGCTCAGTTGACGCATTCGCTCCAATGTACTGCCCTATACAAGGCGACATCTAGTGTATATATCTATGAGTAGAACGTATGGGTGTTTGTTTAGCATTAGCCACTTCCGGCGTTTTAACCTTTCAAAATAAAAGTCCAACAGGTTGCGTTATTTGTGTGGTGAAGTTTGACCTCATTAGACAGATTGTTGAACTGCAATTAGCGGATATTTTTTAATCGGAGCGAAAATATGAAAGGCAGAATCCAGCTGTTGAAAAGAATCCTGTCAAAAGACAAATGTAAGTCTGACATTTAGCTCGCTAGCTGCATGCTAAGAGATGGCGCAGTATTCAGATTGTATTATGATTTTGTTTAGCAGGTTAGCAGGTTAGCTAACTAAGCTAACTATGTGTTTGCCACTCAGTCAGACAGGTTTAGCTCACCTCAGTACCACAAGTGTGAAACAGCCATGCTAGCTAACTGCAGAGCTGCAGAATGCAGAACTGTGTACCTTAAAACGGGACAGAATAAAGTTATGCAGCGGTTTAGCTAGAAAAACTTAGTTTTGTGCAAAACTCCTTGTCAAGCTAAATAGTTATTTTAACATACATTTTTTTAAAGATCTAACATCAACCAGCTAGTCACATGAAGCATTATGGAGGTGTGTTAGTGTCACTTAGCATGCTTTTAAACTGGAAAAACAATAATGGGAGATAAACAGCCAGCATATGATTTCAGATGATATTTGTCCTTCTTTTTCTATTTCAAAGCTTAGTAATGTCTGAGGATCAGAAACATATACAAGGTATATCAGACTGACCCAGAACAAAGATTCAAACTGAAATCAAAATGCAGGAAAGCTTGAGAAGGTGAGTGTTCTGTACTGAAAATATAACCAGCTGGTATGGAGTGTCATTTTTAAATATCTGAATATTTTACGGTTTGTGTTTTTAGAGATCGACAAAGCCAGTCCTCTAATGACAACTGGTTTGAGAGAAGACAGCGGTCAGCAATAACAGGCAGTCCAGGCTGCAGCGGACAAAAGAGACTCGTTCCCGGTGGCTTCCAGCATCCAGGAGGAAGCAGAAGTCTCCAGAATGACAGCACCCAAAAGAAAGCCACATCAGAGCGCACAGGAAAGGTGCTTTTCAGTCTGTAGCTCCTCTTCATGACACTTAAAATGTAGTGCGTAACATAGTCCTCAGCTCCAAATAGTGTCACAGTTCTTAATAATTCATTTTTAGTTTATTAAATAATGTGACCTCCTTAATTAACACTTTTTTTTTTTATTATTTTGTCATTTCTTATTTGTCTGTTTGAATCTCACAGCCAATGCAAAAGTCTGAGCCCCACAATAAAAACAGAATAAACAGAAGACCATCAGACACGGCCAGAGGAGGTAATCTGTTATACAAGGATACCCAAGAATACATGAGGTCTAAAGTCCTAGATGAAGACTAAATAATCTCTGCCTCATTATATGGTCCAAACTTTTTTTCTGCTTTTTGAAAAGGTTATAGAGGTGCCAGACCTGCTGTAAAATCAGAAGAGCTACCCAAATCAGAGGATAGGAAAAGTTGGCAGTTTGAAGTAAAACTGTCTGATTTTCCTGAACTGTGTGATGCCAAGCCACTTGCAAGCCCAGATGCTCGAGAGTGCTGGGTTTCAGTCAAATCATCAGTTAATCGCAATTCTCCAGCAGCCACTTTTAAGGTACAGTGGCAGGCAAAAATTTAAATTGTTAAATAAAAATTTTAAATCAAAAACTGATCTTATGGTAACATATTTTAGGAGGCACCAGGAACTAAAGGACCAAAACAGAAATCAATAGAGCATGTCATCTCAACTGAAATGACTCAACAGAAATTGACTGCCACAGCAGGTAGAATTGACATTGTACACAAATCATTATCAGTGTGCTTGTATGGATGCCTCTGGTTGTATAATGAGTTTCATTATTTAGGTGCAGATATTAAACTTCCGTTACCAAACCCTTATGGATCACCAGCAACATCCTGGGCCAGCATTGCCTCTCAGCCTCCGAAAGTCATGCAAGAAAGCCCTGCAGCACAAGATGCATCCTCTCAGGTAAAGCACATTTTTTACTTATTGTTCTATTTGCAAAATTCTAAAATCAGACCCACTTTAATCTTTCATACAGCGATGAGTATTATGTATGGAGATGGAAAATTGTTAAAGGAATCATTGTGGAAAGCATGGAAATCAATCACAGGAACCTGGATCTGGTGCTAAATTTAAAAAGAAAGCCTACTGTTTAAGAATATGCATATTGTTATTGAAGAACATCAGCAATTTGTGAACTTCGTTACGAATTTGCAGCACTTGAAATTTGACCCAAGCACTCATGTTTTTCTCATGTTGAAGTAAATTCCATGAAACCGAAATGCATGGCATGTTTGCTTTGCTTGATGAACTTCAGTGTTTAATCGTGTTTTCAGTGCAGTCAGACTCCACCAAGTGTACCCTGGAAGTGGGTTAATACCACATTTCCTTTGCATGTTTTGCAAGTTTTTACCCTTTGTGTGTCCCAGTGTATCTATAGCACAATTCCACTGTAGATGTTGCAGGAAATGTATTAATAATTACAGGAAATATAATTATTACATTTTCTATTAAGGACGATGTGCCTCAGCCAGAGGCTGAACAAACCAATAAGAAGAAAAGGAAGAAAAAGAAGAAATCTAAACCAGGGTGTAAGGATGTAGATCCAGAGACCCATTATATGGTGCTGAAACAACAGGAGCCTCCCAAGTTTGAGGTGTGGAATTTTAATGATTATCATATGTATTTAACCATAACCTTAAAGACAGGTATGTTTAACTCTATTGTCTCTGTTGTCACTCTATTATGTCATGCTTTCTGATTTGTCAAGTCCACTTTTTCTCCAGAAACCTTTACTAAATTGTTTTATTTTCAGGATGAAGAGGAGTTTCCAGATCTTTCTTTGCTGTCTGTTAATCCAAGCAAAGCACAGAGGCAGTTGTCAATTCCTGGAGTACAGGTAATCCTTTTAGAGTGAGAAGATATTGACACAGTGCTTTATTTGGTCCTAAATTTTTGTTTCACAGGAGAATACTAGGATCCCTGAGAAAGATGGGTCAGTTCTGCAATCGGAGTATATAAACAAAAGCAAAGCCACCGATGTAAAGTCTGGATCTGCTACTTCAAAGAAAGTGCAGGTTGGATGTGAAACGATTATATATTTGGTCCATTGTAGAAAGATTTACTAACACACAAGGTGTAACTCTAAATCTCATGCTTCCATGAAATCTTGACTACTGCATACAGATACACTACACACAGAAACTAATACTGAGTGAACTTAAAAAAACAAAAAACAAAAAAAAACATGCAGGGTGAAAAATGATAGCAACAGTAATGACTTTTTCCTGTTGCTATTCAGACATCAGACATCGTTTATTTGTTGCGGTTAATTAATCACCACATATTAGCCGAAAGTATGCTTACTGCTGATTAAATTGCTATATAATTTAAGATATTTTAAACAGTACACTTTATGCTGTAGGATAGCTATGCTTTGCTGGTTATTAATGAATATCTTACATTAGTTTTCATCAAGGAGGGGTCTATGATTTTATTATTGCCTTTTAAGATTTTATTAAAGTGGGAGAAATCAAATTGAATTAAAAATGTACTTGTATTATTATTTTATTATTAATAAAAACAAAGGTATTTTTATTATTTAATTTTTAAGTATATTATTTAAAGCTATTAGTCATATTAATTGAATGGTTTAATTCAAGGCTTCAAAACAAATAGGTCTACACATAATGTCAACTTAAATCTCACAAGATCTGTTTTAGGAATTAACCACTGTGTCCCAATAAATGGTCACCAACGGTTTATGCATTTATGTCACATTATATTTATGTGACCCACAGCCAGTAGGTCAGAAGAAGAGCAAGGCACTTGTTCAGCTTGACCTCGGGAACATGCTGGCAGTTCTGGAGCAAAAACAACAGTCTCAGAAGTCCAGACAAGATGTAAAACCATTAACCCTTTCAGGTATTTCGCTGACTAGAGCCATTCATTCATTTATGAGTTTTTATACAAACCCGATTCCAAAAAAGTTGATACACTGTACAAATTGTGAATAAAAACAGAATGCAATGATGTGGAAGTTTCAAATTTTAATATTTTATTCAGAATACAACATTGATGACGTATCAAATGTTTAAACTGAGAAAATGTATCATTTTAAGGGAAAAATAAGTTGATTTTAAATAAATCAGCCATGATGTTGTAATTGATACAGTATTTGGTCTGGCATTGTCATGTTGGAAAATGCAAGGTCTTCCCTGAAAGACGTCTGGATGGGAGCATATGTTGTCCTAGAAATTACCTTTCAGCATTGTAAGCTGCCCATGCCACACACACTCATGCAACCCCTACCATCAGAGATGCAGGCTTCTGAACTGAGCGCTGATAACAACTTGGGCTGTCCTCGTCCTCTTTAGTCTGGATGTACATTTAACTTTTCCGGCCTCTTCTTGCTACCTGTCCCAACTTTTTTGGAATGTGTAGCTCTCATGAAATCCAAAATGAGCCAATATTTGGCATGACATTTAAATGTCTCACATTCAACATTTGATATGTTATCTATATTGTATTGTAAATAAAATATAAGTTTATGAGATTTGTAAATTATTGCATTCCTTTTTTATTCACAATTTGTACAGTGTCCCAACTTTTTTGGAATCGGGTTTGTACACTCTTTATAAGTAAAAGAATTATTTCTAAAACTATTAGGGATATTCCTGGAATACTGTTTGAATAATTCAGCTTTATAGTTTATAATTAATAATTGTTTTACTGTATGCTTAATAATTTACTATGATTAATGTTTGCTGTTGTCCCAGTGGGAGGAGCTCTACCAATTGTTCACAAAGACCCAATGGCTCAAAAGAAGCATTTATGGCAACAAGATAGAATAGCACACAACCCTCTGGATTCTACCTGCCCTTTAGTGAAAAAGGGAAAACAGCGAGAGGTGCCTAAAGCGAAAAAGCCCACACCCCTTAAAAAAGTAAGTTATTTATAGCTGTTGACTTATTGAACAGTCTAAAGGACCTGTAAGCTCTTTTGTGTACCACACAAGTGAGTCACCTGCACTGACTGTTGCACAGGTCATTTTGAAGGAGAGAGAAGAAAGGAAACAGAACCGATTGCTAGAAGAAAGAGATCCAACGCGAATGACTTGTGAAGGCAGTCAAAATCCACAAGCCAGTGAAAATCTTGTTGAGAGCAGTCATTTCACAGCAATGCAGCAGTGTCATGAACCAACAAGTAATCATGTCTTTAAATACAATACGCATCATTCTGTGTTTGACTAAAGTGAATCTTTAGGTTAAACTATTGCTGTTTATCTTAAATGAATCATTAGGAGTAAAAGAATTTATGACCTATGGGTTGATTTTGATGTAAGGTGACCAAAGTGGTGATGAGGAGGCTGAACAAACGGGTTCATTGGAGGTCCTGAACAACCTTGCAGAAGAAAATGTGCCGTCTAAAAACGTGGAATCAAATTCCACCCCCAATCATCCAAAAATCCACAGCCGGAAATTTAGAGAGTAAGGGGGAGAAATATTACTCACAAATGTCAGGTTAAGGCATTAACCATGATAGATATGTGCTTAATGCGATATATATAGGACAATATCTGACCAACTTTTTTAAAACCTATTTGAATACCACAGCTACTGCAGCCAGATGCTTAGTAAGGACGTAGATGAGTGTGTGATCACTCTGCTGAAGGAACTGGTCAGGTTCCAGGACCGGCTTTACCAGAAGGATCCGATGAAGGCCAGGATGAAGAGGCGTCTGGTCATGGGTCTCAGGGAGGTGCTGAAACACCTGAAGCTCAGGAAAGTCAAGTGTGTCATCATCTCTCCTAACTGTGAACGTGTACAGTCTAAAGGTATGGTGACAAATCGACAATTACTAATAATGGAGGTCTTTATATTAATACTGGCAATTAGTGGCATCAATAAACTCTTATGTTATAGATATATTTTTGCTCAAAACTGCATTGTTTATTAGCTTGTTTGTTTGTTTTTTTTTTGTTTTTTTTTAGTTCCACTCCAAATTTTGAATAACTTTAGTGTAGTTTAACCGTATTTGAAAAATAGCTCAAAGATGTATGAATATATAAAAAAAAAAAAAATTGACACCTAAACAAAATAAATTGTTTTCCATGACATTCACACCGTTTTTTTCCTGTGCAGGTGGTCTTGATGAGGCTCTACACACAATCATCGATACATGTCGGGAACAAGGTGTTCCTTTCGTCTTTGCTTTATCAAGGAAGTCATTGGGTCGCTGTGTAAACAAAGCTGTTCCTGTCAGTCTGGTGGGCATTTTCAACTATGATGGAGCACAGGTATGGGATCTTGTATCAAGCTACTATTTCAGTATAGTTCCACAAATGGGAGTCATTGTAGTGCCTTTTCTCTTTTCTGTATAATAAATTGTTTAGACAAAATGAGGCAAATACTATATTCATTGTGTGTGAGTGTGTGTGAGAGTGTTGCCTTATATGTGCATTTAATTCATTGTGTGTTGTCATCCTGTAGAGTTCCTATTCTTCTCATCCTGTAGTATTCCTATTCTTCTTTAACACACCTGACTCTGATTCCCAGTTATTACAATTTTACAGTTTTCTCTTATAATGCACACAGGACCATTACCACAAAATGATTGAGCTCACATCACAGGCAAGGAAAGCCTACGAGGTGATGATTGGCAACGTTGAGGTGAGTTTACAGGAGCAGCCGGGAGAGGAGGATGAGACGCCGCAGCATATGGAGCCACCATTAGACACCCCGGAGGCAGAAGAACCAGAATACAGTAAGATTTTAGTAAAAATAATTTGGTCATTGCTGCAGAACCAAAAGTTCATGGGCTGGTGCTGATCCTGATCCAACTCCTCCTGTAATCCTAACCCCAAAAATAAAACCCATAAACTCCAAACTATAAAATGCTTTAGAACATGCAACAACCGAACACACTGAAATGTCTCCTCCCTGGACTTGTGAATTTCCCAGGTAGGACGAGCCGAATTAGATCCACCTCCATACCCTGCACTTTTGGGTCTGCAGTGAGGGGTAACTGGAGAAAAAATGTCCTACAATCCATGTCCTTGTGTATTGTTTTAGTTAAAATTTGGAAGAAGATGCTGGAGAAAGACTACAACCACAAGTTCCTGCCTTTTGAAGAGCAGTTCACTTCAGTGACCATCAGCACAGATCTGGACAACCATCCGAATGACCTTGGAGGAAGCTGATGGTTCACTAATTGAATAAGGACTTTGTGAAAAGGGGTATAACAAAACACACAATTCTAATTTGATCAAAATATGTTGTGATGATGTCCCCACTATGATACATATTCACTACAACAAATGTAAGCATTTCCTGGGTATGTGCCTTTAGGTTTACAACTGATTAGAACATTCAACATTATTACAGACTCTATCTAAATAACATGATCCGTAAAGATTCTTAGTAGCGTATATTAAAACAAAAGGTGTGAAATAGAACGTAACAAAAGTAAAACATGTCTAGTTAAACAGTAGCGGTCTGGCTAATCTGGTTTGATTCTAAAGTGGGTGTGTCTAAAGCACTGAGTTTTAATTTCTGAATCTTCTTTTGTTTAATTCTCATGCTGTCAGTCAAATGCAAGTAGCTCTTTGTAGCACTAGACATGTTTCTGACTCTTGCGTTCTGCACCACCTCTACAAAAGAATGCCGTTCGATGCGTTTATAGTAATAACACTGGTAAATTGTACTCTCTGTCTGACAGCGACGTAATTTACAAGGAAGCCAAAGTGCTTTCGATGCTTCGATATAATACGCTAGTACACAATTAAGTGTATTATCTTGTGAAAAATAGTTTGCTTAGCAGAAGTGTGCTTTATTTTTTTAAAACCCCTGTAACTGAATCAGATTTTAGATAAAGAAGAAGCTATTTTTTCAGAAGATGGAATATGGGCTTATGTTTATGTTTGTTACACCTCATATGATGTATGCATTGTTTTATGAGAAATAGCCTACTTTATTATGCAGGGTGTCGATCGTCTTTTTCAGTGCACAGCCGTATCGAAGTGAGAGACTTGTGTATAATTGTTACATTTATTGATATCATTACAACCCTATATGTGAATTAGTTATCATGTAATCATCAATATTTTTATTGAAATGTTTACAAAATTTGCACAAACATTTTTGAAGTTAAAATTTAATATCACTGCCTCTAAAGTAATGTAGCCAATGAGTTAATTAATTATATGACGTTATAACTATGAAATGAATTTAAATAATTTTTATTTTATTTTATGTTTTCTTTTACTTTTCAAAATCTGTAAATCAGCCTTGTGTGTACCAGGGAGGATTATATGTCTGCTGGACAGCATCTGGCCATTATTTTTTCTGCATCATCAACTGGTGACACTGGCTAATAAAAGTCCTTTACTGTCCAAATCATGTTGTGATTTCAGCTAATTTCAGATTTAACATCTCCCAATATGTAATATCTTACCGCATTTCAAAGAATTTGAGAGAAATGTCAGTGAAAAACAAGAAAACTTGTCTAGTAGGCAAAGGACCATTAAGACTGGACCAATGAGGTGTGTGTGGTCCTATGAAACCAGGTTCTTTTTGCACCATGATGATGAAGAAAGGTCAGCATTCGGTTCAAGTAGTAATGCTGCTTATTATTTATTATAACACTTAAATTCCAGCTTGTGACAATGGGATTAGCTACTCAACCCTGAGTTTGTATGTTGTCTGCTTTAAACGTATTTAAACGCCTTCCTCCTGCATTATCCTCACATGATCCTCAGACCTTTTCCTGCATTTACAAATCATGTTTGAACAACAGGGTGGCTGCTTATAAAAACTGGTTAAGGTATATTATGGACGGATATAGCAGGGATGGTAATAATTAGTTAGCTGGAAAAATCTTTATTTTTCTGCAAAACTTTCATTGTTTCATTGGAGTCAAGACCACGCTACAAAATTTAAGCCTACATATTTTCATAGATTTATTGTGTGTTTACATTTAACGGCATGGATATTAGACAGGCATGTTATGGGTAAACACCCTGTGGATAACATGAGTATTAATGCAAAAAAAAAAAAAAAACACACACTCGAACACTCCTCAAGGAATATAAACATGGCAGGTATGCTTGAAGTGTTTTTCCTCTTATACCGCAGCACCTCATATTCAAAAAATTTTAATTAACATATTTATATGCTGTTAAATTAATTACCATCATATGTCATGTCATACATTTTATCAGTGAATTGTTATATTTAATGTTGTACAGTATTGATTTAATGTGGTACATCTGCAAGATAATTTAGTTCCTGTTGTCATTTATGGTACTGCAGTTATAGTCATTCCCTTCTCAGCCTCCCTTTTTTTCCTATTAAAGGTAATAACACAAAAAAACAAAACACTCTGCTTGTGATACTAAAAACAAAGTGCACCGTTGCCAAGCACTGACACCTGAGTCCTTGCATAAATATTCAATAATCACCTCCTCCATCATATCAACAACAATTAGACCTTTATCTTTGCTAAATAACAGCATGTTTTTATTTTGTCTTTAGTTTGTGATTGTGTTATTGTTATTTTAAGAGAACTTGTTATTGCGTGAGAACAAACGCATTAATATAAACCTGTGATTTGAATTACTTTTGGTAATACTTCTGTCTGAACACCTTCGGATTTGTTAGTCAGTAGTTGATAGGTACGTTGAGTTGAATTACTCCATTGTGTAAAACATGAGCAGCTTTTTTTTTTTTTTTTTTTACAGCTTTGTTATTTAGAACTTAGTTTTAAACTGACAATGTTAAGTGCTGATTTGCTTAACAGTGGTGTTCTGTAGGTTTTGTAAATACGGTACGCTTAAATTGTTGGATTCGTTCAACTTTATACCATTTTGTATCCTTCACATGTTCATTTTTTACACTTTATCCTCACAAGACATGAAGGGACAGTGAGTGAATTTAACCTTGTAACCGTTCATTTTCATAACTGAGTACAAAGAACATCGATATAAATATTTCTGCTGTTTAAAAGGAGTCATGCCAGACTTTTTAATAAATAAATCAGTCCAATTAATGTACAGGTATCAGTACTGTTTGTATTAATAGTAACGATACACAGAAATGTTCACAGAGGTCTGAGATATACATAACAAGTGTCTGAATTTTGCTCATAGGCCCAATCTCAGATTTCCCCATTGAAAACGTATCCTACAATGTAGCCACGTAATCCTGATTACCTGATAGATCCTTAAACGTGGAAGTGAATTGAAGCTTGATTTCTTTGCTCGGATCATCATTGCTCCTCATTTTGTGTCTCTGAACAGGGCTGCTGTCTTTTTGAATCACAAGGACAGTTTCCCTGTAAATCCCACTGACTTTACTGTAGTCTTCCTCTTGTTCTGTTGTGAGCTCCTGCTTACAGTTCTCCCTCTGCTTTTGTTCAGCACACTCTGTCAGTCCAGCTGAAGTGACTCTGATTTCATTCTGCTCAACACTGTCTGTCTGAGAGCTCGATGCCATGTTTTTGTGAAATATGACACAAGGGTCATTTTGGTAAATGTCAGGTTTATGCTGAAGCACACTGTATGTGCTAAAATGATCTGGGTGTTGGGATGTGTTTAAAGCTGTAGATTCAGGATCAGAATCTTGATGGTTGTATGCAAGAGCTTGTAATTTCCATTTGCCACTGTGATCAGTAAGGTTAAGTTTATTCCGTGCCCGCTGATCGGATGTATTTTGAGCTGCTGTTTGTCGTTCCGCACAAGTTTTACTTCCTGGGTTCTCACTTTCTTCCTCGCTGTCAAGCACCACAATATACTCCACCTGCCCCAGACACTCTGACACTGGAAGGATGCTCTGCAAGTTGAAGGTACTAAATACATCCTCTGGCTTTTCTATCTGTGAATGATAGCAGATAATATATTATCTTAAGCCAGATTCGAAGCCAGATTAAGACTCGAACAGTAGTGCTAGGCTCATATTGTGATAGATTTGTAATCACTTATTCACTATTTGTAATCACGATTGTTAGCAATATAAACCAGGCGTACTCTAAAATGGGATGAATGCTGATATGTGGCACCAATATAGAAGCCATTATTTTTCGAGGTTATTGTAAATTTTTTGAGATTAATAAAATATGATGCCTTTGTTGATATTTCTTTCATCTCTAAATTCTTAGCGCTAACAACAAAAGAGTGTCAAGTGTGTCAGATTTTAATTTAAATACTTTTGGTTTGTTAAAATATCATTTTGTTCTCATGAAAACATTTAATATGTTACATTTAATATTAATACAATACCACTACATTCATATTACCTCCAGTTATGACCTGTCCATGTCATAAAATCTAAGCGACTGGGAGTTTTTAACAAGTTTTAACACAGTTTTAAAAACAGTCCCTAGTCTAAGAATTTAATGCTTGTGGATGTCATTTTAATGTCACCTTGAAAATGTGAATTTGTAAGCAGATACACTGATATCCCCCCAAAAAAACCTGAAATTGAGCTGTATGATTATCATAATATTAGTAATATTGTTTTAAATCACCAGACTATAAAAGATTGTGTGATGTTTTCTCAGTCTGTGTAAAAGCTAGAAATGTTTGCAATGCTACGGTGAAACTGAGTGCATGCTGTGCATGAGATTTTGTACTACCTTTAAAGGTTGGCCATCAAAGCCTTTGATCTTTGGTCCTGGAACAGGGGGAAGTAAGAAATGCTTAACACTAGAGGAGAAAAAAAGCAAAACATTAACTCAAATGAAAGGTTTGACCATAAATTTACATTATTTCCCTCTTATGTGTGGTTGATCAACCAGGACAGCTTCTGTTTTTATTGTTTGCTTTAGCTGTTTTTCTTCTTGTTGTCATTTTGTCTAGTTGTTGTTATTTCTGTACTGAATTAACGTGTTATGAAATTGTCAGCTGTACTAATTCATTTTTGTGCTTTTTAAACTGTCTTATTTAAATTAAAATGAATAAATAAGTAAAATAATAACATAAACACAACGACTTTGGCATTAATGAGTGTTTGCAATGCAGACTTGTACCTGAAGGTCAAAACTAAAAAGTCAGTATGACCTCGTAATAGATGGTTCCTTCGAATATAAAAAAAATGCTCTGGGTCTATGACTATAATAATCATTGTCACAGGACAAAAAGACTTGTTACCATATACAGTATGTTTTTTTTTTTTTGTTTTTTTTTTTTTTTTTAATAATTGTGTAATGCTTACTGTTTTCTTTTGGCTGTTAATATTCCAACAGTGACCAACACAATGAAGGCACAAATAATAGCTATGAAGATCAAAACTGGCTTCTTTTTTTCTGAGTCTGCAAAAACAAAGCAAAGCAAAGAAAAAAAATTAATGGAATCCAGTCTGATTCTATTGATGACATTCAATTGACAAATATTTAAGTAAAGCTGCAGAATTGCAGAATCAGAATTAGATAATTGAGTCAACAAAAAAGATTTCTTGAAACATCAATGTTTTTAACGTGACGGTAACAGTACTCTACACTATGGGTTTGCTTTTGGTCAATTACACTATGCAAGGAACATGTAACATATAATTTGTTTACCGTGTTTAAGTCAGATAGAAGGTGTGTTCGATCTGACAAACACGGTAAACAAATTATATCTTACATGTTCCTTGCATAGCGTGTTTAAGTCAGATAGAAGGTGTGTTTGATCTGAGCATGAATAAAAACAGAACTAATCTCATTGTATTTAGTGCTTACTGTATGGCATTTGGATGAACATTGGAGAATTCCACTCACTCCACAGGCCTTCGTCTAGTTTACAGCGCACTTGTACAGTATAATTTCCTCCAGGTTTGGGACTGAAGATACTCAGTTCCTTTTGCTTACCCACACGGTACATCTATAAAACAGACATTCAATTCAGAATCTCCCAGTTGTGTCAATCAACAAAATAAACCTCATTGAGCATAATTGAAAATAATGTTAAAATTATGATTTCCTCAAAATGAAATAACATTAAAGCACATGAAGATGCAAAGACATTATGGATAACACTTAGTACATACCTCCCAATCACTGACTTGCTTTTGTCCACCATGCTCCTGTTTTACTCGCACTTCATATTTGAGAGTAACCCAGCCTGAATGAGTGTCGATGTCATGTGGCGCCTCCCATTTCACCAGAAAATATGGTTGGTCCTTCAATCCCATCAGAGACAAAGTCATGTTTTCTGGTGAGTGAGGCTGGACTGCATGAAAAAAAATATGAATAAAAAAAGGAACATAAACGTCTTTAGATAAACCTTTTAACCAAATGCCACTGTTTTCATCCACAGTGATTCGGTTCATTACTAGATTACTTATTATGCACTATAATGTATTATAATGAACCCATCCTTTTTTTGTGTCACTTATCACAGTCGTGCGAAACCTTGACTCTATCCAAGCGGAATCAGGGCACAAGGCACACCCTTGATAGGAAACTATTGCACTCACATTCATATACCGTTTCACACACTACAATTTAGAGAATCCACTCAGAATACAACACATGCATTTGGACTGGTGGAGGAAACCGGAGTAGAGTGCAAATCAAACCCCCAACCCTGTAGGATTGAGGCAAACATGCTAATATATTGAAGACAACGACAGTGCAAGGGTTTAGCATGCTTAGAACAAAACCCCATGCAAATACTGTCACTCTATTTCCTGTGATCATTTCACTAACAATCAAGGCAGCACTCAATGTTTATTTAACATTAAAATAATACAAATAAACCACGACAGACATATTGTAAGAAGAAAATAAGCAATGACAGAATTATTTTACACCTCTTATACAACAGCAATTTAACAATGCTAACATTCAATTTATTTAATAAACTTATACTTTTTAGGGAGAAAAAGTATGGGAGAACTATGTTGTGGTGCATCTGCTTTACAAGACCCTGTGTAAATTGCCACTAAAATTATCATTATCTTTTACAGCATTTGGCAGATGCACTTATCCAGAGCATCTTGCATTTTTATACAACTGAGCAATTGAGGGTTAAGGGCCTTGCTCAGGGGCCCAGAAGTTGCAGCATGATGGCCGTGGAATTCAAACTCATGACCTTCCAGTCAGTAGTCCAACACCTTAACCACAAGGCTACCACGTCCCATCCATTGCAACAGTTAATACCAAATGCACTAATTTGAAAGCATTCCAAAAGCATTTCAACTGTTTGCTCATCCGTATTCACCACATGCAATCTTGTCAGATGAAGATGTTAAGGAAGAAGGGAAGCCAGTTTTACCTACATCAACTTTTCTTTCAATTCGATATTAACTTTATCAACAAGCAATCAAACTTTTATCCTAAAGTGCCGTTATTCACTCTTACTCGTGAGATATTGCTTAATATATGTGCACTAATTTATCTATGATTTGCTTTCCAGCCACACTGAAACCAACTACATTCCTGTAAATGTGTAACAACACACTGCTTTTTTTGTGCACATATATACAGCAGACTATATTCTCTTTCTAAAGTCTTTTTAATCTTATTTAACTAAAAGCACAATTATCTGTATTCCATTTACAGAAATTGTCTCAAAAGTGTATTGATTTTTTCCCCTCTGCTAGGTCCAGCTTAACTGAAGTGACATTTTTTAGCAGTCATAAAAACATTGCCCTAGAGATGTTAGTGCGTCAGCCTTTATTATGTAAATGCGGAATAATTTAACAGTGTTAACTGATTTGAATGCCATAGTGAATTTCCATCATCAAAAACACACACACAAGCATACACAAAATGTACTGACCAATGTCCACAACGTCCACTTCTACTGGCTCAGAAAAGGTGTTGCCATAGCTATTAGAGGCCATGACTGTGATGTTATAAAAGATCCATATCGATGTGTGGGCTTTGTCAAAGAAACATGAGTTGTTCCCTGCACTGTGGTAGTCTGGACATTCAAAGACCTCTTCAGATCTGAAAAATCAGAGTCGATTTGAGACTAAATGTCAGGTGCATATTTGTATATTTTGTGTGCAAATTTTCTCGTAAATAGGCCTAAAACGGTATTTCATAAACATTTAAAGCAAGATATTCACAACAGGCCATGTTAGCACGCATTGAAAAACATCATGTGAAGATAAATAATAAATTAGGTTCGGTACACAATGATCATGCATGCAGGTTATAATTCCAGTGCTGGGTATGTTATTCTTAAATGTGTCCTGAGGGCTGCCATGGTTTACTTCCAGAATTGGCAAAAACATCTGGAAGCCTTGTTTAAACAATAAATATGAAAATGGCTATCAAAATCAACAACCATTATTTACAATTGGGCCAAAAAGCCGGACCATGGACAGTATGCAAATAGTTAACTCTCACCTGAACTGTGGGAAAATTACAGTAAATAAATTAAGGAGTAGATTGAGTTACAGTGTAAAATGTATAATATAACCATATTACCTCTCTTTTCTGTAGAAAAGACGGTGAGTAGTTGGCAGTTCACCAGTTGAGCCAGGCTCCCACCAGCAGCTAAAGGTCTCTTTATCTGGAGATCGACAACCTGTGAGTTTGGGTCGTTCTGGTGTTGAGTGACCTGCGTAGCCCCAAAGATAAAGTGTAGAACTACACTTGAAACTTTAAAACTAAGCAGGGGTGTAAAAAGGTGAGAGAAAGGTGTAGACACAGAAATATACATTTAAACACTCAAGTGGAAACTGAATTTCCATTAACATATCTATAACAACCTTTGGAATGAATAAAAGTCAGATTAGCAAATAATAAACAAATGTATAAAATTTAACTAGCTATTTTGTGGTGGGGTTGAGAATTGGAAGCTCAGGGTTCAGCCAATGTTGGGCCCTTGAGCAAAGCCCTCACTGCAGCAGTGGTGCTGTATCATGGCTAACCCATGCTCTGACCCAAACTTCCAAAAGTTTAGAAATGTAAAAAATGAACTTTACTGTGCTTTTATATATGTAACAAAAGAAAAGGCTTGTGTTGTATTAGGCAAACTAATTTACAAAACATAATTGGTAGCTAATTCAAGTAAATAATAAATATTAATAAAAAATGAATCTAGCTCATGTATCTAATTCAAAACAATTCTTTAGATTTTTAAAAGGTAGATATTTCTTTTTACTTTTTTATCTTAAATTGTTATTTTTTTGTTAACTTAATACTTAATGCTGAATTTTTGTGCTTTTTTAACCTAATACTGTATTATTTTTTAAAGGACTTTCTAGACTATTTGTTGGCAATTTGTCGACCCTCTGATTTTAGTATTCTATAAAAATATCCAAATCCAGGTATTGTTGCAGAGCCTCAGTGAATATTATCCATGCGTCTTTGACATCCACCACTGACAATAAAACTAGCAATAGATTTTGATTTGTTTTTTTAAAATCCAATGACACCATGTTACTGTCTGTTCTGTGAGCAGCCCTGCATGTTTTATTCACAGCATATCCAATCCAATTTACTCCATTTCTATTTGAAATACAAAGAAGGTTTGTCAGCCAGCATGTTGAATGGAGCCCTAATCTGTTTACACCTTTATCCAATGTTTATGAATGTGTGTTGCTTCAGCTCACACAGCAAATCCATTATTAACCTACAAACTCATCTGTATAGGCAATTCTCTCATTTCTGGTCTATGCATTTTAAAAACTGTCACTCACATGCACAAGGTGGAATCCAGTAAAGTAGGAACGTTGCAGCCAGGACTCGTGAAGTGTCCCTCTGCATGTTGCTTGAGGCCCAGCTGAGACAAAGATGCTCGCAGAGTTAAGGAGGTATCTACACAGAGCACAGCACCAGCTCAGCAGGACTGTTTTGACACCAAATATCAGTCTAGAAGTGGAAAACAAGTGTTTAGCGTGTGTAAACACCACTGCAATTGGGCTTGAGATAAGCCAGGGGGACACTTTTCATTGACAACATTAAAGCTTGTTGGATTTGAAAATGTAGGAGCAGAACATTCAAATATACACATATTGTTTAATAAATAGCCATAAATAATAGTATTTATTACTGTATAGCTGTGGAAGTGTGTTATTCTTGCACAATAAAACAGTTTTGATAAAAGTAACATTATGGCTATTTATAATGCATGTACAGCACCATGCATAAAAATATTCAACCTCTAATGCATGTACAGCACCATGCATAAAAATATTCAACCTCTGTGTTACATCCTGTAATTCATTGATATAATTGGGGATGTCATACAAATCTCATACAGAGAGCAAATGAAAGAGACAAGGTCTGGGGAAAAAATTAATCATGGTTTGTTTAAAAAATATATCCCAGGTTTTAAATTCAGGTCACTATTAAATCCATTATAAAAAATAAATTAAAAAATGAATGCTATCAATCAAAAGCAGTGACAAAAAGTGTAAAAGATTTTTTTTAGAAATGTTCAAAGGCTGAAATACTTATGCAAGGTACTATAGATGTGGTTACAGTACCTAATGCAGTTCTAACCATATTAAGGTATCAATGAAAAATGTAAGCTGACTTCAAATCTGCATATTTAAGCAATTAACTAATCATGCAGATACAGGTCAAGAGCTGATTGCTGTTTTTGTCTACAGAAGTAAAAGACGATGTGGTCTGTCGTTGTTGTAGCCCATCTGCCTTACGGCCCAGCGTTTTCTATTCTGAGCTGCTTTTCTGATCACTACAGATGTAGAGAGCTGTTATTAAGAACCTTAATGTTCCTGCTAGGTCAAACTAGTTAGGCCATTCTCCTCTGATCTCTCTTATCAACACTGCATTTCTACATCACAGACCTGGATCAAAATAATTTCATTTGATCACATTTTCATAATAAACACATTTTTGCCATTCTAGTTTCATATAAACATTAACTGAAGCTGAAAAGGTGAAAACTGTTGCTCCAATACAGCAGAAGGCTCTTGCATATTCATGTTTTCGTGTTTTAACTAATCTTTCACCAAAAACAGACACATTATTGAGTTTATTGTTTTTCTGGCACATGGAAATGTCCAAGTCTGTTGTATACGCAAAGGCAATGGAGGTATGGAAAGCCCAGGGGTTTAGACCTCCTTCAGGGCAAATAATGGCCCAGAAAGCTAATGAAGTATAATGAATTATTATACTGTACTAATTCAGCATGGAATGTTAAAACAAACCACATGCATGATTTAAAAAAGAAATCCTTGCTGTTATTACTAAAGAGAAAGTAAACTACAGTTGTATTTAACTCTCTTCTTAGAAATATTTAATCATACTAGCTTTCTATTTTCAGCTAACAGAGTTGTAAAACAGTGACCACACGGTGTTCCCAGGGCCATGGAGCAGCTCTCACAGACTGCAAGCAGAAGGGTTTTCTCTTCTTACATACTTGACATCATGGTATATACATTTGTGATGTAAACTCAGTGTTTTCAGTTTAAGGCACAGACAATTGCCTACTAACATGACGTCAATCAACATTTACAAAATAAAACAATATCACCCTGTCTCTCTTTCACATCCACATACACACAGGTCTTCTGTTGCTTAACAAATAATCAAATGTGTGAGTAGGCATTCATCTTTAAAAAGGTATGAATTATTTACCACATCTTGCCACTAATTATTTAGAACACTGTGGCTCATACAAGAGCAGGGCAACATTTGCAAGTAGCCAGGGTGAACCTGGACTAACCTCTATCTCTCCAAAAGAAGATAATCTGTAAATCGTTAGTTATTGCACGAATGTTTAAACACATATTTATAATTCGGTGTGCACCTAATACGTACAGTATATGCCGTTAAATGCATATATTACATACAAGTGTGCCACCACAAGTATAGGCAAAATCATACATAGTCAATATATTATATATACTAACTAATAAAACAACTGTATGATCTACAATTTAGTATGGAAGTTTGTGATTTAGGACAGAGCCAGAAATTCTTGATTGATTCAGGAACAGATGAAAGCTACATCTCAAATCACTTACTTTATTTATGCAATAAGCTATTAGTATTAGTGGTGCATTCACACAGTTAAAATTCAGCTACAATCTAATAATAATAGTAGGGCCTATACAGTACATATAACATGTGTTTTACTTTTTTTACAAAACATCATAACAAATAAATGATTAAAAATAATACATTTTACCAAGCAAACATGTTCTGACGTTGAAATTTGTAATTTATGTCCATGGTAAGTCCATATTTTATTTTTTGCCAGTTAAACTGTTTTCTTGAACTTAATGGGTTTAATCTGAACCTCAAAATCTCAAAAGGAAAGACAATTGATAAAGAATGACAATTTTGATATAAAAAGTGCAGTTTTAGTAAATGTTCAGGAAGAAAAGTGCTAAGGATCTGATCAATAGCCAGAATATGATTGTAAACATTTGAATAATGATGTTCTAGGTGATAAATCAGATTATGTTAAAAGTTTTTACTTACTGAGTAATTAAATTAATTTTGAGAAATTTTGAATTGTAGCTCCTGAAATAACTAATGATCTTAGAGGAAAAGGGGGCAGGGCTTCTTTCTGTTATATCCCTTAGACCTCTGGAAATACTAACAAAACATGTTTTGCTTACAGGTAAAAAAGCTTATTTATATCTATTTTTTTTTTTTGCCTTTTGGAAAGTGCCCTTGCTCATTACACACCTATTTATTTGTTACAAAAACATAATCGCATAATAATACTTAAATACTTCTGAAACCATGTACAGTACAGTACAGTGTGCAAAACAAAACAAAACAAACAAACAAACAAACAAACAAAATCCTCTTGAAACGACAACCAAGGAGTTCAAACACTAAGGTTTCAAGAGAATTAATAACAAACGGGGAACAAAGCCCTTAACATTTACTCACATTTAGATCATGCATTTGAATTCATTCCCAACTTGCATGATACTTAATTTAATAATGAATAAAAGCCCATTAAATAGAGTATAATAAAGGTAATTCAATGCAAGTTTACTACACATTTTTTTTATACTATACAATATAAGGTTTGAATTTACCTTGGTTGTGTGTCGACATCCAAAATACCCCAGCTTTAGTTTCTGTAAAAGTTAGTGTACTGCCGTGTGCGTGCGTGCGTGCGCGCGCGTGTGTGTTTGTGTGTGCGCGAAGCGTTGCATGTTGACAGGTCGATCAGGGTAACAGAAATGAGTGGGAGCTTTTTTTAACCAACGTGAAATCCTGAAGAAGGAAGTAGTGAGAAAGTTCAAGATGGAAGAAAGGAGACAAAAGCGACACCTACAGTCCGGTCCTGTAATAAACCCTTTAATACAGTACTTTGTATGGGGTCAGAATTGTTTCGTTATTCTGAATAAATATACTATGATCCACAAATAAATATAAAGAGTTTCACAAATATTTTTTAAATCAACAAATGCACAATAAGCAAACCGTAAATATATGTTACACATTTCACAAAAAGAAATGAAATTCACAAATAAATAAAATGGGATTTGCAAATAAAATTTTTTTTATAAATATATATTTAATTGTATTTATTTGTGAATGGCTTCCTGCTCATTTGTGGATTTGAAACATTTCTAACGTCAAGACGTGCACAAGAATCCACAAATAGGTGGACTCCGCCCACCGTCTACTCCAGCCAATCGGACAACGGTCTCGTTTGCACTCGTTTTTTTCATCCAGTACGATTCTCTTGTTCTATTTTGTGTGCCCTTTCACATGTATTTACAGTCTCATGATTTTTTTTTACTTTGCATTTTTCTCATACTGATGCTTTCACTTGCACGTACATGACTTAGCCCTGTGTGCCATCGTTCTACGTTATATAAAGCATTATGGTCATGAAGAAATGACATTTTATTCTAATGTATACAAGCTGTATAGAGGAATTATGATACCTTGAATGATGAAACCTAAGAGTTATTGTAAGCATAATGCATCCTGCTTCCTTTAGCTTTTACTTTAATAAAGTCACACAGTACATTTTCAATCAGCAAAATGTGAGCCATGTTTACAGGTGTACAGTGTTTACTGATGTTTACAGGTGTACAGTGTTTACTGATGTTTACAGGTGTACAGTGAGTTGACACTGAATGCTATTTCACATGAAACGTCTGTTTCTAAATGACCTGCACTTGACCGATTAATAAGGATAGCATGCATGTTATCTCTATCAGGAGTTTACAATATTTGTCTGAAAAGGTTAATCTCCGTTTCTGGGCTTTTTATTTTTATTTTTTAGTATTTCACATTAGATAATGTCATGATTTCGAGTCATGCGATTGCGAGTAAATCAGAACGTGATTGGTTGGAGGTAGACCGTGCTACGATTGGTCAGCGCCACGAGACCGTTGTCCGATTGGCTGGAGTAGACGGTGGGCGGAGTCCAGCTATTTGTGGATTCTTGTGCACGTCTTGACGTTAGAAATGTTTCAAATCCACAAATGCACAGAACGCAATCCACAAATAAGCAGGAAGCCATTCACAAATAAATACAATTAAATATATATTTATAAATATTTATTTTATTTTATTTTTTTATTTTTTTTACCCCATAGTATAACTTTGCGCTTAAAACATCTGCGTTTAACACAGACAGCTCACATGCTGAGGGACGATCTGGTATCTAAACAACACATTGTCACAGACAGAATTGTGGTTAATTAATGCAATCTCAGAATAAATAAATCACTGTACTGTATATTTACTAGCACGTTTAATATCCAAGAGTAAAGTACATGTACTAGCGAATTGTGTTACTCGTTTATATGGGAAAATATACACATTAGTTAATCAGTGGGCTATATGAGATATGGGCTATATTAATTAAAACTTAACATATTAATTATGAGTAACCAGTGAATAAATAACAGCATAATAAGCTATTAATTAGCCACTCTTATTGCAAAATTTACGTTTTAGCCTATTAATGCATTTAGAAAATCCTACTAGCTGGCTAAAGCTGGAGGCCAGTGATTAAATACACCATTAGGCTAAATACATTCATACCGAATACTTGTATTTATGATGTAATTTACTATACTGTATTATGTGGCATTAATTCTAATTGCTTGACAGTGAATCAAATGCCACAAACTCCTTATATTTCCTTTTTCTCCCTTGAAATCTGTGGTATCAAAGGCTCCAGAAATCAATTGCAATCCCTTTTAACTCGAGAATCTTCTTTTAAAAAAAACAAATTCTATTCATTGTATGCATGTTTCATTTAATATAGTGAATGAAAGCTAAAATAAATCTGTCTCTATTTGATTGGTTTAAAATGATCACGTGTGAACAAAGTAGTTGCCCTATTTTATCTACCAAAAGTACCCAGAGTACCAAAAGTACCAAAAAGTAAGATGAAATGTGTGGACTTGTGAAAACTAAGATTGAATTTCAGAACAAGCTGGTGTTTACAACAGGGGAATGATGTAGAGGCAGGAAGAAAAAGTCATTATTATGAGAAATAGCTTATAGACATAAATAAGTTATATAAGTGCTCCACTGTGCTAAATATAAAGCATGCATTAAAACATTAAATACTTTAAAACACATCATGCTTTTGGTCCTTATGCTTTGCATGTAGTGTTGAGTGGATTCTGCGTCTTGACTAGTGATGCAGCTCCGTCTGAGAGCAAAAGATCAGGAAGTGAAAAATGAACACCCACACAGAGGCTCCATTACAAACTGTTGTTTATTTTCTATGCAAGTGCACTACGAAGGGTGTGGATTCATGGTTTCTGCAGCCTACCTAGTGCACCTTTATAGCACATAGTGATGAATTTGGGATTGTTCTGAGTGGATTTCCCCCAAAGAAAACAGCAGTGTTTCACCTTCACCTGGAAATGTGTATCAGGTTTAGGGTTGTAGTTTACCCTCTTTCTGATTAATTTCTGATCATTTTATTCTCTAAAACCAACTCCTTAAACCTCCTCTAATGGGTGGTCTTTTAGGGTTTGGGTTTAGTGTCTGTTTTACATTTATTTCTGCCTTGTTTATATCTCTACACCGAGACGTTTCCGTTCTTAGTTAAGTGGAAACTTTCTAGCTCTAAAGACCTAAGTGTTTATCTTTTTTATTTTTTATTTATTTATTAATTTTTTTGCCAAATCATATTAGGTTCTAAATGAACAAGATGTCCCAGGATTATTATGACAGCTCAATGAACATAAATTTTCTAAAAGAATCCGTGTTAAAAAGACTCGTCGAGTTTCTTGATAAAGCAAACAATAAAGGATGGAGAAAACTCGGGGAGACTGTAAACAGTGGCCGGCGTTTCAAAGTCAGGTAAAGACCAGGATCACTGCAACACAGAGTTAAACAGGATCTTCAGTCAGTACCCATTGTTACTCCATCTGTTTCTCTCTCAGTTTGGGAAACATGCAGATGTGCTCGCTGAAGGTGTTGGAGGCGGAGGGAAGCCCAGCACGCAGTTTGCTGAGACTCATGGGGGAACAAGGCTGCACAGTTGGAGACCTGATGGAGTTCCTAAAAATGATGGGACACACTGAAGCTCTGCAGTGTCTTAAATCAGGTACATTCTCCCAGTCCATTGTTCACTTATTTATCTTAAATAAGGTGTGAGGATTTTCCAGGGCCTATAGGGAACTCTGTGCATAAGGTGATAATACAACACCCTGGATGTGACACACACACACACAAAGGTGATTGCTATTTTCCCACACCAGCTATAAGCTTGTTTTGGGTGCTTGGATACAAGATAAGTCAGGTATAATTTACATTATTGTCCCTAGTGTGTGATTGCGTGAGCGAATGAGTGTGTGTGTGCCCTGCGATGGGTTGGCACTCCGTCCAGGGTGTATCCTGCCTTGATGCCCTATGACGCCCTATGACGCACAGGCTCCCCGTGACCCGAGGTAGTTTGGATAAGCGGTAGAAGATGAATGGATGAATGAATAATTTACAATTAATGGCATTTAGCAAACACTCTTATCCAGAGGAACTCACATTTTCTTTCGATTTATACAAGTGAGCAATTGAGGGTTAAGGACCTTGCTTAATAAACAAGACAGAAATAAATGTAAAACCCAAACCCTAAAAGACCACCATTAGTGGAGGTTTAACGTGTTGGTTTTAGAGAACAAAATGATCAGAAACTAATCGGAAAAGAGGGAAAACTACAACTCTAAACATGATACACATTTCCAGCAGTGGCAGCTTGGTTGACCTGGGATTTGAACTCATGACATTCTGATCAAACACCTTATGACATTCTGATCAGTAATCAAACACCTTATCCACTATGCTACCACATCCTAGATTTAAAATAGTTTGTTTTTAAATATATGTGGATAACACAGTAAAGACCCAGAGAGAAAAAGAGGGAGAGAGAGAACTTTGGTTATCTCACCTAACTGGCTCAGCCCATTGTGTGGATATATTATTATTAAAAAAAAAAGAACAATTTCCCCATTTAAACCTCACAGTACAGTTCAAATGACTGTAAATTGAATCAACCATTCACATTATCATGAAGAGTTTTTAAGTAGTTTTAAAAAACACATTCACATTGTAAATCTAACCCTTATTAACTGTAGAACATTACTGTAAAATGGAAATGATTATTGGAATTAACATCAGTCTGTTCAGCCTTTAATAATTTTAATGGATGCCAACAGGGATACAAATCCTCATCCAGCCACAGTCCGTGGCGGTGATAGTTGGACACAGTGTTCGTCTCAGCTGCTATGCTGCTGCCACCTCAAGCTCCTCCATGCAGTACCAGTGGTTCAAAGCAAAAGAAGAGGTATGTTACTAGAGGAGATATTTGGCAGTATCAACATCCATATGTCGGATTAAATAAGAACTAATCTGAGTTGGACATGGCAAGTATATGACAGGCTGTAAATTGTGGCCATGAAGGGGTGCACATGCTCAATAACAATACTTAAGTAGGCTGTGGCATTCAAATGATGATTGATTGGTATTAACCAAGTCCCACAATTGGCCAAGTATACATTCCAAGGCAGGTTGGGTCCATGGATTCATGCTGGTGGCACCAAATTTTGACTTTACTATCTGTGTGCTTCTGCAGAAATTGAGATTAATTCTGCTGTTGTAGTCCATCCACTTCAAAGTTTGTCATGTTTTGCATTCTGAGGTGCTTTTCTGTTTCTGTTTGTATCTAATACAAAACCAAACCCGACAAGTGTAAAGCAAAGTAAAAATATGTATTTGTATAGTTAAGAGTCAATTATAATCAAGTACAATATTAATATTTGTATTGAATGAATTTGATTATATTGGATGTTCATATCACTTGGCTACCTTTAGATATATTCTTATAAATTTGCAGTCAGTATTGTTGTTTTTTTTTTTTTTTTGTGTTTAATTTCTTCAGATTCCTGGTGGCTTCTCTTCTGACCTTGTGCTGAGTTCTGTCCAGCTGACAGACGGTGGCTTCTACATCTGCAGGGTGAGCTGTGGTGACTACTTTGAGTTTAGCCGCTGGGTTCAAGTTGATGTGCTGGATGTCAGGCCAACATACGGTACGTATGCTTCAGTATGAAGAATTCACTTTTAGCTAGCTTATTAGCTAGATTAATTGCCTACACAGAATATGTGGATAGTACAGTAGGTACTGTATGGAGTTCAGAAGTACTGTCACACACAGCGTGTGATTTCTGAAGCACACACAAAATGTGATCAATTCTAGCTTTTTATAAAAATATCTAGATATATTGAAATTCTATACATTAGTCTGTGCTTGTAGCTCATCAGCCTGTGAGACTGTGTGTTTTTCTGCTGACATTTGTGTTGAAAGTGTTGGAAGTGTTGAAATAGAATGTCACCTTGCACGTATAGATGGCAGATATCACAAAGAGCAACCTGTTTTTTAGTTATTTCGACCCTAGCATCAGGAAAGTGTTTCCCACTAGTCTGTTCTTTAACTTTTTTTTATATTTGCATATGTTCTAGTATGATAGTTATTTAATGTATTAAATTGTATAACTTTACAAATTTGTCATCAAAGAATTTACTTACCACAAGCTTATAAAATGTCACATTGTAATCTGACCCAAAAAAGTAAATACATAATTTTATGTTTGTATAGTAATTTATGAGTTTCTTTTTATTCAAGGGTTAATGTCTATTCCTTCTGAGGGAAGACTGAGAGTGGTGATACAGCCCAAGCCTCAGTCTTTACTGGTAGGAGATGTTCTGTATCTGGAATGTGGAGCTGTGGGAAAACCACTGCCATGCTACCAGTGGTACAGAAATGGGGCTCCTTTAAAGAATGCCACCAAGAGGAAACTCAGCGTAAGAGACGAGTAAAGAGCATGCACATACACTTAGGATTTCTATACAAATGTTTGTGTCTGGCTATATTGAAACTATGTGGCTATGAAGCGAATTTGCTGGGCTACATATTATATGCAGTAAAATGCAGCTTCTGCATTATTGTATAAATAGAGTCACTATTGTTTTTCAGGTAAAGGGTCTGCTGTAATAAATAAGTACTTGAAGTCAAATTCTTGTTTGTTGGATTAGATCCCATATTTGATGTTGGAGCACCAGGGAAGATATCGCTGTGAAATCTCTTGCAACAATGAGCGGACCTGGAGTAATGAAGTAGACATCCTTATAGGTGAGATGATGACAAACACCCATCAGTCTTATTGCAAGTGATTTATAAAGCTATTCAGGGTTTATTATAGCATACCTTTAAAAACAATCCAATAGTTTAGTCTTCAAGTAATTGCTTTTATTCCGAAGTAAAAGGGCCGAAGACAGCCTTCCAGTTTACAGGGGCAACGGAGTGTTCTGAAGGTATTCAGTAAGACATAATGTTCTTCCTTTCTCGCTTTCTGGTGATTTTGGCCATTTACTTAATTCACGCAGTCTTGATCTTGGACGTTTATGAAACCAGTTCTAATCATCTCATACTCTGTGCATGCTGAACATGATATTCATACTTTGTTTTCAATACTCTCTTCAACACTCTTTTCATATTCTTCTGCTAACTGGTGGGATGAAGGTAGCAACAATTAAAGACCTCACTATGAAGCGGAGCGTCTGTTCAAAAAACAGGATATAGTGGTGAGGAAGAGTCATTTGTGTGCATGCATGCATACTAAACCTGAAATATGGTTCTATCACCTTTGGGTTCTTCTAGTCTCTTAATGTGTTCATACTTTCAGTGCATGCACATGCCACACTCTTGGAAAAACCCAACTCTAGCTGTTTTAAGCATTTTGTGATTTGTCCCTCTGTGGAAACCCTGAAAGAAGAGTACAAAAGAGTGTTTCTCCAGCATTAGACCTTTATCATGAATCCTAGGCTACCCAGAAAAAGAAGAAAGAATTCTTTTTTCTAAGAGTGTGCAACATTTCCATTATTTATATATTTTTTTCTTAAAGGAGATAAGAAAGCAGGAAAACTCTGAATACCGCTTTGTCATTCATTGAGTTGTTTTTGCCTAGCTCATACTTTCCTGTTCCTGGCCATGAAAAGCCTTTAATTAATGAAATGAGCAAATTAATGAAACAAGAAATCAGATTTGCATGTCTTTGAAATGCCTATGATTTCTGATGGGGGCTGTTAATTATTCTTATTTCCTGCTTTGCTTCTCTCATTGGTGTCAGGTTATATTGAGCTATTTCAATTTATTTCTTCCTTTTTTTAACAGATGATTTCATAGCCATCGGACAGTGTAAGTTTTTTCACTTCTACAATACTAGTCTGGTCCCTCAAAACCTGCCTTCAAGCATAGTGAATTATTTTTACCTAATTGTATTTTTCCGGGTTTAATTTTCAGATAACAGCCTTGAGAAACCTTATGGTGAGTAGCAAAGGAATTCAGTCCCCGTTTTAATGTAGCAGTTTATTTGTGAATGAAATTAATTCCTAAAAGTTTAAAGTAAATTTTCCTGAGAATTTACAAAAATATACAATAGAATATAAAAAACCCAAAATGTTCATTTGTTCTTTTTAACATAAAATAATATTCCATTCAATAATGAAAGGTATTAAATATAAAACTGCACTGTTGAATGCTTGACGCTAATTAGATGTTATCATTTCTGTAGTAACAGCTAATTGATAGATATCTATACGGTGAAATCCTTAGGTCCATATAAACTGAAAGCATAAAAAATATAGAATGACATTAAAATTGTGCCATTTAAGAAAATTAATTAAAATAGAAGCTGTTGAGGGGATGACTGTTTCTAGTTGTTTTAAAAGGAACAAACCTTTTTCTGAGATATTTCAAAACAAATGATTTTTTTTTTTTTTTTATAAAGAATACAGTTTTTTTTTTAATTAATAAAAAAAAGCGGGGGGGGGGGGGGGGGTCATAGTCATGGAACCTGTAATAATGCCAGTTATGACACCAATGCTTCCTGGCACAATTTGAACACCTTTTGTTTTTTGTCACAGCCACAGACAAAGTGGCCTTGCTGATAGGGAACATGTCTTATCAGAACCACCCTAAGCTGAAAGCGCCCATGGTGGATGTGTACGACCTCACCAACCTGCTTCGCCAGCTCAACTTTAAAGTGGTCTCACTGCTGGACCTGACTGAGTCAGAGATGCGTAACGCTGTAGACGAGTTTCTCTCCCTGCTGCACAAAGGCGTTTACGGTACTGCAGCCTCATTTTTGTAAAACATGTTTGACTGTCTGATGAGTCTGGGGTTAAACCAAGATATAGTTTTGCAGCTCTCCATTATTTTAGTACACTGAAGGACAACACTAAGTTCCGTTTTACAGGCTTGTTGTACTATGCTGGACACGGGTATGAGAACTTTGGAAATAGCTTCATGGTGCCGGTTGATGCCCCAAACCCGTACCGATCAGCAAACTGCTTGTGTGTGCAAAGCATTCTGAAACTGATGCAGGAAAAAGAGACTGGCCTTAATGTCTTCCTTCTCGATATGTGCAGGAAAAGGTAAGTTGTAATTTGTTGTATTGTGTAGAAACATGTTTATGAAGCATCTACAAATATTAATTAATAAATATAACTATAAAGTGACTATAAAGTAGTTGGTTACATCTAATCCAAATGTGATTCAATACCTTAATTAAATCATTCTTTAATACTGCATTTCATATTTTGTCTGTCTTCGCTAATAAGGTTTAATCTTTCTGTTATTAATGCTGTAAATGTCCATACAGAAACTTTCATGATAAGGACATGCCAAATGTTACACTCAAAGTCACAGCTAACATCGTGTTTGGTTATGCTACGTAAGTACCCAGCGATTTGTCATTTATTGTCATTTCCATGACGATTTAATACTTAAATGCAGAGAATTGAGTCCAGAAAATCTAAATGTCTTAATATCTTACTCTTGAAGCTGTCAAGATGCAGAAGCTTTTGAGTTAAGTTCCAGTGGATTCACCAATGGTGTCTTCATCAAGTTTCTAAAAGAGCGCCTTCTGGAAGATGAAAAAATTACTGTGCTCCTGGACAGAGTGGCAGAAGGTGTGGAGATCTTATACTGTACAATTACACCGCAGTAAATAACCATTCATTTGGAATTGATGCATTATGACAGAAATTAAACATGATAATGTGAGCCAGTCAACATCCAGGTACTGTGATACTTCCCACAGCAATTTGCTTGTTTTTAGTTTATTTATTAGTGAATGACATATTATATGTTTTAACAATTTATTGTTATAATTTAATGTTGGTGAACATCAATGAGACAAGTTGGTTCACTGTACAAGTTGGTTCACATTATAACAGCTATAAGTGCTATAAATAGTTGTTCCCTTATCAGCCTCTTAGTAAGATGTTTACTGAGAAACTAGAAAACACAAAGTCTCTGTCCTGAAGAACTTTCAATGTTGAGTAACTCAATGGTTCAGCACTGACACTGGAAACTCCTATCATAAATGTCAAATAAATGCCTCCTTAAAATCTTTTTTTTCTTTCGGCTGCTCCCTGTTTGAGGTCACATTGGATTTCGTGGTCTGTATATTAGGTTTGGCACAGGTTTTACGCCGGATGCCCTTCCTGACACAACACTCCCATTTTCTCCGGGCTTGGAACCAGCCATGAGAGTTAACTCTTCAGTGGCTTGGTTATTTCCCTACATGGGAGAGAGTGTGGGATCCTGCTGCTGGACCACCAGGAGGCCTAAATAATTGCTCTCTTAAATAATGTGTTTTAATTAATCCCGATTTTTTCTCTAATTTAGTCATGCCTAGTTTTTCTCTAGCTTAGTCATTCCACCCATTAATACACGTTGAGCAATCTAACTGCTGCTCATTGCAATGTGGCATTGCATTCTCAGAGGAAAAAAACATTCTCATTTCACCCACTTTCACATGCATGAGTTCACAGACACACAGGATTGGCTGGTATGACTGTGATTGATGGGGAGAGAGTAAGCCATTCCTCTCTGCCTGAGAGCATCAATAACTTTGCTTCCTTGGGCTTCTGGCCATGCCTGGCATCACTGATATTTGACTTTTCACCTATAAATTAGTCCTTTCTGACCTTTCTGACATCAATATGATAACCAGGACTGGTTTATGAAAAAAATTGTCACAGAAATCATTAATTGAAGCAAAAGACCTTGATAACATAGGTAATATTGAATAAGAATATAATTTTGTTTTGATATCTGTGTTACTGGTAGTCATACCTACAGTACCACATTCCAGTGTGGCTCGTTATGTTCTGTTGGGTTGTGTTATAGACATGGGCCAGTTTGATCCTACTAAGGGGAAGCAGGCTCTTGAGATCCGCAGCAGCCTGTCAGAAAGACGCTCACTAACTGACCCCATCCTGCATGTAGAGTGTTCAGATCTGGTCCAAGCTCACAGCCTCCTCTGGGCTAAAGCGCATGGTAAATTGTTACACACACACACACACACACACACTCAGACACATACATACATACATACACTGTGCTGTAATAGTAAAGAGGTGATTTCTCTATGGTGGATATGCTTTCAGAAAAAAATATTACGTATATCTGTGAAATCTGTTTGTTTTTATTGTGCTCCAGAGCTACCAGAAAGCATGACTTTGGACTTTGAATGTGGCGTTCAGCTAAAGATGGGATTTGCAGCCGAGTTCTCCAACGTGCTGGTCATCTACACCAACATTGTAAAGAAGCCAGAGGAGATGTCCTCATGTCAAGCTCACCTCATCGACCTTTCAGTAAGCACAAGATAATCTTCCGAATGTCTTTAGTTGTAGCAGAAATCTGTGAAGCATTTGTATCTGTTCCTGCAGGACCTTGACCCAAAGATGATGAATAAAGAAACCCCAGAGGAAACAGGAAGTTACTTGCTCTCAAACAGCCTTCCCCAGCACTGCCTTTATACCAGACTCCGTTCTCTACAGAAGCTTAAGGTACGACTCATTCGATTTGGGCTTGAAATCAGATTCCTAGTTATATATCTTAATATATATATGTGGGGGGGGCACGGTGGCTTAGTGGTTAGCACGTTCGCCTCACACCTCCAGGGTTGGGGGTTCGATTCCCGCCTCCGCCTTGTGTGTATGGAGTTTGCATGTTCTCCACGTGCCTCGGGGGTTTCCTCCGGGTACTCCGGTTTCCTCCCCCGGTCCAAAGACATGCATGGTAGGTTGATTGGTATCTCTGGAAAATTGTCCGTAGTGTGTGATTGCATGAGTGAATGAGTGTGTGTGTGTGCCCTGTGATGGGTTGGCACTCCGTCCAGGGTGTATCCTGCCTTGATGCCCGATGACGCCTGAGATAGGCACAGGCTCCCCGTGACCCGAGGTAGTTCGGATAAGCGGTAGAAAATGAATGAATGAATGAATATATATGTGGTGTGAAAAAGTGTTTGCCCGCTTCCTGATTATTTTTTTTTTTGCATGTTTTTCACAATTTAATGTTTCAGATCATCAGACAAATTGAAGTTTGAGGGTTTTTATTTTTAAGGGAAAACAAAATCACACAGGGCCATGTAGGTTTGGATTTTGTTTTCCCTTAATAATTAAAACCTTCATTTAAAAACTGCATGTTGTGTTTACTTGTGTTATCTTTGACTAATATTTAAAATTTGTTTGATGATCTCAGTCATTAAAGTGTGACAAACGTGCAAAAAGAAAAAACAGGAAGGAAGCAAACACTTTTTCACACCACTGTGTGTGTATGTATGTGTATACAGTGAGGAAAATAAGTATTTGAACACCCTGCTATTTTGCAAGTTCTCCCACTTAGAAATCATGGAGGGGTCTGAAATTGTCATCGTAGGTGCCATTGTCATCGTCATGTCCACTGTGAGAGACATAATCTAAAAAAAAAAATCCAGAAATCACAATGTTTGATTTTTTAACTATTTATTTGTATGATACAGCTGCAAATAAGTATTTGAACACCTGAGAAAATCAATGTTAATATTTGGTACAGTAGCCTTTGTTTGCAATTACAGAGGTCAAACGTTTCCTGTAGTTTTTCACCAGGTTTGCACACACTGCAGGAGGGATTTTGGCCCACTCCTCCACACAGATCTTCTTTAAATCAGTCAGATTTCAGGCCTGTTGCTGAGAAACACGGAGTTTGAGCTCCCTCCAAAGATTCTCTATTGGGTTTAGGTCTGGAGACTGGCTAGGCCACGCCAGAACCTTGATATGCTTCTTACAGAGACACTCCTTGGTTATCCTGGCTGTGTGCTTCAGGTCATTGTCATGTTGGAAGACCCAGCCTCGACCCATCTTCAATGCTCTAACTGAGGGAAGGAGGTTGTTCCCCAAAATCTCGCAATACATGGCCCCGGTCATCCTCTCCTTAATACAGTGCAGTCGCCCTGTCCCATGTGCAGAAAAACACCCCAATGCATGATGCTACCACCCCCATGCTTCACAGTAGGGATGGTGTTCTTGGGATGGTACTCATCATTCTTCTTCCTCCAAACACGTTTAGTGGAATTATGACCAAAAAGTTCTATTTTGGTCTCATCTGACCACATGACTTTCTCCCATGACTCATCTGGATCATCCAAATGGTCATTGGCATACTTAAGACGGTCCTGGACATGTGCTGGTTTAAGCAGGGGAACCTTCCGTGCCATGTATGATTTCAAACCATGACGTCTTAGTGTATTACCAACAGTAACCTTGGAAACGGTGGTCCCAGCTCTTTTCAGGTCATTGACCAGCTCCTCCTGTGTAGTTCTGGGCTGATTTCTCACCTTTTTTAGGATCATTGAGACCCCACGAGGTGAGATCTTGCATGTTTAGATTCTTCCATTTTCTATTGATTGCTCCAACAGTGCACCTTTTTTCACCAAGCTGCTTGGCAATTTCCCCGTAGCCCTTTCCAGCCTTGTGGAGGTGTACAATTTTGTCTCTAGTGTCTTTGGACAGCTCTTTGGTCTTGGCCATGTTAGTAGTTGGATTCTTACTGATTGTATGGGGTGGACAGGTGTCTTTATGCAGCTAACGACCTCAAACAGATGCATCTAATTTAGGATAATAAATAGAGTCGAGGTGGACATTTTAAAGGCAGACTAACAGGTCTTTGAGGGTCAGAATTCTAGCTAATAGACAGGTGTTCAAATACTTATTTGCAGCTGTATCATACAAATAAATAGTTAAAAAATCATATATTGTGATTTCTGGATTTTTTTTTTAGATTATGTCTCTCACAGTGGACATGCACCTACGATGACAATTTCAGACCCCTCCATGATTTCCAAGTGGGAGAACTATGTATATATATATATATATATATATATATATATATATATATATATATATATATATATATATACAGAGATGGGGGACTTGAGTCATATGACTTCACTCGAGTCGGACTTAAGTCACAAGTTTGAGACTTGAGACTTTCTTGACAAATATTAAAAAAAGACTCGACTTGACTTTGACTTGACATTCATGACTTGAGATTTGACTCAGACTAAATGACTCGAAATAACTTGTTTTTTGTTTTTGTTTTATCTTTTTTGTCCATTTTGTTTTTAAATCTGTTTTTAAACACACTCAAGAGTGTAATCTAACCACGTAAAGCAGCAGGCAAGCAGAGGGAGCACGCGCACTAACTAATAAACCTTAACAGTGGCGAAACATGGAATGCGCTACACCCAAAATAATTAAGTTCAGGTACCGGGATTTTGTGCAAGATGAGAAGAAAAGAACAGCAGTATGCGACCACATCGCTCACAATTGAATGACAAAGTTCTATCAAATTTAATTTTTTGCAAGCGCAATGTAGTGTAAATGGTTGGTCACTGTTTATGTGGAAATGTCAGCTTTTTTGCAATAGCACTTATAATTGGTCTTCAGTGTTAGGCTTTGAGTGAAAAGCGTATGGATTGTTTATGGGGATGCACATATATATATAAAAAAACATAAATATAAATATAAAAAACTTCAGAGTTGCAAGCACAGCCATATTCTTGTCTCGCATGCACATGCACACACAGTCAATTTAAAGGGATACTTCACCCAAAAATAAAAAAAAAATCTTTTATAATTTTCTCACCCTCATGATGTTACAAACCTGTATAAATTTCTTTGTTTTGATGAACATGGAGGAAGATATTTTGAGGAATGTTTGTAACCAAACCATTCATGAGCCCCATTCACTTCCATAGTATTCTTTTTTTCACTATGGAACTGAATGGGGCTCATGAATGGTTTGGTTACAAACATTCCTCAAAATATCTTCCTCCGTGTTCATCAAAACAAAGAAATCTATACAGGTTTGTAACATCATGAGGGTGAGAAAATGATGACAGAATTTTCATTTTTAGGTGAACTATCCCTTTAATTAATAAATTACACTCCAATCATCTCTCTCTCTCTCTCTCTCTCTCCAATAGTTAAATAACTTCAAGGTTTGTGGGATTCAATGATTTACGTTTTTTGGTTGACGTGATTGATTGTTGTTGTTATTCTGTTGTTAAAAAGGAAGGATCTAATTTAAGGATGTGTTCATGTCCCATTAAAAGGGAATGCCTATTCAAAAAATGCCATTTGGTTGCAAAGAAACCTTTGTACTTTTTACACATACAGCTATTCATTTTTAGATTTTTATTGTATTTACAACTCACCTGTATGTGGACACCTTTTAAAAATAAATGCATATAATCATTTTTGTTGCAAATAAAACTCTCATAGTCCATAAATACTGTAGATTTAACTTTGTTTAATATATACATTTGGGTAAATTATCAAACATCTGTATGACTTGCCAGTGACTTGCTTGACTCAAGCTAAGACTTGACTTGACTTGCTTGACATAAAGCAGTGACTTGACTTGACTTGACTTGACTCTCACAAAAAATGACTCGGACTTGCTTGAGACTTGAAGGTTAAGACTTGAGACTTACTTGTGACTTGCACATGTGTGACTTACTCCCACATCTGTGTGTGTGTATATATATATATATATATATATATATATATATATATATATTATATATATATACACACACACACACACATACACACACTCCAGGGTTGGGGTTTCGATTCCCGCCTCCACCTTGTGTGTGTGGAGTTCGCATGTTCTCCCCGTGCCAAAGACATGCATGGTAGGTTGATTGGCATCTCTGGAAAATTGTCCGTAGTTTGTGTGATTGCTTGACTGAATGAGAGTGTGTGTGTGCCCTGCGATGGGTTGGCACTCCGTCCAGGGTGTATCCTGCCTTGATGCCCGATGACGCCTGAGATAGGCACAGGCTCCCCGTGACCCGAGAATAGTTCGGATAAGCGGTAGAAGATGAATGAATGAATGAATGTGTGTGTGTGTGTATATATATATGTATGTATATATATATATATATATATATATATATATATATATATATATATATATATATATATATATATATACACATATATACGTATATATGTATATATATATATATATATATATATATATATATATATATGTATATATGTATATATATATCTATATATATACACACACACACACACACACACACACACACACATACACATACACACACACACAGTGTATGTTGTATGCAAAAGTTTAGGACCCCTGACAATTTCTATGATTTTCACTTATAAATATTTGGGTGTTTGGATCAGCAATTTCATTTTGATCTATCAAATAACTGAAAGACACAGTAATTTTTCAGTAGTGAAATGAGGTTTATTGGATTAACAGAAAATGTGCAATATGCATCAAAACAACATTAGACATAAAAGTGCATAAATTTGGGCACCCTTGCCATTTTGTTGATTTGAATACCTGTAACTACTTAGTACTGATTAACTGGAACACACAATTGGTTTGGTGAGCTCATTACGCCTTGAACTTCATACACAGGTGCATCCAATCATGAGAAAAGGTATTTAAGGTGGCCAATTGCAAGTTGTTGTTCTCTTTGACTCTCCTCTGAAGAGTGGCAACATGGAGGCCTCAAAACAACTCTTAAATGACCTGAAAACAAAGATTGTTCAGCATTATGGTTTAGAGGAAGGCTACAAAAGGTTATCACAGAGATATAAGCTGTCAGTGTCCACTGTGAAGAACATAGTGAGGAAATGGAAGACCACAGGCACAGTTCTTGTTAAGGCCAGAAGTGGCAGGCCACGTATATTATTGGAGAGGGAAAGGCGAAGGATGGTGAGAGCGGTCAAAAACAGCCCACAGACCACCTCCAAAGACCTACAACATCAACTTGTTGCAGATGGTGTCACTGTGCATTGTTCAACAATTCAGCGCACTTTGCACAAGGTGAAGCTGTATGGGAGAGTTATACGAAAGAAGCCTTTTCTGCACACACGCCACAAACGGAGTCGCTTGAGGTATGCAAACGCACATTTGGTCAAGCCAGCTTCATTTTGGAATAAAGTGCTGTGGAGTGATGAAAGAAAGATTGAGTTATTTGGCCATAACAAGGGGTGTTATGCATGGCGGCAAAAGAACACAGCATTCCAAGAAAAACTCTTGCTACCCACAGTAAAATTTGGTGGAGGTTTCATCATGCTGTGGGCTGTGTGGCCAGTGCCGGTACTGGGAATCTGGTTAAAGTTGAGGGTCGCATGGATTCCACTCAGTATCAGCAGATTCTTGAGAATAATGTTGAGGAATCAGTCACAAAGTTGAAGTTATGCCAGGGCTGGATATTTCAGCAAGACAACAACCCAAAACATTGCTCAAAATCTACTCGGGCATTTATGCAGAGGAACAAGTACAATGTTCTGGAATGGCCATCCCAGTCCCCAGACCTGAATATCATTGAACATCTGTGGGGTGATTTGAAGCGGGCTGTCCATGCTCAGCAACCATCAAACCTAACTGTACTGGAGATGTTTTGTAAGGAGGAATGGTCCAAAATACATTCATCCAGAATCCAGACACTCATTACAGGCTATAGGAAGCATCTAGAGGCTGTTATTTCTGCTAAAAAAAGGCTCTACTAAATATTGATGTGATTTTTCTGTTGGGGTGCCCAGATTTATGCACCTGTCCAATTTCATTTTGATGCATATTGCGCATTTTCTGTTAATCCAATAAACCTCATTTCACTACTGAAATATTACTGTTGCTGATCCAAACACCCAAATATATATTTATATTATTAAATATTCTCTGGACACTTACTGGGTCACTCTGAAAGCATTTTCCACCCTCCAACCCACAGGAGAACCTGGTTTTCACAGTCTGTCTGCAGGCTGAATTTACATCTTTAGATGAGCAGGTACAGTGGAAGAAAGATGTGGACATTGGCAAGCCCCTAATAGCAAAGCTGGACCTGCACAAACCCACCAGGAGGAACAGCTGTCAACAGACCTGCCTAATGCCCCATAGCCCATCCACCAGCCCAAGCCTGAGCCCAGGAGCTGAGCGACTGCTCCTCCAGGGCATCCCCTGTCACCACTCACAGTCCAGCAGCCCCTTCCTTCACGTCTGTGAGCCCTTACACAGAACTGCTGGGGCTTATGGGGACTCTCAGCAGGATGATTATGCATATCACTATGATGATAATTCCGATTCACCTTATATGCGTCTCCCCAGTGTGCCCATTGAAGCCACTGAAGATGTTGAGGATATGCAGAATAGGTTCATGGATAGCTTACATTTATACAATCAGCCTTGAACTACATATGCTGGGACAAAACCCAGGAAGAAAATATTTTCTTTCATGTTAAATGTCTTAGATTATGTGATAATGTTAAATATTAGTTGCTGTATATAAACTGTTATATTATCTCTTACATTCAATGCACTATAATATGGGATATTTTGAATCTGATAGTGGTTCATATTGTGGGTAACCATTTACGAGGTCTAATGTGTATTTTCCTAAATGTTTGCGTTGTTTTTGATTAAGGAAGGTGCATGAGAATTAATATATCATTATTTAAAATGTCATATTCTAAATAACCGAGAAAATATGTTATGCTGTTTAATATATAGTATATAAAGGAAGAATATCTTCTTCATAGTATCCAATAAAAAGGAAAACAAAAAAAAGACTTTCTGAAAATTATTACAATAGTATAACAAAATAAGAAGATATAATGGTACACACTCCGTCCAGGTTGTATCCTGCCTTGATGCCCGATGACACCTGAGATGTCACAGGCACAGGCTCCCCGTGACCCGAGGTAGTTCGGATAAGCGGTAGAAAATGAATGAATAATGGTACACATTACATAGATCCATCCATCCATCCATCCATCCATTTTCTGAACCACTTATCCTACACAGGGCAGGGACAGGCTGGCAACCGATTTCAGGGAAAAATTGCATATATATTTACACTATGTATAATAGATATATATGTAATTATAATAGATAGATGATAGATAGATACCAACACCAATCAGCCTACAATGCATGACTTTGGACTGAGGGAGGAAAACAGTGTACCTGGGGAAAACCCACAAAGCACAGGGACAACATGTAAACTCTAAACACACATGATGGAGGAAGGAATCAAACCCCCAATCCCAGATGAGTAATTAAGCTAATAAATTTAAAATAAATTTATGATGTGGTAGCCTAGTGGTTTTGGTGTTGGAATACTGATTGGAAAGTTTTGAGTTCAAATCCCAGGTCCACCAAGCTGCCAATGCTGGGCCCCTTGAGCAAGGCCCTTAACCCTCAATTGCTCATCTGTATAAAATAAGATAAAGTGAGTTGCTCTTCATAAGGGCATCAGTCAAATGCTGTAAAGGTCCATTTTATTACATTTCCAAGCTTTACATTTGTATTAATCATCTTTTATCTAGTAGCTGACTTTTACATTTTCCAATACTAAAATTATATTTTAATCAAGCAGATTTCAGTCCATAGATATCAAAAATATATTTGGACTGTAGCAGTGGTGTGGTCCTCAAAAAAAAGTGGTATACTACTACCCCTGCCCACCTCATAAACCCCCTGTTCCCTGCCACGCTACCAAAACAAGAAAAGCAAAAACAACACACAGAAGTCAATGTTTGCATTTACATGCATGTCATTTACATGCATGACATTAACATTAATGCCTTTAACAGACACTTTTATCCAAAGAAACTCACAGTGCATTTGAGTTACATACATTTTTTCAGTATCTGTGTTCCCTGTGAATCGAATCCACAACCTTTGCGATGCTAACGTAAAGCTCTACCATAATGCACTCATACACTTATATAAAAACTATTTTGACATTCAATTACGCATTGTTTGTTCAGTTACAGTATGTTCCAAACATTTTTTCTATCTATTGTAACATGGACTGTGGAAAAGTGGCATAAGGTTGATTTTTTGATGAATCGTCTATTGAACTGTATCCCAATCATCGCAAATACTGCAGAAGACCTGTTGGAACCCGCATGGACCCAAGATTCACACAGAAAACAGTCAAGTTCAGTGGAGGAAAAATAATTGTTTGGGGTTACATTCAGTATGGGGGCGTGCGGGAGATCAGCAGAGTGGATGGCAACATCAAAAGCCTGAGGTATCAAGACATTCTTGCTGCCCATTACATACCACAGGAGAGGGCAAATTCTTCAGCAGGATGGTGCTCCTTCTCATACTTCAGCCTCCACCTTTCTATCCTAATTAAATAATTAAAAATCAAGGCATGATAAGATTTTATTTTGGTAAAATAAGCTTAATCTAGAGACCTTTGCCTTTCATATAAGCCACTTCTGATTCCAAATGATCAACTAGAAGTAAAGTTATTATCTGTTGTTCCTACAACTTAGATAGGCAACAAGACTTTTGTCAGGGAGTGTATGGATAAATTTAAAGTAATTAAATATTTCAATATATTTATGCATTACAGGATTCCTAAAGCAAATATTTTATAAATAGAATTTACATATTTCTCCCTTATAGATTCAGTGTGGAACCTGCACAAAATGGTTCCACATAAAATGCCTTAAGATGACAGAAGCACAAATACCGAGCAGATATATCCCTTGGTATTGTGCATTGTGCATTGAGCTAAAGCAAGTAAAGAGACCACAGAGTTTAACAATATCTGTAATAGCTCTTATATAAGCAGCAGGATCACATATGTTTGACAAAAGCTGATTTACACATTGAAGTTTGCATCACAGTGAAATGTATATTGTTGTATATTGTTTATAATGCAAACAATAAAAATAATCAAAAAGCAAGGTTTCTCAAAATAAGTGTTGTAGTATAACTATCAGGACATCAGTGATGTGTGAGCTGAATTCGGTGACAGTACAGTGTATTACAGTGAAGTTATTGTTTTTTTTTATTATGAAAAATCATAAAAATGATACAAAAAGACAATTCTCCCAAATAAGTGTTGTAGCATAACTATAAGTGATGTGTGAGCTGAATTTGGTGACAGTACAGTGTATTACAGTGAAGTTATTTGACTGTACAAGTGGGTATACCGAGGGTATACGCTAATATTAAGCCATAGAAGTCGTTATACGCAAACAGCCCTGGGGAAAAAGTAAGCATACGCCGTATACGTGCGTATGGCCCCGACTACACCACTGGTTTATAGATCTCAGAAAAGGCACCTCGCGTTGTGATTTATACGTAATCAAACCTTCCCACTGTTGAAGAGGTGGTTAGGGTTGCCACCCCTCCCGTGAAATACGGAATCGTCCCGTATTTACAGGCAAAATGACGCGTCACGTATCAAATCAATAAGGGACGCAATTTGTCCCGTATTTTACATAGGTCCACATTATACAGCATCCCATGCAAATCACCCCACCCGTATTGTGTGGAGACGCGTCCTATTCTGCCCCTGATTGGGTAATACTCGTTGCCATCGTTGGTTTGATTGGTTTGTTTAGGGTTACGGGCCGTGAATCACGGCCAATCAGAGTCAGAGGAGGGCGGGACGCCGCCTCGCCGGTTCATGGAAGATCTTTTACAAGTTTGCAAGTTATAATTACTAAGTTATGGATCTGTTAATTTAATAATAAGTTAATAAAATATGGTTCACATCTCACAAGTTCCTCCAAAAGCTTATTTTTTGTGTTCTCAGTCACACTTTGTTGGCGTATATTTATTCTTGTCATAGCTGTGTATTCAATATGACCACTTAAGTTGTGATAGTGAGAGACTGAGTGCATCTGTTCACACTGATTTCAATAGCAGATATCTTATTATAATGTCCATTGGTATCAATCTTAATATTTTTATGAATACATGTTTTAAGTTATGATATACCACCACTGGCACGCCATCGGGACTGTGGTCATCGTGGCCCCGAGGGGTTTGGCCCCCGCTGTGGCAGGCGTCCCTTATTTTTCTGTATTGAAGGTGGCAACCCTAGAGGTGATGCTGAGGGAAAGCCAGGAAAACATTTTTGAACAAAATGCCTAACTTGAAAATATCTAAAGAGGTGGCTGGCAGGTAGCCCATACAATAACAACAAATTAGCAAAACTGTTAAAAAATCCCTCTGTGTAAAAGTCAAGAAAACAGTGTATACCTTTGCTATACCACACTGAGAAAAAAGAATCCAGACATGAAGGGGGAAAAAGATGATTGCTACATAAAGGACCTAAAGGAGAAGCAGTTACAAACTTGAAAAGTTTCCTAAATTGATACCAGATTTTTAAAGTATTAAATACAACAGAATTTTTAACATACGAAGAAGTTTTAATTGGAAGAGAAGAGTATATAAGAGCAGGTATAGAGGATGAGGAAGAACATGACTGGGCTTCTAACTTAGACCATGCTAAATGAGGTGACTCAATCCAGCACCGTATCTTATGAATGTGTGCTGCCCAGTAATAAAACTGAAAATTTGGTTGTGCCAGACCACCGCTAGACTTACTGTACATCTCTGGAGTAATGACTTACGCACCCTGGGACATCCCCCAGACCAAATGAAAGCATTAATCGTTTTATCGAAATAAAAAAAAGAAATTTAGGCAGAACATTCATTTTTATAGCATTAATCTTCCCAATCAGAGACAAAGGCAGACTATTACATCTATGAAGATCAGACTTCATTTTAGTTATGAGTGAAGTAAAGTTTGCAGAAAAAAGACCTGAAAATTTAGGTGTCACATTAATACCAAGATATCTAAATCCAGTGGGACTGATTTTGTCCAGATGCTTAAGTTGCAAAGCAGTTGTGTTAATTGGATAACATTCACTCTTCTGAAAATTGAATTTATATCCAGAAAAGGAGCTGAATGTATCAAGAGTGGACAAGATACCAGGTAGACCAGATACAGGGTCAGATACACAGAGCAACAAATCATCTGCATACAATGATAGTCTGTGTTCGATGCCAGTCCTAGTGATGCCTTTAAATGAAGTAGAGGATCGTAATGAAATGGCCAATGGTTCAATGCCAAGGCAAATAAAGATGGAGAGAGAAGGCAGCCCTGACGTGTCCCATGTTTCAATGGAAAATACTCTGAGCGCACATTGTTTGAATGCTAGCTTGAGGTGATGTATAAAGTAATTTTACCCAACTAATAAATTTATTACCAAAACCATTTTTTTTTAATACAGCAAATAAATACTCCCACTCTACCCTATCAAATGCTTTTTCGTCATCCACTGAAATCACAATCTCAGGTACCGTCTCGGAATGTACTGTATGAATAATATTTAAAAGAGTGCGAGTATTAAAAAATAAATGACGTCCCTTAATAAAACCGTTTTGCTCCTCAGAAATAATGCTGGGCAACACTCTGTCTAGGTGCAGAGCTATAGTTTTTGCCAGAACTTTAACATCAGCATTTAACAAAGATAGAGGCCTATAGGAACCACACAAAGTTGGATCTTTGTCACTCTTCAAAAGAAGAGCTATCGAAGCTTGGGTCATAGTAGTTGGGAGCAAACCATTTTCCAAGGATTCATTAAACACTGACAAAAGTAGAGGTGCTAATTTATTAACAAATTTTTTGAAGAACTCAACAGGATACCCATCAGGTCCCGGGGCTTTATTGGACTGCATCGCTTTAATTGAGAATTTTATTTCTTCCAGGGAGAGTGGGGCATCTAGTTCTTGTACATGGTCAGACTCAATGGTAGGGTTTTCAAGGTTGTCCAAAAACTGATTCATAATAGCAGTATCAGCCGGAAATTCAGATTTATACAAAGAGGTATAAAATGATTTGAACGTGGCATTAATTTCTACTGGGTCTGTTACAATTACATTAACATTATTATTAATTTTAGGTATCAAACGTGAGGCAGATTGACGTTTCAGTTGGTGAGCCAATAGTCGATTCGCTTTATCCCCATGTTCATAGTAAGTGTCTGCAATAACAATCGCTCTACTTCCCTAGTGGAGATAAGATCAAATTCTGTCTTAAGGTTAAGACGTTTCTTAAAGAGTTCTGGGGAGGGATTGGATGCACACTCTTGGTCAAGGATACCAATAGCAGAAGTGAGTTCTGTAAGCTTGGCCTTATGTTTTTATTATAATGTGAAGAGTATGAAATAATCTGCCCCCTAAGGAAAGCCTTCAGTGACTCCCAAAGTAAAGATGATGATGTAAGTTCGTTCTGATTAAAAAGGAGAAACTCATCAATAGAATTAGCCAGAAATTCACAAAATGTGTTATCTGCCAACAATAGAGAATTAAATCTCCAGGTGGGGTAGATCTCTGTGTGGACAGCTGAATATCCAGAAATAGTGGTGCATGATCTGATATTAAAATACTTGAGTAATCAATGGCAGCAACGGACGAGTTCAAGCTGTAATCTATGAATAAATAATCTATTCTTGAGTATGTCTGGTGAACCTGAGAGAAAAAGGAGAATTTTTTAATTAAAGGATTACGAACTCCCCAAGGGTCAACCAGCCCATTCTGATTCATAAAGTCAGAAAAGGATTTTGACATAGCTGACTGAGATATTGGTCGTGAACTAGATCTATCTAGCACTGGGTCAAGTACACAATTCAAATCACCTTCAAAAATCAACAAATGAGAATTTATATGAGGTATATTACTAAGTAATCTGTTGGCGAATTCAACATCATCAAAGTTAGGTGCATAGACATTTACCAACAGCACCTTTGTTTGCATTAACATGCCTACAACCATAAGGTATCTGTCATTTCTATCAGCAATAACATCAGTAGGTAGAAACTGAATATTTTTACTGATCAAAATAGCAACTCCTCTTGATTTAGAGCTAAAGTTAGAATGAAAGACATGCCCTATCCAAGAAGCCTGCAGCCTATAATGATCTTTAGATTTGAGATGAGTTTCTTGCAAAAACACTATGTCGGAATTAAGCCGTTTCAAATGGCTAAAAATTTTACCACGTTTAGATGGCTTACTCATGCCACGTATATTCCAGCTAGTGAAACGAACAGATGGGCCTACACCAGGATTACCGGAATTCACCTTAACAGTACTCATTTAAGTACACATGAATTGTACCAAATGGCCAGGCCCACCGCCCCAATACACACACACGCAGACCCATGAATATATACACACCCCGAAGAAAAAAAAAAGAAAAAAAGTCAAAAAAGGAATAGAAGAAAGAAAAAAAAGTCTCCAAAAGGGAGACAACTATACAAAAACAAGAGAGAAAAAACATTGATGCCACGGGATTGTGACATCAACTCGGAGAATAGCCTGAGACTAAGCTGTAGCAGAGATAGATAACTCCCACAGAGTCTTAATACTGAACAGTAGGCAATTCTATTAATGTAAATGCATATTAATGCAGCGAAACAAACTCTGTGGTTAAATGTGCGAGTTTGTTTTTAAGCTCTGCTACATCATCAGTACAGACGGAGAGAGAATCCCCCATTTCTCCCACTGTACCTCTGAGTGCGGCCAACTCTGCGTCTGAAGCGGCCTTATCATTCACCAGCTGTGTTTTTACCGACTGTAGATCAGCTCTAATTGTGGACAAATCATCATCCGGTGCCGCTCGAGGTTTGGTTTTAAAAATCTCAGCAATGTCTTGCTTTAACGGACAGCAGTTCTCGCTTCAGTGGAGCTGCGGGGTGAAGACGGAGCCCCAGGGTCCAGGGTCGCTACCTGTGTAGCAGGCCTCAGTTGTTGGGTCACTGTGGCAGGGGTTTTAGATGTATTACCAGCCATGATAATATGTCCAAGTGGCTTAAAAAGGCTTTAACAAAATATCCTAGGTGTAAATATATCAAAAAGATAATCTAAATTGCGATATAAAATAACAATTACAATAAACTCTGCAGGAGTCTCAAATCACACGACTTACTCCATTGGCTGCTCAACAGCACCCCATCATATCACTTTATAGTTGTTGAGAGAACAAATGACTTTTTACAGTGTACTGTTAGACTGAGCAGCAGAGGAAGGAAGAACTGCTGTGTGTGGAGCTCAACTACAACTACAAGATTCATTACTGTCTCTCTTTTACTGCTCTGTGTGCAGGAAAATAATTTCAATGTCATCCAAATGATGTCCGCTTAGAGCACATTGCAATGACTGACCAGTTTCTAGAAGTTAAACCTCTAGGGCACTGTTTAAAGCTTCATGCATATTCTACACCACCATCAGCATATATAGTTCTTAGGCAAAACTGTGCATATTCAGTATTCTTCTGCATTGATTCTTGTTTCAGATCTTTTGTTAAATATTAGAACGTTGTTCATAACTTATTTCCAAATCTTTACCAAATAAGTGTATAGAAGTTACAAAAAATAAATTACTTTGTTGAATAAATCATTTATTTACATTTCGTGCATCAGGCCCCACTTTTCTGTGCATTGTTTCATACATTCACCTTTAAGATATGGTTAGAATTTATTGCTAAGTCAAATTTGCATTAAAATAATACTTGTCAAAGTACCACTAAATTTATATTTAAATCTAAAAAGAATGATCAATACATGCAATTTTTAAAAAAAATAGTTATTCTTAAATATCAATAGTTGATATTGATTGATGATTAGACTGAAGTACAAATTTTAAATTCATACAAATATCACATTGCATTGGATATAATAAATGCCTCTGCAAGAGCTATTGGTATATTCATGTCTTTTTTTATTAAAGAAATGATTCAGAATAATACAAGAGTTGGCTTAATGATTAGAATTATTTAATAAATGTAAAAATATATATAATATCAATAATTAATTATATTTAACTGTCTTCACAAGTCAAGCAGAGTGAAGAAATCAGCAGCCTGAATAGGGAGAAAACACACAAACACACACACACAGACTATTAGCACAGGTGGGTGTTAATGAGGGAGGATCATCTAATCTGAATTAACTGTATTTTAATACTTTCTGTATAACCTGACCTGCATTTCATCTTCTGCATTGAATACAGTGTCCAGGTTCATGTGACTCTTCCTGGGATCTGGATCCTGGACAGTGTACAGAAAGTGGCTAAATAAGTCGTCCTGGACATCAGCTGACTGCCAGTTGGGATCCTGGCCAGTGTACTGGAGGTGGCTAAATGATTCCTGGACAATAAGTGGTTCTGTGTTATAGCACACATTAAGGTTTAAAGTTTACATTCCTACCAAACCTTATTGTAGCTTATTGTAAAATTAAAAAAGTTTCTCAGCTCTCACAGGATAATAGCCACAATGCGCGGAGGAGGCAACTTCTTGTTGGGAGCAGGGCATGTTGGAATCCAAATAGCCTGGGATACAGCAATGGTTCTCTGCAACAAAACGAACACAAAACAATGAAGGTTGACAAAGGGCTCAGTGTTGAGTAACATGTTAACCACATCTCACTAATACGTTATTCTGAAACAATATTACAATACAATGCAGCTCCTGGTGTCCATCTTCTGGACTTCTGTCAAGGTGAAATATCAGGTTTTAAAATAAACGTGATACCCAATTTCCTTCCCTCTAATGTACTTAGATTTCAGACCTCCTACATCCTCCCCCTACAGTACATGCCAGGAAATGAATTGGTTTTGCTAATGAATAGCATATTGCTGTGTATGTGTGTGATGGGCTGGCATCCCAATCAGAGCACCCAGTTTTATTTTGATAGGCTCTGGAGCCACTTTGAAACTGACCAGAGTAAAGTAGTTACTAAAGATGAATAATATATAAATGAAAGAATAAATTATAGCTTGTTCTGAACATCTACTGACCGACCACAGCAGAGATGTCAGGTGAATTCAGCACTGGATGAAAAGTACTTGGGTGGTTGGAGATCTCTTGCCCAGTGGCAAGCTTGGTCCTGTTGGAAGTTGTGAGTCTCTTTAGCTTCGCCAGAAGCTCCGGGTTGGCCCGTTTGAAGTTGGGGTTAAAATAGTGCTGTATGAAGCTCACTTCTGTCAATGAGATCTTATAGTCAGGGCAAACTTTCCTGAAGCCATACAGGTTTAGCTGACGAACAAAATTGATGAAATTAGTTGTTCTGAAGATCTTCTCCTTGTTGGCTTTAGACAGCACTTCAGCTTTGAAGGCCTCTGGACAGATCAGGATTCCTTCCCCACTGTCATCCCAGCAGATTGAACAAATCTGAGGATCATTCACCAAATGCCACAAGTTGATGGGAAAGTTTCTTCGGTTGATCCGGACTTCCATCCCAGCTAAATGATTTGTAAACAACAGATAGGAGCTCAGTGTTATTGAACTATAGATGTTTATACAGCTAGACAATTGCTAACTAGATTGTGACAGTTGATCTCTAGCGCTAACTGGTTAGCAGGGCGGCTATCTAACACAGTCATCCATCTTCATTAACAAATGATTTGTAAAATAAATAAATAAATAAAGAAATAAAGAAAGAAAGAAAGAAAGAAAGAAAGAAAGAAAGAAAGAAAGAAAGAATATATTAAGTATATATTAAGAACTCAAAAATTGTCATCATCAACAAGCTAGCAGCAGCTCTCCTGAGTTTTCTCGCCTCCTGAGTGGAAAATAAATTAAAAAACAAAAGAAACACGATCGGATTATTTCTGATATCTGACTATATCATATAAAAGTACCTGATATCTCGGCTCCTTCTGTTGAATCGACGTTTCCACTCATTTTCAGAAGCCTTTAAAGTCAGTGTAGGATCAGTGTAAAGCGTTTATACTGAAACTCTTAAGCACTCGCGGACCTCTGGAGTTTAAATTTAAATGCAAACAAGTGGACGCGCAGAATTTCTGACGTCATTCAGAAATATTGAATAAGTACTCGCTTGGATCTGTCCAATCAGAGTGAAACAAGAGACTGCGACAATCATAAAGTGATTTCATGCTGTGTAGTAAATTGTAGGTCAACATAGTGAAGAAGAATTTGTTTTTGAGGATATTTAGTTTTAACATTTCAGACAGACGATTTTGTGATTAGTGAAGTATTTAGTTTTTGCTTGTATATTTGGTTTATCGAGATCCGGTGTGTAATAGAAGTGTGCCCTTCATTTTTTCAGCAGTATATATAAGGTGATAAGTTCGAGGGTTGTTAAAGTTAAATCCTGCGTTAATGTGAGCGCGCTTCCTATTGGCTGCGCCTGTGGCGCTATTACGAGCTGATTTGAATGATGTGCAGTAGAACAAGGAAGAAGTGACGTGCTGTGGGTGAGACGCATATGTTGTAAGAATAAACGCTCAAAAATTCATCTCATGGTGAATGTTAGACACAGTTACATAAAAAATTTAATCAAGTTGAACTAACATAATATATAATATTAATTTGTAATTGCTGAAAGAAATTACCTAAATTGCTCCTGCACAGTTAACATTCTACCAAATCAATATACACCATACAGACATTTGTGCATAAACATTGTTTATTTTGGACAGAAAACTTTAATAAAATATGCCCTTATTAATCTTTTAGTATATTATATTTGTTCTGTTTATTCTATTCTTAATTGTTCATAATTGTTCTAATTCATATTTTATTTCTGTTTGCTGTTTTTTTAAGTACTAAGTTATGTGAATGTCGTGCTTACAGTGTAAAAAAATGTGTTGGATTTTAAACTACAGTATGTAGGAACCATTTTTGCATCACAGTTTTTAAGTAAATTCAACTTGGATAGGTTTTAAATAAAACTAACAACAAAGTATTTGTAAAATGTACACAATGTTGTGAGTTTAAGCAACTAAATTACTTAAAAAATAAAAAATATTTTTTTTCTTGTTTTAAATTCAAATCTAGATTATGCATGTAGCTCATTTACATTAAAATGTCTATTTAATCAAGTTGAACTAACATATATAATATTGATTTGTATTTATTGAAAGAAATTACCTAAATTGTTCCTGCACAGTTAACATTCTACCAAATCAATATACACCATACAGACAATTGTGCAAAAACATTGTTTATTGTGGACAGAAAACGTCAATAAAATATGCACTTATTAAACTTATAAAACAAAATTGTTACAGACAAGTGCAGACTAACAAGTTTTTTTTAACTGAGGAAAAATAAAAACTGAATATTTGTTCAACTATGCAAGAAAATTTCTAACACGGCTGAAAACAGACTTATAGTGTGGAACCACGAGTAAGGCATAAATAAGTTAAGTAAATGTATTTTTTATATTATGTTGTGTCATATTAAGTCAAAACAATGATATTTAAACTGTTTAGAACTCCTAATGAAATATGTCAAAATTAATAATTCTCAATAACACAATACAGGAAGAATTAATTAAAAGCATGAAAATAATCCAGGTCATTTCTATTCTCTTTGGCCGCCCTCTTTAGAAAATGAAACAAAATGTATCAAGACCAGTGGTGTGGTCCTCAAAAAAAAGGGGTATACTACTACCCCCGCCCACCTCATAAACCCCCTGTTCCCTGCCACGCTGCCAAAACAAGAAAAGCAAAAACAACACACAGAATTCAGTGTTTGCATTTACATGACATTAACATTAATGCCTTTAGCAGACACTTTTATCCAAAGAAACTCACATTGCATTTGAGTTACATACATTTTATCAGTATCTGTGTTCCCTGGGAATCGAACCCACAACCTTTGCGATGCTAACGTAAAGGTCTACCATAATGCACTCATACACTTATATAAAAACTATTTTGACATTCAATTATGCATTGTTTGTTCAGTTACAGTATGTTCCAAACATTTTTTCTATCTATTGTAACATGGACTGTGGAAAAGTGGCATAAGGTTGATTTTTTGATGAATCATCTATTGAACTGCATCCCAATCATCACAAATACTGCAGAAGACCTATTGGAACCCGCATGGACCCAAGATTCACACAGAAAACAGTCAAGTTCAGTGGAGGAAAAATCATTGTTTGGGGTTACATTCAGTATGGGGGCGTGCGGGAGGTATCAAGACATTCTTGCTGCCCATTAAATACCACAGGAGAGGGCAAACTCTTCAGCAGGATGGTGCTCCTTCTCATACTTCAGCCTCCACCTTTCTGTCCTAATTAAATAATTAAAAATCAAGGCATGATAAAATAAGCTTAATCTAGAGGCCTTTGCCTTTCATATAAGCCACTTCTGATTCCAAATGATTGACTAGAAGTCAAGTTATTATTTGTTGTTCCTACAACTTAGATAGGCAACAAGACTTTTGTCAGGGAGTGTATGGATAAATTTAAAGTAATTAAATATTTCAATATGTTTATGCATTACAGGATTCCTAAAGCAAATATTTTATAAATATAATTTACATATTTCCCCCCTTATAGATTCAGTGTGGAACCTGCACAAAATGGGTCCACATAAAATGCCTTAAGATGACAGAAGCACAAATACCGAGCAGATATATCCCTTGGTATTGTGCATTGTGCATTGAGCTAAAGCAAGTACAGAGACCACAGAGTTTAACAATATCTGTAATAGCTCTTATATAAGCAGCAGGATCACATATGTTTGACAAAAGCTGATTTACACATTGAGGTTTGCATCACAGTGAAATGTATATTGTTGTATATTGTTTATAATGCAAACATTGTTCCCACTCTTTTTCAGAGATCATTTTCCAGGACTTTTCCAGGACATTTCAAATTTAGCAAAAAAAAAAAAAAAAAGGATCACAGATTCACTGCCTAAAGTAATATGTACTTCTCTCCAGAAGAAAAACAACGTACACTTTATGGCTATTACTTAACTATACTTTTAAAGACAATTTGTCATGTGAATGAAATTTCAACATTTATAAAATAAAAAGACCGCATATATTAATACCCTTTCCTTTCTCAGGCCAATGCCGTCATGCATGCTTTAGTTTGCTGTGCATTCCCCTTGCACATGATATTCAGATTAACAAGGTTAATATAACCTGCTTACCCGTCACCATTTGCTGAAAACATTCGAGCACTTAAACCATTCCTAGCACCGGAAACCGCCAACACAAGACAGCGTCATCCGTCACAGCGAGATTAAACAGCATAACAAAAAACCCGTCAAAACCCAGCGTCCCTGAAGAGAGCGCTTTCTGTTACTAATTTTTAAATGATCAAGATGATCTTTAAATGATCAAGAACATTTAAAAATAATAATTTTCCAGGACAACAAGATTTTTTCCAGGACAGTTTATGTTTTCTTTCATTTTCCATGTGTTTTCCAGGACTGGAACATTGGTCATTAATTTTCCAGAATTTCCAGGTTTTCCAGGACGCGTGGGAACCCTGAATAAAAATAAACAAAAAGCAAGGTTTCTCAAAGTAAGTGTTGTAGTATAACTATCAGGACATCAGTGATGTGTGAGCTGAATTTGGTGACAGTGTATTACAATTTCTATTACAGTGAAGTTATTGACTGTTTTTTAATATTCGCTTTTCGGGTTTTGCACTTTGCAGACGGTCCCTTGGAATCTGTTTCTCAGTCGTCTGCATATAGAGACTTATGTATTTTGTCCACCGCGGAGGAAAGCTGATTTTGAGGAAAATTGGGTTGTAGCTGCCTCTCTACATTACTACGGTGAAAAAGAGGTGTTATTTGTGTAATAGGAGCGTTTAGCTCAGGAGTTATTGACTCGGTGCTTCAGCATGACACCAGCTTCTGTTGATGAAGTAAACTCTCCTCCCAGTAAACGCTCGGTGAAGCTGGTACACGACAGCTGTAGGGGGCGGGGAAAGGGGGCGGAATTCAAATAACAATGAACCAATTACAACGAAGTTTTGCGATGCAGTTAAAGGGGAAGAAAAGACGAGGGTAAATTATGGACGTTTTAAGCAGCAAAACAAGTGGGTATACCGAGGGTATACGCTAATTTTAAGCCATAGAAGTCGTTATATGCAAACAGCCCTGGGGAAAAAGTAAGCATACGCTGTATACGTGCGTATGGCCCCGACTACACCACTGGACTGTAATTATGCTCCATTATTCCCCACAGGCCTTCCACAACACACTTGTTCTTTAACACGAACTCACTCTTTTCAGCAGTAGGCTACGTGACGTGGGCTTGCTGCAGGATCATTTGATACAAGCTGGGCTGTGGCTGGCTGCCTCCATCCTCATGATTCATTTAAAACAAGCAGATCCCACTGCTGCCGAGTCACCATGGCTGCAGAGAGAGGGGGGAGGAGTGTGAGAGAGGTAGGTAGTGTGTGTGTGTGTGTGTGTGTGTGCGCGTGTGCGCGTGTGCACGCACATACAGAGGTGCAGTAGTCTCGCAGGCCCTGCTTCGGACAAGGAAGCACTGAAATGCCTCAGTCTGGACAAACACAGAGGAGAGACAAGGAAAGCTGTTATGTAAATGCTATGCTTTTGTTTCTTGTTTTTCTCTACTGGCAAGGTGTGAACACAGGTATTTGTATTTCCTATATAATTTATTCTATCTACATTATGACTAAGGAAGGATGTTTAGCTTTAGTATCAATGACCTTCTATATGGAGTAGGTTAAAAGTATGTGAACAGATATGTCTATATATTTTTTTTACATTTAGAATTAAAGGATGATATTTTTATTGTAATAATTTATATTCATTAATCTGCAACTGATTATGAAATATGAGTCACAATGAAGTGAATACTTAATCTGTTACATCTTTACGTTTTGTCTGTCTTTTTAATAAATAAAGAGACCACCTTCTCTCCAGTGACTGACGATGCTATAACATCACGTAGGACTATAGTACATAAAGGTAAACTAGTTTATCATGTTTTATGCACATGTTAAATCTAGAAATTTCAAATAACACTTGACTTAAATGTTTACTAAGTAATGTAATTGTATAGACCTTTATATTCAGCATAGTAACATGGTATTAAATGTTCATTATCTTTCATTATTTTTTAAATGTTGTTGCTTATAAGTCAGTAATCTTTCAACACACAGGTCAAAGTCATGTCACTGTTCAAGAGCTGGAAATCCTGAAACCCCAAAACATAGAGCTTTTGTGTAACCTGACTGACATTCCTAGTCAACACTCAAATATAACGGGCTTTTGGAGAAAAGATGAAGATGAAATTGAAAACTCCCAACAATCTATTTACAGGCACAATGAACATTATATCCTTAAAAAGATGTAAGTATGAATTGACCTCTTCAAACAAAAGGCTTCTGGGTAGTTTACTGTATTAATCAAATGTAGTCACATCGCTATAAACTTGTTTATTGTTTTGAGCACCGTACAGGTGATTGTAACGGTGATTTTGGATAATAAATATTGATTGAAAGTAATCAAGAAAAATTTTTGTCAGATTAGTTCAGATTACACAGAACTGCCCTATATTTGAAATGATCAATACCAGTTCTATATTATCACGCTAATTTCTTTCAGCTTTAATATCCAGGCCAGTGATCTAGGAAACTACTCATGTATCTTCAGCTATGTGGGAAAAGAGTTACAAGCTACTTTTGTTTTAAAAGGTATGTTCAAAAAGCAAACTTAATCTTAAAGGCCCAACACTGTTTAACCTTGAGTTATATCTTCTTAACTCAGAATTGGGATGTTGGAATCCCTGCACTTTTAATGCAGTCTAAACCATTCAAATACTCTTCAACCAGTGTACTGAATCAGTTACATTTAATCAGACCAAATTCTAATGTTACACTGTACATAAATGTGGACATAATGTGGATTTAATACAACTAAAAATGTTCTGAATTGTGTTTGGTTTGAGAAGTGCCTGCAATTAAAGACAAGCGAGACAGGCCCATAGTGAGCTATGTTGGAGATACAGTTGTACTGGATTGTGGCATCAAGCGCATACCCAACACTTGGGAATGGTACAAAACCAATGGCAGTGAAAAGGTAAAGTACTGTGCATTTACATTAGTTATCTATAAACAAGTATAGGTTACCTAAAAAGCATTGTACAATATTCAGTATGGTACAATATTACAGAACCAGGACCCAATTTTAAATAACAAATAAGTAACAAATGGGATACACTAACAGCTGTATGGTTAAGGAATAGAATCTAATGTTATAGGAAACTATTGGCACCCTGAGTTTCATCCAGCTCTAATGACTATCCTAGACTTAAAGAAATGCTGGGTTGTAAACAGCAAGATATTCACACATACAGATGTGTAAATATTAGATAGAACGCATGTGGGGTTAATTTAACACAGTAAAATTAATTATTCATTTAAACCAAGTCTATTGGGTTTACATTGACCAATATACTGTTTCTATATTTTGTTGTATCTAAACAATGGAAGGGAAATAAAATAGAAAGTGCATTTTCATACCTAGAAGATAAAGCTTACTTTATTATTAGTATCCTAAATCTTTTCTTGGCTTAGTGGAACATTTTAAATGAAAAGATACTCAAAAAGCTTCCACGTTTCCTGTGTGATCCTGTTAATACATTATTAAAATGTTTAGCGTGATGCTGTAAATCCTATTTTACTCAACTAAACTCCATATTCTTTAAAGGCAACATTTATATTCAAATTCTGCTCAAATAAATGAAATGATTATTTGAAACAAACATACATGCATTTACGTACAGTAGTCTTGTATGGAATGCATTATACTTTAAATAAATGTTACATACTTCTTTGACTTTTAGATGATTTTTAGAATGAATTGCATAATGCTCACAGACAGCTGGTTTTACATTCTACAAATTTTGCAATTATTTCCCATGCAGCAATTTCAAATATTCCATTTTTAATAAAGGCAGATGGATTTGGATGTAATCCGGTATCTTCTGATCAAAAATTTTGATAACTTTTCTTTAGAAGGTTCTCCACACTAATAATTGAGGACATTGTGTTTTATGTATCTGTTATAATATATGTACTGATATATATTTGAATACTATATGTATTATATATAATGAGAAATCAAATGACTGTGTATCTCTTACCCAGGAGCTTATCAATGCCACCGCTGACCCCATGAACTACAAGATCCTCTTAGCCAAAAATATAACCAAACTGACCTTGATGAACTTGACCCAGGAAGACTCGGGAAAATACACATGCAGCGCAATATTCGATATCAAACCCAGTGAGTCGCAGTTGATCCTCAAAGTTCTGTCCTTCTCTGAACCGCTTAAGCCTTTTGTGGCTATAGCTGTTGAAGTCGCCATCCTCGTTACTCTCATCCTGCTCTATGAGAGATACAGTCAGAAAAAAAAAGGTCCTGCTGGAACAACAGGTAGGCTAAAGAGATAAAAAAGTAACAGTGTGTGTTAAATTACCAAAAAACAAAATGTCTGAACCGACATTCTTCTCTCAACTTTCCAGAGAACGGACTGTACGAACATACACCGTAAGTACATCTAATGATGACATATAGCTTTCTGAAGGGCACTGATCAAATTAAACTCAATATCTCTAGCAGTTGTCAATTATTTTGTACATTTCATCAACATTGCAAGTCACGATAGACAAGAAGGTATCCTGGAAGTGGAAGCACACATTTTTTAATGGTTGCCAAAACACCATCTTAAAATTCTCCAAATTCTAAACTTCTAATGCTAATCCATAGCAGATAGCATTCAAGTCAAGTCAAGTAGCTTTTATTGTCATTTCAACCATATACAGCTGAAGCAGTACACAGTGAAATTAGACAACTTTCTCCGGGATCATGGTGCTACATAGAATAAAGAAAGTGCCACATAGAACAACACAGAGCTAAGAACTTAAAGGTGGGGTCTCCAATTTTTGAGAAACGCTTCAGAAAACTGAGTCCGGCCGAAAACTAAACAAAAATCAAAACAAACGTGTAGCCAATGAGCAGAAAGGGGCGGGTCTTGTCAATATGGGCAGAGAGAGTGTTCAGTGTGCATGTGTGACATTATCAGAAAACATCTAACATTGACATGGAGGATAAAAACAAAGAAAGAAAGCGAAGAAAGGCTTAAGATAAGGCAAGAAGTAGGACCTGTGTTAATATAGGATCAGCTTTCCAGAGCTGAAGAGAACTGAAGGAGCGGGAAGTTGGCCGCATATTCACAGATTCGAATTTCCCGAGTCAATAACTCCTGAACTAAACGCTGTTACTACACAAATAACACCTCTCCAATCTGCAATCCAATCTGTGAATATGCGGTCAACTTTACTTAAGACGCCGAGGTTGCTTTTTCCTTCTCTATAGGTGAGTAACGTTGGTTTTGCTTTGTTTCACAGAATTGATATATGCCGTCCTTTGCATCATTATGCTTGTGTGCCATTTTTGCTTGTTTGTTTATCTGCAATCGTATTGTTCTTCCCTTCAGCTATGATAGACACATTTCTTTCCATTTGTTGCCTGGGTTACGCATGTATGTGTGGGCGGAGCTATCAATACAGGGGTGGGACCCATTTGGGTTAGGGGCGTGTTTGTTTTGGTGATTTTATATGTCAACATTGGCTTTCAAACATCGGAGACCCTGCCTTTAAGTTAGTTAGTTCTAGCCACATAAAGTGCATCTGTGCAATCTAATGCAAACAAGACAAAAGACAGCGTGGATAGACAATACAAAACACAAGACAATACACAAAAGAAAAGTATTGTACATACTGAATTCTATAGTATGTGTAGTAGTTTGAAGCTTGGAAATGTGTGTGTGTGTGTGTGTGTGAGAGAGAGAGAGACAGGGAGTCTCGTCTACACATTATTCAAACTATATTATTTGTGTCATAGGATGCAGGAGGAGAACACCTTGGAGGATGAAGAGACCACAACCAGACAGAGGAAAGTGGAGAACTAACTAACTTTCTGTCAAACTTGCTGTTTGAAATGATCCAAAACATTCAGTGTACTTACGTTACACAGAACTTTTGGATCATAAGGTTATAAGGAGCAATAAAAGAACATCAACCTCTGGAAGAAATGTGGGTGCTACATTTAGACCAGTGAACTTAAACTTCATGCTTTGATCTCATGAGCAATACTTATTACAGCAATGTTAAATTATATATGAATAATAAACAGAAGCGGAGATTATACATTTTTGTTCTGATGTTTTTTCTGTAGTGTGAAGTTTGTTTGCCTTGAGTCTAATCTAGAAAAACTCCATTTACCAGGTTGGAAAAAAGACGATCTCGAAATCTTTTAAGTTATCGTACAGAACTTTGTTGCTGTAAAAAGCCGTAGTTGTGTGTGATGTTAAATGACAGTTACCAAATCTGTGAGGTGAAATCTAAAATAATAGTCAAAAGAGCAAATGTTATTTTTACAAGAACAAAATCTTTAAAAAATCTTCAAAATATGCAATAATCCTCCTATCCAAAGCTTTCAGACAAGTTTAAATTTAAATATAAAAGGTAATCCAAGCGTTCATTAGATTACACATTTATTTATTGTGAACATTTAAATTGCACATGTGCTCAATTTCAAACAACTGCAACACATAGTGGCATATTATATTTATTTTTTATTAGGAAAATTCCACCAAAGTTCCAAACTCTTGGTTTAATTTATGGCTTGTTTAGTAGAAACTTTACAAGAAGCTTAAACACGTCATCATCCCAACCGATTACGTCTCCATCTGTGACTTTGTCGTAGAGGCGCAGACTGTCTGTACCCCAACACAGGTTCTTACGTGGGTTGTTAGGAACTGAGAATGAACTCAGTGCCAGAGTGTTGAGCTGATAGCAGAAGAAGGAAAAGTACTGGCCATCTGTGATCACAGCCTGAGACACAAATGGTCTGCTCACGTCCTGTTCACTCCAAAATCCTAGAGAGAAAAGGAGAATGAAGTGTCAAGGATAAGACACATTGTAGGTGGCAACTGGCAGGTGGCTTGTTATAAATGGTTTATTATCAACTGCATTTAATAACTCAAGTACAGTTGAATGACATTGACTGTAATCCATGTATGACAAACCTTCAAAGTGTTTGATATAAACATATGAGTCAAGTCCTGACATTATATGTACTTTCTTTAACATGAAAGATGATGTGATTGTTTTATCATGATGTCACACAGCCAAGTCAGAGCTTTCCAAAAACTTTGTAATTATAATTGACAAAAACAATTCCCATAATTGCAACAGCAATGTAATAAGAACTACAAGTGCTATATAAACTCACCCTGATACATGGCCTGCGCTCCCGTCCATGCAAAGAGGCTTGCAATAGCGTTGGCCCTCAAAAACACCTCAATGTGTTCAGTGAGGTTTTTATTAATCAGTTTGTCTCTGCGGAAACGATCAGGGACCACGTGGAACTGTGTGTGACCATAGCAGCATGGGTCTTGCAGTTTAGCACCTATGTGGGTTAAAAAAAATGGTTACAGGAAGTCATTTACACACACACACACCCCTCTAAAAAGACAACACTGAAAATCTGAGATTTTTTTTTATATGAAAATTGGAAATAAACGATTAGACTAAGTATATATTCAGTATCTTAAATATTTATTATTCAAAATACTGCACTATTTATGGGTTTTAATGTGTGTTATTCACCATGTTCCCTAGGACATATGCTTGAAGCATATGTTTACAAGATACACTGATGTTTTGAGTCCAGTTCCTCTCAAGTTTTCTTCCTCACAACATCTCAGTGTTTTTTCTTGCCATAGATGACTAAGGTCATTAGGGATAAATACAAATATATATTTAAATAATAGAAATCTAATATTAAATCAAACTCTTATATTCTGTAAAGCTGCTTTGAGACAATATTCATTGTTAAAAGTGCTATACAATTAAAATTGGATCGAATTGGATCTAAGAGAAATTACATTATATATGTACACACAAACATCTATCTTTGTACGCACTTTACATATATAAACATATACACAATATACAAATCCATCGTTTTTGTTTTTTTGTACACGATTCTTCAAGGCATACACACCAGTAGAAATATTATTGTCATACTGTCTTCGGAACAAAGGAAGGCAATCAGGAGCATACTGGATTACTGGCACTTCAGCAGCTACCTCTGCCTCGAGTGGCACAAACTACAGAAAGAGAGTCACTGAGTCATTAACATGCAACTGATAGAGTGCATGTGTGTGCTGTAAAATTCTACACTGGAGTGCTGAGTGTGTGCGGTTCTGCGTTATCAAAGGGACGAAAGTCTTCAGTGAAGCTGTACCTCAGGTAGCTGCTGTCTGATGCGTATCTGACTGTGAGGTCTGTCATCAATCTGGAACCTCTGTGGTTCGACTCTACCACGCCGGTGTCCTCTTGGAATAGTCCTCTCTCCATTCAACCAGTAAAAGTTGACATGAGGAGACAGATCTGAAATCAGAACAACCCCAGTATTTTAGTACACTGCTGAATGAGATGTATAGACTATGATGATGATGAGAACACTTACCTAAACTAGACAGTTGGAGAGCAGGATTTCTTCCAGCCAACGAGGAAATAAGCCCAGACACTGCGTTCGTCACAAAGGGTGCAACAAACTTCTCCTGCTCTCTCTGAATGAATGTCCTGCCCTTCTTGGTGTACCAGTGCTCCTGTAGGAGCGCATTAGACACTAAGGAGCTCAGCTCTGAAACCGCAGCGTCCTCTATCTCAACACTGCTCAGATTCTCTGGAAGACCCTGGAGATACGACGTCTTGGTGAAATGCTGGTACCATTTATCCGCTCCTATAGCCGGAGTCTGAGGATAAACCACATACTTCATGCGCTGGACGCGGGTCAGAGCTCTGATCTTTTCCTGTGGCTCGGCTGTTCGCACCTGCTCAAAGAACTCAAGCAACACTCGCTTTTTAGCTGATTTACTGTTTGCTGTCCGAGACGATAAAATCTGTGGATATAACTGGCCCGATTCTACACTTTTAGCTTGGACATTTCTGGTGCAGATCAGACGCGGTGTCTGACTTGATAAAAATAACTGCAAGGGCGATCTACTGCAAGTCGCCATGTTTTTCTTTATCCCCGTGCGAATCTATAGTTATTCTTCTTTCGTTAATGGAAGTTGGCAAACCCGCTTTCTGTTGCATTGTCGCCACCAACTGGACTGGCATGTATATTACCCAATTATCCAACCAGCCAATCGTGTAGCAGCATGCAGTTCATGCAGCTACCGTTAATGTTCATAACATTATGATAATCTATATATTTTTTGTAAAATTATACATACAATGTACATATCACATATTGTATTTTTCTTTATACTCCTCATCCTCTACACATATTGTGCTTTACATACATCTGCACTATTTTATTTAAGTGTACATATTATATGTATTCTCTCTGGGGGGCACGGTGGCTTAGTGGTTAGCACGTTCGCCTCACACCTCCAGGGTTGGGGGTTCGATTCGCGCCTCCGCCTTGTGTGTGTGGAGTTTGCATGTTCTCCCTGTGCCTCGGGGGTTTCCTCCGGGTACTCTGGTTTCCTCCCCCGGTCCAAAGACATGCATGGTAGGTTGATTGGCATCTCTGGAAAATTGTCTGTAGTGTGTGATTGCGTGATTGCGTGAGTGAATGAGAGTGTGTGTGTGCCCTGCGATGGGTTGGCACTCCGTCCAGGGTGTATCCTGCCTTGATGCCCGATGACGCCTGAGATAGGCACAGGCTCCCCGTGACCCGAGGTAGTTTGGATAAGCGGTAGAAGATGAATGAATGAATGTATTCTCTCTCTCTCTCTCTCTCTCTCTCTCTCTCTCTCTATCTCTCTCTCTCTCTATATATATATTAAATACTGTACATATGCTACATTTATATATCTGTACTTTTGCTACGCTTTGCACTTCTGGTAGATGCCAAACTGCATTTTGTTGCTGTGTATCTGTACTATGTAATGACAATAAAGTTCTATCTATCTATCTATCTATCTATCTATCTATCTATCTGAATTGTAAAGGGGCGGATACCAAGGGGCAGAATGGGATCTTGTGATTTTGTTACTTTGCTGGTGACAGGCTTGTGTTAGATTTGAGTATTTCAGAGTATGTTGAGCTCCTGGAATTTTCACAGGTAACCGTCTCTAGAACATAGCGAGAATGGTGTGAAATACCAGACCAGTTTGAGCTTTCAGAGCAGCTTCAGTAACCCCAAAAAACAGTGAGCAGAAATGCATCTCAGAATGCACATGTAAAACCTTGAGGAAAATGGGCTACAACAGTAAACGATTCGGATAATTGGTTTCACTCCTGTTAGCTAGGAACAGAGGCTAACAGAAACTGGACGGTTGAAGATTTGGGGAAAAAGAATCTTCTGGTCTGATGAATCTCAATTTCTGCTGCAACATGGTTTAGAATTTGGCCTCCATTGACCCAACCTGCCAATATTTATATAGTGTTGCTGGTGAAATGGTGTGGTGGAATGTTTTCTTGGTTGATTGCATCTCTTAATATCAGCATGGAGGATGGTTTGAATACCACAGTCTATCTGACTATGATTACTGACCATGTGCGTTCTTCTATGGCCAGTTATCCAATCTAATAATGCATACTTCTAGTATGACAATTCATCAGACTAGTCCCACAAACATGGTACTTCATTGGCTACTTCTGGTGGCTCCATTCACCAGATCTGAGTCTAATAGAGCAACTTTTGGGATAAAGAATATTACAGATACACTTCCCAAAACAATGATTTATGTGAGATTTTATATTTAAAATGGAATACATTTTTTATAACAATGCATGATATTTTCCGGAGTAAACAATAAAAATATATCCGTACAGTTAATATAAATAAATAAATATCCTTTAATTAAAGTATACCAACAAATCTCTAGGTTGACCAATGTCACATGACGCCGCTACTACTGCGCATGCGTGTAGAGTGGAACGCGAACTGAAGTGAATCGTTAGAACTCTGCAATGATTTTGCGCAGTGTTATAAAGAGAGAAGTGCTCTCGTTGCCTTCTGTGTATAATTTACAACGGCGTGCTGTAACAGTCCAGGTGTTTATATATACATAGTTAATATTTCCGGGTTCTGTGAAGTTTACTTTCTGTTGTTTTTGTAGGAAATGGGCAGAATATGAGTCTGTTAGCATAGTTAGCTCGTTATGCTACACAACGTTAAAGTGCTGTTTGACACTTGTGTGTGTTGTGTTTGACACTTGTGTGTGTTGTGTTGTTTGATTCAGAACCTCTGCTTGTCTTCACACAATGATGAAGTTCACTTAGCTGAGGAAGCCAGCAAGAAATATGGAAGTCCTGCTCCGACCATATTTTCCAAAATAATTGACAAATCTATTCCTGCAGACATAATTTATGAAGATAGCAAGGTAAATATTGTTTGTAATGAACATTTCTTACATTTACAGCATTTAGAAGATGCCTTTATCCAGAGCAATTTGCATCTCATTTTATACAACTGAGCAATAGAGGGTTAAGGGCCTTTCTCAGGGGCCCAACAGTGGCAGCCTGGTGGACCTGTGATTCAAACTCACAATCATCCGATTCTCAGACCAACACCTTAACCAGTAGGCTACCACATTCCTGTTTCTTGAGCAACTGCGTGACAAAGAACCAAGAAGTATTTATTTCATAATGTTATTTATACGAAACAGTAGCTCAGGTTTATCTCCCCAAGCTTTTATTGTCAACAAACAAATGTAAAAAGAAACAATTAAGGATCACCCTTTTTGCCTTTTTCATTTAAGCACATTTTCAGCTGTGCAAATAAATGCTCTTTGTGAGGTAGAAATTTGACAGATGGAGTTATGATATGCTCTAGCCGTGCCTTCACAATGTTTCACTACTTATTTCCTTGTGCTTTTTTCCTTATACCTTTCAATGCCAGAAATCCCCATAGACATGGGGAGATCATGCTAAACTCCATACAGATAGTGACCTGCAATTGGGATCGAACCGGTGCTACCACTGTGCCCCCTAATCTGAAAACAAACATAATTTGTTGAGAATTAAGATAGTTAGTTAGTTAGTTATTCTTTGGGTTCATCTGATTCTCATTCCCAGTATTTGTATTGTGTCTCCTAGGCCTGATTTTTGGCAAATTTTATTTACCTTCTTTGCAGCTGAGTGGTGTTTGGAAGAATGGGTTCAGCTTAAATGTGTAATATCAAACTGGTATTTGGACAGACTAGTCATTTAAACCCTCTAAGTGACTTGCATCACTTTAAAATGTAAATGTTATTCCCTTTTCTTTGAAACTTGATCTTCAGATAATGTACTACTGTAATATTTCTTTCAGTGTTTAGCATTTCGTGACATCAGTCCCCAGGCTCCTGTGCATTTCTTGGTTGTTCCCAAAACTCCTATCCCAAGGATAAGTGAGGCTCATGATGATGATGCACCGGTTTGTCTGTCTCTGCTAATTTTTTTTCATTTTGTAGCATCATTCACTTTGTACATTAATTCCTTGACATTTTTTTCTTTTTATTTCAGCTCCTTGGATACCTCTTGGTAGTAGCAAAAAACCTGGCGAATAAAGAAGGCTTAAGTGATGGATACAGATTAGGTATGTTTGTAGTATTGAGCATAACCAATTATTATTATGTCAGTTTTGATGTTAATTCTATATTTGTGATCAATAAATAAAGCTAACAGACTGTATGTTTCTGTTACAGTCATCAATGATGGGAAACATGGTGCTCAGTCTGTGTATCATCTGCATCTTCATGTACTTGGAGGGCGACAGATGCAATGGCCTCCAGGATAGATGACCATATCATCTACTAGTGTTAAACCAGGAAGAGAATATATATATATATATATATATATATATATATATATATATATATATATATATATATATATATATATATATGCAGTGTAAATATAGTTACAAAATATCAAAAACAATAAAATGATAATTAAAAAAATAGTTAATAGTCACTGAAAAACAAAGATTTGCCAGCATAACACAGTGATAATAAAAATTTTTTAAATTGAAATGATAGATTGCAGAATAATGGATTATGGTTACTAAATATTTATAATTTTTTTTTTTTCACTTTATAATTCCTAGATTGTATGGCTACTATCTGTTTATCTGTCTGTCTGTCTGTCTGCCTGTCTAAATTCCTAAATTGTATGGCTCCTATGATCATGGAGTGTAACCTCACTTCTTAGTAGTTAATATTATCATGAAAGTTGCTATTGGTGCATTAAATGTCACTCCACAAGTCTAAACTGCAAAAAGTCATTTTACTCTGACCTAGTTTCCTCTGCCATTAAACCTTCACCAAGCTAGCCCTGGTGCTCAGACTTTTTATTCTGTCCTTGACCCCACACAAGGCCACTGTGCCAACTAATTCATAATAAGTTGATAAATAATCTTGATGACTACGGATGTATAATGATAGTCAGGCATTTACTCAGCTTCCTCTGATTTTAAGTATTCTACAACACTTAAGCCCTTGATGTTTTACAAGTAACACTATTGCTTTACTGTATTTACATTCATTTGTTTGGCAGATGCTCTTCTTTAGCATATACACATGAGGCAATAATACAACACTGAAATGAGCAATTAAGGGTCTTGCTCAAGGACCAATAGTGGCTCCAACAGTCCTGGGCTAACAAGTTTAAGAGCTCTAGTTAAAACCAGACACAACATGCAAACCGAAATTTTTAAGTTTAAGAACACACTTTGGGTGTGTTACACTATTTGGGTTAATAATTATGAGTAAAAATGTGTTCTTAAACTCGTCATGATGAACAAGAATTAATATTTAATCCTAGGAGCAGATCTTTAACACGGACTATGACGGTGACATCCCATTTCCTTATTAAGGGCTCAACAAGTACAGAAGAATAAAATCTCAATTAATACCTATTCTGAATTCTGAATATAAAAAAATAATTGCTGGGGAAAAATATTAAATCTTATTTCAAGAAGGAATACTGTTGAGAAGTTTTCCTGACTGCTTCTACTCTCTGGACCTGTCTGATCCATTCTGATGCACTGCTTCTGGTTGGAGTCCCATCACTTCGATTTTGTTCAGTGCTGTTGAGGATGACCCAACACGGACAACCTGTAGATTATATAGATTTGTGCTCAAATCTGTCACTGAATATTTGTTGGTTGTTAAGAATATACCCACATGATGATGGGCTCACTTTAAATCTGTTTCCTCATAGGGTTTCTTCCTCATATCTTCTCAGGGATGATTATTTATTTTTCCACTGTTGCCAGTGGCTTGCTTGTTGGGAATAAATATAAATATACAAGCTCTAACCACTGACTCTTCTCTTAGGCACTCTTAGTAGTTCAAACAGGAAAAGTACATTTTGCCATTATTTCGTGTTCATAGGCTACAACATTATAGCTTCATTATATCTAATATACACTTAAGTATATACACTTAAATTCATGTTCAGTATCTAACATAAATGTTGAAGAAATAGTTATCCAATGCAAAGCTAAATATTGAGTTTTACTGCATTTTTCTTTGCTTGTTTTTGCAGTGGATATCAGATAGACTTTACAGGTGAATGAAAGAAATTATTAATGAAGATATTTCTGTGGAAATCACATGACTGATATTTAGACTGCAATGAATTAGGCAGAGTATCCTGCAATTTAGGGCCGCATGGAGGCACAACAGGTAGTGACATTATCTTACAGTCCCTAATGTAACAGTCTGTAACACTCAATCTCTGACTATTAGCTTTGAAGGAAAATAAAACCCAGACATCTTTATGTGAAAATGTTATGTACTTTTTTCATGTGAAAATTTTCAGAATTCTGACCTCAGTGAATTTTTATTTGTATACATACAGTGTGTGTGAGTATATATATATATATATATATATATATATATATATATATATATATATATATATATATATATATATATATATATATTTTCATTATTTTTTTTTATTTGTATACATAGTATGTGTGTGTGTATTTATCAGCACATCTTTGGACTGCACTTGATTTCCCTTCTCCACCTTCTCCGTTACGTTATCTTCTGGATTAGATCTTGTCTCACACACAACCCTTGGTCATTGTAAATGAACAATATTTAACTACCATTAAGTGACGGTTTAAACATTTGCTTCCTTCTATTACGATTGCAGTTTTTCAAAGTGCTTTCTTTTCTTGAAATTCTCTAATTTTCAATTTTAAAAGTCTAAGTTAATATAACGATTTTACATTAGAATTCTTCCAGTTCATATAAAGATTAGAGTAGTCGGTCATATGAACGTGACTTTATAAAGGGCAGTTTGTAAAGAGCAGACGGAAACATTCCTGTGTCCAGTGGGAGATGCACCACGTGTCGACGCCCCAGATCGCACCCTAGTCTTCTATACAGTATGCTGGTCTAACGCGGACCAATCACGGAGTCTGCATGTGTCGCCATGGTGACGTATACTACAATACTACATAGCATGCCACCTGTGGACATCCCGTTGCTATCACCTATGCGCGCGACAACGTCACGTGAGTCCTGCAACCATCACAGATGAAGATCACACCCAGGGATAATATTCTATTCCTCAACCTACAAGCGTGCACCTGAACCAAGTGTTAACTAAATCTGACCATCTGTAGCTATATCTGAATAGTTATCAGCAAACAAGCTCTGCGAGAGAAAATCTGCCTACCTGTAAGTACATATGAACCTATAGGTATATTTTTATATATGAAACTATATGAAATAAATCGAAATATATATTCTATGTTTATTTCTATGTTTATTTAATGCATGAGTATAAATTTTTGATTTCTGTGAATTTATAAGAATGGCAGTTATTCTTCTGAGGAACATAAATGACAGTGAAGGAATAAAAGCAAAGTTTTACTCCGTCTGTAATGTTGACAGTGAATATGTTTAATGCCATGACATTGTCTGTGGTTTTGTGGTTACAAAACAAAAGACAGGTATTTCTAGGTATTCCAGTTTTGTTGAATATACTGCACTCGTTTAAAGAATTAAAATAAATAAGCACCATCTGTATCAATAGATAGCATATATAATATGTAACGTTCATGCCAACAAGAGGTGAAGTAGATTTTTATAATAATTCTGTTTCGCTTTTGCTGTTACACTTCAATTTGCACATTGGATGTGGTCTATGACATGTAGCAGTTTGTGCAAAAGTTCACTTGAGAGCCAACCCTGATGTTTCCACACCAGTGTTGTAATGATGAACTTTGTGCTTTTGCCCTTTCACACTGGTGATGAGGATGTAGGCTACAGACCCAACACTGCAATGGGAATTGGTTGGTTAAACCATCAGGAAAAACATGTGCCCTCCTTTTCTGACCAAAGTGTGATCAGATCACATCTTTTGCATTTATTTTTTTGACATGATTTTTTGTATTTAATTCTTTTGCTCATATATAATCGCATTAGTTCGAAATGTCTCTAGATGGCAGCAATGGTTTAGGATTTGTGTTTTATATGAAGGTACAAATCATTTGAACTGCTTTCAAGAAAATGTTCATACACTATCCCACAATCCTTGAACTGAATCCGTGAAATCCTGGAAATCTGGTGACCCGTACTGGGTGAAAGGCAAACGGTTGACAGTGAAATGCACCATGCCAGCTTCTAGCACGATGCTTTCATCACACTTCTGCTCCTGACTCATTGGTTTACTTAACACATAATGTCAGTGTTGCAACAAGATGCTCTAATAAAAAGCGCAGTATTGAAATTAAGTCTACTAGTATTGGGGTGGTAACTGAGGTTATTGAGAGAAGCTTATCATTATTATTTAAGATTAATAACTTGGTCTCATATTTTTTTTTTTCTAACTGCGTTTTCTGTAAACTATAGGCTGGGTCTTTTCAACTAATGAATGCATCTTTTTTTTTAATTTTTTGAAGTGTTTGCTGTTTTAAATCCATTCCATTATGTCAGTCAGTGGACCTAACCTTTTGGACACCTTGGAAAATAATTCAGAGAGGTACGTTGAACTGCGTCTGGTTTTTTTCAAATTTTTACATAACAATTAAAGAAATAACATGGATTACATATCATGTGTTTATCTCCAACTGAACAATGGTAGTCAAGTTACTTTTGTTGTTTTACTGCTAGCACTATAAAAGATACTCAACACCATCTCAGAGTAAAGCAGGCACTCCAAGACTCCAGAGCACAACCAAACGGCAACTGTATGATTTCTTTAACTAAAAACGATATCATGGTCAATGTGGCAGAAAAGGTGAAGGAAATCAATTTATCGGATGATTCTGGGATTGACAGTCCAAGTGGAGATGTGAATGCAGAGATTTCAAGGAAGGTGGAGACAGATACATTGTCTGATATAATCATTAAAAATGATCAAGCTTCTGTCAAGGGGTTTGAAGAAACTGCAGTTGATGCAACAGTAGGCGGGACCTGCAAGGCTACAGGTAAAAGTTTATGTTTGTTAATGTTTGCATCATAACTGAAAAATTGCTGACATTGTTCTCATTCATTGATGTCATTCAAATGAACAAAAACGTACAGTTTTATTAATAATTTAGTGTTTCTATCCATCATTATGGATTCAACAATAACATTTGCAGAACTTTGTAACATAATTATCTAAGTGCATGTATCACGTGCATAATTTAACAAGCCTTTTTGTGTAACTTGGCAACAGTCACACCCACATTCCATGTACTTCCTTTAACTCTAGCTGGGACTTCCCTCTAGCTGAGCTTCTTTAACATTATATAAGAGGCATGAAGCAGCAGAAGTTAATTTTTTTCATGCTATTTTAAAAAAACGTTTCAAGAGCCTAATAATGCCAAACTGTTGTCCCGGATGCTGTAATGGCCGATCGGTTGATGAATCCATCCCGATTACAGGTGACGTGCGCTTGGCTCCAGCGGAGCAGTACTGGTGTACGACAAGGGACAAGGCAGTGAAACTAAGGATGAGTGAGTCTGGTCCAGGCTCTGAGCCTCCTCTTACCATCCATCAGATGTTCCAGTGGACGGTGGACAATTTCGGAGACCACCCGGCCCTCTGCTTCAAGAAGGATGGCGCTTGGTCTACACTGACCTATAAAGAGTACCACCAGCAGTGCCGAGTTGCAGCCAAGAGTTTTCTTAAGGTATGAGTATAATAAAAATAGAATATCTTAATTGTCATTGCACCTGCACAAGTGCAATACAATTGGTTATTATACAAAGAATATAATACAATTTAAAAGTATATATATCCAATGTGCAACTATAGTAACATTATATACCTGTACAGTATGGGAGCACAGATATTGTTCCTTTAGAACTGAAGTTATTAACTATAGCAATACATACAGTATATATAAATAAATATAAAGGTGAGATACAGTTCATAATTTGTTGTAAATCCAGTGCATAGTCTTTAATTAAAACAGCCTTATTCACCTTCTACACCTATGGCAACCAGATTTACTGGCTTCATTGCTATTAGTTTACACCGACTATCTAAACCAGTTTTTCTCCTGGTAGCCTCATGGCTTCATGACTAAGGGAATTATTCTGTAATTATTCTGTAATAAACTAACTTTCACTGACTTCATTTTTACTATCATTTCAGTTCACAATTTATTGAAACTCTTCATTATCCACTTCACTACTTGTGCCATTTATTTTCAGCTTCACTTTTGTCTGATAAGTAAAGCTCTATAAATCAATATCAATATTCATGTGGCCTGGATGTGGTGTAACAGGACTAAAAACCATGATATATTGGACTTAGCTCTAAATCACAAACAACTAAACAAATAAACTAAAATATTTCAATAAGAACCTTCTCAATAGTACACTACAATGTGCAAAGATGGTGTGTGTTTTTCTTCTTTTGTTTAAAGCAAGCTCAGATTTCTAGATTTCTATTGCCAGCACTGAATGCATGAATAAAGGAATGCTTCATGTGCATATCCCATTCTGTCTAAAAGCTGCAGTTTGTAATTTGTAAGCATATTTCTAGAGATATACTAATCATTCTCTTTGTTTGTGTATGTATGTGTGTGTGTGTGTGTGTAGCTGGGACTGGAGCGCTTTCATGGTGTCGGTATTCTGGGATTCAATTCTCCTGAGTGGTTCATTGCAGACATCGGGTGCATCATGGCTGGGTACTATTTCTTTTTTCCATGATCAGATATGCTTCTTTGTTCAGAGCAAATACAGTACACAGAATGTATATGAAAGAATGAAGAAACTTTTGTCTACAGGAGATATAGTTATATGCAATAGTTTTGGCAACAATGATCACATCACATACCTTATTGGTTAAAGTAAAAAGAAGTAAACAAATACTTTGTCACTTTAAACACTTAAAAACATTGAACTAACAGCTTACTGAAGATTTGCATATGTTTTACTGATGCATAATAAGATATCAAAGCACTTCCATCTCCCAGTTACCACTGTCCAAATGTCATAAAGTAATTGCATTTTAATGGAAACTGTGGACCTAAATGTACTGGAAGAACAAAGGTATTAAACTAGCTGTATACTGGGCAGAAAGTGAAAGACTTAAATGATAGCGAATACCTGACACTGGAGATGTGGTGCATTGTTCAGCTCTGAAGTGTCGCTTGGTCTGTAGGCAAGACTTATTAGAAGGGAACCTTACCTGCAAACTCATCACAAATATTAGTGTATAAAGTATGAAGTACCATATTTAGATAAAATACATCTTAGAAACAAGTGATCTGGACTAATAAAGTTTTAATTAATTTTGTAATTAAACTCTTTGGCCATCGAAGGTATGTTTGGAGAATAAAAGAGGCAGCAGTTCATGAAAAGAACACTTTGACATCTGCAAAGCATGGTGTGGATTTATTATGCTCTGGGGTCATGTGGCAGACACTGGCACAGAAAGCATTTTACAAATAGATGGAAGAAGAGATTTCTAGTAAACATCATCAAAAAATGTGACGCAGTTTGTGAAGAAAATGAAGTAGAACTGGTTCTACATTACTGTTCCTAAGCATACCTAAAAATCCACCATTAACTAGTTAAAGAATCGCAAGCTGAAGTTTTCAAAATGACCCACACAGTCCTCTTATTTGAACAACACTGAAAATCTGTGCATAGATATTGAATATGCTGTGCATGTAAGGCAGTCCATAAACATATTATGCAAGGAAAAGTTGCAAAAGTTGTTAAGTACTGACTTTAAAGTCTAGCAATGCTTGAACATATATTACTTTTGTTTAATTTTTTTATTTTTATTAGATTAAGTTAATCTAATAAAAAGTTGCAAAAAAAATTATATTAAGTGGTTGTGTTTGTTAATTGTGCCAGAACTATTGCATTCAACTGCACAAATCAAACTAAAATATGAAAAATATGAGGTCACAATAAAAATAATGAATGAAACAATGGTTTTGTTCTTCAGAGGCCTTGGTGTTGGAATTTACACCACCAACTCTCCAGAAGCCTGTCACTATGTTGCTAAAAACTGCGAAGCCAACATCATAGTGGTTGAAAATGACAAACAACTAGAAAAAATCCTAGAGGTATTTATATGATAAATGCATTACAGTTACAGAAGCCCAATTTCTCCTCACAATTTCTCTACCAACGAATACTTTTTACATCTGTATTAGGGAAAAACAAAACAAAACAAAACAATTAAAAACAATTCTGTGAAAAATTAACTGCAATTGCAGTAAACAAATTTACATTGATGCTAATGTCTTTCTCAGGTTAAAGACCAACTTCCACATCTGAAGGCAATTGTTCAATACAAGGGAGAAGTAAAGAAAAAAATGCCAGATATCTACACGGTAGGCCTGAAGATAACTTAGTCTGTGGTTAGTCGGTTGCAAGTTGAGTCAAATAACTCATGTGAAAGAAGATGACCTTTAGCCCTCATTTAAGTGAAAAGATCTAGTGAGACTATTTATCTGCTAAAATAAATGACTCATTGTGTGCCAACTATGTATATAATTTTAATCTTGATGTTGACTTGGCATCCATGGAATCACTTTAAGAATTCACAAACCTGTTTACCTGAATTGCTGCATAGTCACATATTTACTAAATATATATAATACATATGTATGACAATTTAGTAGAATAATATAATGTAACAGTTATTTCATATACAGTTTTTTTTTTATAAACAGATCATATGTATTTTTAAGTTGTTTTTTGAATGCCTTTAGAGATGTGTAAAGTGTGATAGTCAGACTCTTCAGATAAAATGTGACAGATTATTTCAGATTTTCGGATGTTATCAGCAAATCGAAACACTGTGTTTCAAGAGAAACAGGACCTGTTTTTTTTTTTTTTTTTTTAGTGGGCTGAGTTTATGAAGGCTGGGAAGGAGATATCAGATGCTCAGCTGGATGCGGTAATTGACAGTCAGAAGTCTAACGAATGCTGCACACTTATCTACACTTCAGGAACTACTGGAAACCCGAAAGGGGTCATGCTCAGTCATGACAATGTAAGCTGACATGATTAAACTGATACATAACATTGCTGGATCCAATTGTTAATAAACACATAAATATTGAATTAATAAGGCGCTATCTTAAAAAAAAGAGATTAGGTTCATTAATATTGATGTAATATCATGTCCTTTCTCTGATTAGATCACGTGGATTGCAAACGCAGCAGGAAATATGATCAATCTGATGAATGGAGAGGATTGTCTAGTGAGTTATCTGCCCCTCAGTCACGTGGCTGCCCAAATGAACGACATGTGGATCACAATTAGATTTGCAGCCACCACCTATTTTGCCCAACCAGATGCACTGAAGGTTGGCCTTGCATTTAGTATTGTATTTCTATAAATGCATTCTTTGTATTTATAAATGCACATCAATTCTAAAAGACGCATAACCAGAATAATTAATTGAATCTAGTTTTAGAAGCTATAGACTATTATATCACAGACACAAAATACATGCTGAGAAATGGCACTGATCACACCTGAGTGTCATATTGCCGATGTAGCGCTGTAAATGCTGAAGTAGGTGGAAGTGAGATGAATCTTGTGTTCCTGCAGGGTTCTTTGGCCATCACATTGAGAGAAGCACGTCCCACAACCTTCCTGGGTGTTCCACGTGTTTGGGAGAAGATGCAGGAAGCAATGAAAGACATTGGTGCAAAGTCTTCAGTCATGAAAAAGAAAATTGCAGATTGGGCCAAGGGTATAGGACTTCAGGCCAGCTACAATGCAATGAACAAGTATGTTTTGGCATAAATCATTACCTTATAAGAGCCATTTTTTAAAGTTTGGAGTATTTTATAGGAATATGTGAATGACAAATATTCTTCTGATCTCTGATCTCTAGTGACCCCTCAGTTCCATGGGGCTTCACGCTGGCTAATGGCATAGTCTTTAAGAGAGTACGTGCTTCTCTTGGGTTAGATCGTTGCAAGCAGTGCTTTACAGGGGCAGCACCAATCACCAAAGACACCCTGGAATACTTCATGAGTCTGAACATCCCTATCTTTGAGCTGTATGGCATGAGTGAGAGTACAGGCCCGCACACAATGTCCTGGTCTGAAAGCTTCCGCATTACAAGGTTTGTTCACTTCCTGTAGATGGCTTATATTTATTTGCTTGTTTTTATGACCACGATTGGGCAATTCCTCAATTTAAGGACCTACATGAAGCAGTCAGTAATACATTTTTTTTAATCTAAATATTGGATGCACCATGGTAGTAGTTTGAACCTGGCAATTAACTCACTCCACCATACACCATGACATTGTTCAGGGTTATATTACATGCATCCATAAATTTTAATCACTTTTAATATAATCTCAATGTTTTCCCACAGCTGTGGTACAGTGATACCGGGCTGCAAAACAAAGCTGGACAAGCCAGATGCAGATGGCAATGGGGAAGTGTGTTTCTGGGGCCGTCATGTTTTCATGGGCTACCTGAATATGTCTGATAAAACCTCAGAGGCACTGGACTCAGAAGGCTGGCTTCATTCAGGAGACCTGGGAAAGCATGACACAAATAACTTCCTTTACATTACAGGCAGGATAAAAGGTAGAAATGCTTACACTGTAGGTTTGGCTTGTAGGTATCACTTTTGCTTATTAGACTCAAACAAGAATGATGAATGTTTTTTTTTAACAGAACTAATCATCACTGCTGGAGGAGAGAACATCCCACCTGTCCCCATTGAAGACGCAGTCAAGGAGGAGCTGCCTATCATAAGCAATGCCATGCTGGTGGGAGACAAAAAGAAATTCCTCTCCATGCTTCTCACTCTCAAAGTAAGAGCATCCATTTGTCAGTCATTACAGAGCTTTCTGAAAATGACTCCATCCAAAAATGAACACTGCCTAACTGTAACCAATACTGAAAGAAACACTTAGCATGGCCCCTTTATTTTGAATAGCTTTAAATAAAATCCAAATTTATGCTCTTGTTTACAAAATTTAAATCTTTTGTGATCCACAGTGTAAAATTGATGACAGTGGAGACCCCACAGATGAACTGACTCCACTGGCTGTAGAGTTCTGCAGGCATCATGGCGTCATGGCAAGCAAAGTGTCTGAGCTCATCAACAATAAAGAGCCAGCCATTTACAAAGCCATCCAGGAAGGCATAGACCGAGTCAATGGCAAAGCCATATCGAATGCTCAGAAGGTCCAGAAGTGGACACTCTTATCAAAGGACTTCTCGATATCAGGAGGGGAGCTTGGTAAGGATTTATTCATTACTATATGCATAGTATGCTTTTTTATTATGCCAGAAATTTGTAAGACAGTATCCTGGTATGTAGCCTGGTAACTTTTTTGGTATGTATGCCTTTTTGGATAATCCAGTAAACATCAAATAATTAAATATAAAGGAAAGGCAGAAAAAACAATAATCAAGTAGGAGTGTTTTGTTGGTCTGCAAACAGTAAACTGATAAACTAGATGCAATTGCATAATTTATTTTATATAAATTTTATATATTTAGAATATATTAGCAAATACTAGCAGTGTAGAGATTAAAAGCAGAATAGAGATGAAAAAATACAATTAAAAATCTTATGAGAGGTTCAGTGGGTCACATCTTCATCACAGTCTTTTGTGGTGTTTCATGTGTGTCCATGTTGGTTTCCTCTGAGTTCTTTGTTTTCCTCCCAAAACCGGCCAGAAGGTTAACTGGCTACACTAAATTGCCCCTAGGTGTGAATTAGTGTGTAAATGTGCATGGTGCCCTTTGATACACTGGCATTTCTAGTATTCTCAAGATTATAGGCTCCAGATCCAGCCTGAGATACAGAGAAGGATAAAGCAGTTACTGAAAATAAATTAATTAATAACTCATTACAAAATGTCTGAATGGAAATGAAAGACTCAAAAACTAGACCTACGAGTAACAAGTAGCTTATTATAAAGCATTCGGTATTGTTTTACAGCTCATATTTTACAATTCATATTGTGCATTTACAGTTGAAATGCATTTGCTAGTACATGAACGAGAAAGCTTACAGGTTTCTTGACAAATTGTTTTCCCTGTGTGTGTATTTTTCAGGTCCTACTATGAAGCTTAAAAGGCCAGTTGTCTCAAAAATGTACAAAGAGGAAATCGACAAGTTTTATGAAGTATAAGTAACTTGATTTGAGAATATGGTGCGCTGGACAAAAAAAAATCCACATTCATTTCTTTTTACTTCATTAAATAATATACTGGCTTTTTGTCACTCCACCATGTATACAATTTACAGGAGTGCCTTTCTCACCTCCACACATCCACATATGTGTACAACACTTTCCGCTGCTGCTGCATGCACTTTTTATAACCTTGATCATAGCTAAACCTAGTACACATGACTTTGCACACTTGTATTCACCTGCTGCATCTGTGGCAATATTTTTATTACTTAAAAACTGCCTGAAGTTGCTTGATTCGTTGCAGATGGCACCAATTAATATTTCAGTAAGCCAAAATTACATTTAAAAAGCAAATCATGATATATGTACCCTGCAAGCTTGTTATTCATTTTTAAATAGATTATTTATACTTTCTTTGTCTATAGACTATGTGGTAAAATGCCTTGTATAAAAGATTAATGTCGTAAAAAAAATGAGCCAAAGGGCAACAGTTTTAATGTGGCCACAGTTCAAAATCCAAAGCAAGGTTCATTATCTACGTCTTATGTAATATGTCTGTATTTCATGCTATGTTAATATTCGGTTAATATTGACAGGCATCACTATTAACTCACCTGTTATCTCTTTCTAGTGTAAGAAAGAAATGAGTACACTAACTTCTTTTTAGTATACTTAAAATAAAAATATATATTATATATATATAGATATATATTTATAGACTTACAAATGATTATTTTTGACAGGATGTCTTATACTTCCTAAATAAAATCTAATTGTGATTGCTAAATTGAAGAACTGTGTCTCATTACTGCCTTGTTATTTTCATCCTTTATTCATTACCTAGAAGGTGTTGACTGTTAACAGGTGCAGGTGAAGAAGGAGATCATGTTCACCTACACATTCTCACATTGTAGTGTGGATCTGCATTGTACAGCTTTGTGTTGTGTCAATACAAAAAACTACACACTACAGAAATCAGATCACACTGCATTCTTGCTCAACCTGTTTCAGGCTCTTTGTCTATTGATAATAGAATCTTCTTCATTTTTCCTTTCTGCCTTATTATAATAAAGTACAAATTTACAAAAATTAACACCACATAGAATAAATGATTGCTGTTTTATACTAATTTAAAGTTCTTTGAAGCAATACTCTGTTACGAAAGAGGAGGTGGCCTTATAAATTCTCTTTCTCAACAATCTGAAATCTCCTGACTAGCAAACATGGAGAGATCATGCCCTCTGACCAAAGGACATGAAAAGGACATGGGTTGAGTTTTATCAGCCTGGCTGCTGTTGCTATTATGAGCTTTGTTCAAAAATGAAATAATATAATAAAATAAAAAAAATGAATGAACTGAATGACTACAAGAATAATATTAAATCACATCAGATCCTGATGGTCATGCACTTCAATGAATTTTGTTTGTCAAAAACAAACAAAACAAAACAAAAATCAAAACTAAAGAACCAAATTCAGACCAAACAATACCTTTGTTAATAAGCTGATAATAAAACAAGAATAAAATAATACGACTATTTCAAGCTTAAAGTGAATTATTAAAAAAATCCAGAAATAGGCAAATAAATGTTATATTGCTTAAAAAGAAATATTATTTAAATTTTATATTCAAAATATTTTTAATTAGGAATTTTGCATTGCGCATGGACTTATTGTAGCAGATGTTGTAGATCGATTCATTTCAGAATGTAAAAGATTATTTAACATGTGTGTGTTATACCAAAAGGGTGCTTAAATGAAGTTTTTAGTTACTTTTTTAGAGAAATGCTCATTACATAGATCTTCTTCTGTTATGATAAAAACAAAAAAAATCTGTGTTAACCAACATGCTAACATGACAATATGTTGAAATTTATTATGATTAATGAGAAGCAGGATCAATATTACAGCAAGATAATAAGCACAAGAACAAATAAACAAATAAGACTAGAATATTAATGTGTGTGAAAAAAGAAAAGGGTCAATATCTGACCATCTGGATCAGACTTATTTTGAATAGTCATGAACTTTCACCTAAACACAATAGAAACTGGATAATCCAACAAGAACCAACAACAACAACCCAAGATCCATGAGAATAGAATAGATTAGATAATTGTGTGTTAACATTTTTCATTAGTTATTTCCCCCATTTTTTCTATTTTTCCCAGTTGATTTTAGCTGATGCCCATATACTGACTTACAATACTAACCATTAACTTTATGTCACAAAGACAGACACCTTGTGATAGGATACAGATGCAGGAAAGGAACAAAAAGACAGAACAAAAGAGAAACTAGACTTAGTGATCAATGAGAGATTTCAGGCAAAAAAGAGAGTCAGGACAAGCACCAGTCACTCAGGCTATGAACAAGATTTAGCTGCTTTAGGCAAAATCGAGAACAGAAAAAATACAAAATCCAGAAACCGGACTAACAAGAGAAACCTGCAGGATTAGTAAGGCCAAAAACAATCTGAATGTGTACACTGCAAGGTGTTAACTGCAACAGTGGCTTTTAGATGGTTATAAACCAAACTTGAATAATTAAACCCTTATCCAGAGTGAGTTACATTTTATCTCATTTTATACATGCTCGATAAGAACTGAAAATGGAATGTGACCTTGTTGAGGTGATAATTCAAAGGGATACATCTTCAGTAACCTGGTAGGGTGCATGAACACACACACACACACACACACACACACACACACATACCTGGGGTATAAAAGGCAGAGCTAAATCACTAGAATTTGTCTCTTTACTGTGTAGACTTTGCACTGTATGGAAGACATCTTTGCTGCAATAAAATAAAATAATTTCTTTACTTTTTTGCTTTTACCACCACCTCTGTGTCTGAGTGTATTTTATACATCTAGATCAAAATTGCCCCCACACATTTTAAAATGTTTATTCAAAAGCATTATAGGTAATAAGTATTTCAATATGTCATGGTTCTTTCCAGCTCCTTAAAGACAATATTTGTGGGTAAATGGTTAACTGCTGATCTCTAGTGGCCATAAGTTCAAATAACAGATGGTTGTTGTGGTAAACATGCCTTTAACCTTCAGTGCATTCAGAGGTCCAGTACCGGCGCCACGAGCGGGCCCTGGGGGGCGTGGCCCGGCCACTTGAGTCACTGTGCCCCCTTACTTCTCAAAATAATAACGAACTTAATAATTTAAAAAAATGTTTTACAAATTACTTTTATTATACCATGAATACTGGATAAAGAATAAAGAGTATAAGTTAATTAAAAAAATTAATAATTTTACTAACCCATAATGCAGTGCTAACATAGTCAGCCACTTGTGTGTGTGTGTGTGTTCTCCCCATGCCTCGGGGGTTTCCTCCGGGTACTCCGATTTCCTCCCCGCCCCCGGTCCAAAGACATGCATGGTAGGTTGATTGGTATCTCTGGAAAATTGTCCCTAGAGTGTGTGTGTGTGCGCCCTGCGATGGGTTGCCATTCCATCCAGGGTGTATCCTTCCTTGATGCCCAATGACGCCTGAGATTTGGGGATAGATAGTGAGACGTTTTTAAATGTTGAGTATATGAAGCATATTATGGATTTAACAAATTGCACCATTGTGGAAACAGAATGCATCGTTGCAAAGCAATATATCTCCAGAATTAAGACAGAGGAAAGTCAACAGAAAATGACGGTTAGGAGGCTGCTTTCTGAACAACACAAAGTTCTGGAAGCTATGCCCAGTGTTTTTTTCTGCGCTAAAAGTTGCGGTCACGTTCGGGGCCTCCACTGGCATGTGTGAGAACTCCTTCTCGGCACTAAAGAACGTTTTTACGGACCACAGACGAGCAATGAGCCACACTCGTAAGTCTCAACTCGTGCATCTTGCATTTGAGCGGGACTTTACGAAAAAATTTTCGTAATTTTTTCGCCATTCGTTGTAGGACCTTGTTCTTCAAAAATGTAATTCCTCCTCTCGTCGCCTGCAGCTCTTCTAAAGCTAAGAGGCCTTTTTGCTTTAGTACGTTTGGTTATATGGTGGCTAATTTGCGTGTGTTTTCGCGAGTCTTGCACTTTAGAGTCATGATAAATTATAGTTTACAGTGAGTGACACGTTTAATATTTTATTATGTTTATTGAAGTTTAATAATAGTAATAGTATGTGAACGAGATAGGCCCCATCATTCTCTATTCTCTGGCGCCAACACTGCAGAGGTCACCATTCAATACAGAGCTGAGCTGTCACTGCCACTGTCTAAGCTGCCACTGCTGGGCCCCCGATTGAGTCCCCCAAGCCTCCCAACGGTACCGCACAATGGCTGACGCCATGCTCCGTCCTCAACCTCCAAAGCTGAAATGTGCGAAGAAAAGAATTCTACTGTGCTGTAATGCAATGTGAAGCATTAATAAAGTTTCCTTCATATATTTATTTTTATTGAATTCTGATCCAGCCCTTAAACACCTAAGTGCCTAATTTACCTCTTCCAGAGTCTACAGCAGTACACCATGGTGACTGGCTTTACACACTTTAGCAACACAAGTTGGCATATGGGTAAAAACATTGGAAAACTTAACTCCTATTAAATAATATACTATATATAAAGTTGTATAAATAATTAAATTGGTTGTTCTGTGTACTGTATAGCTTGTTCACCTGACTGCAGTTTAACAATTATTATATTTTTTAAAGGCAGTATAATAAGTAACTTAGGCACAGTCGTGAAAATGTAGGAATAAAAAAAACTTTATAAAACACACTTTATATTGTATAACCATGTGGTTTATTGTCAGGAAAAGTAACAAGGTTTCAAATTTTTTTAACAAAGAAGCAAGACAGCCACAATCCAAGACCACATACTTATACAATAAAAATCTCCAACACTTACAATACTACAAAATTTAACATGGCTTCTGACTGCATCAAAACTCTTAGCTGGAATTTTTATTACACGTTATTATATGTTATTATTTCTAGATTATTATTTAATGTGTGAGTATTAAATAATAACTGTATTGAAATGGTATTATATTGTACACACATGAGTCTGAAATCTGCATGATTGTTCATTGTGCACTGGACATAGAAAACCTGGAAGCCAACAGCTACCTTGTGGTCTTTAATACTGTACTGTATCGTGACCTGACTATGATTGTAAACATAACTGTTTTCACCTTTATAATCAAACCAAACCACATGAATTATACGATCAGACTGGAAAATTATGCTGTATCTGCAATATTTAAACAGTGATAACCCTTTGAGAGTACGATTATGTGTGTGTTCTTGAACTTGAGTGAATATGTCTTTGTAGCTTGCAAAATTCTTCAGCTTCTCATTTATACAAGAAATATGTGAAACTTCTCGATGTATAACTAAGCAGTACAAGGACTCTTTATGTTCTCTGGAGTTGATTGCATAGAGCAAAATACTATGCACATCATTCAAATACTGTACAGTATGTATCTGCTACTTAGTCATAATCTTTATCCACACAAACAACAGTTAAAGTTAATGTTTAATTATCTCTGCATGTGTGATATACCCAAACTTTATCTTGTACAATAGTCTTTCATGAATGATGTCATAAAATGTGTCATTTGACTAAACAATATTTTGATCACATTAAGGTGTTCTCTTTGTCTTGTACTCTTGTCTTGCTACACCTGGATTATGGCTAACAGCATGAAATGGCTGTGGGAATACAGAAAGTATGTGATCATCTTCATGACCCCTTTTCTGATCCTGCCTTTACCTCTTACTGTCAACACTTCGGTAAGCAGTATAAAAAACACTTAAGTGTTGTGTATGCTGTATTTTGTAATATTTTAAAAGATATGCCCAATTTTAAGTCAAAGTATGGGATTATTGCATGGTAAATATCTTTGTATTAATGTATTGTGTTATTTATTATATGAAGTATTTTGTTTTTGTTGTTTTATATGTGTTCTGATCAATAAAAGTTATTAGCTTGCTTCGGTGAGATACAAGCAAGTAACCTTTGGGTTACTTTCATTAAAATAAGCATAAATGTCATGTGGTTTGAGGTCTAGTTAAAGGCAGACAGCGCACTTCTATTTAGCCTAGGAAGTCACTTATGAAGTGATTGCTCTATATGGGCATCTTCAACAGATACCAATACTTGTGCTAAATATGTCCTGATTCTTAATTTAATTTTCAGTGATATGAATGCATAACATATCTATTCGATTCAATAAATTTTATTTGTATAGCGCTTTTAACAACGGACAATGTCTCAAAGCACATTTACAGAGCATAATTAACAGAGTAATACAAAGATTTATATTTTACAAAAGTTCTTGAATAATATTAGACTTATATTAAAATGTGTTTGTATTTATCCCCAATTAACAAGCCTGAGGTGACTGAGGCGACTGTGGCAAGGAAAAACTCCCTTAGATAGAATAGGAAGAAACCTTGAGCGGAACCTTGAGGACCCAAAAGGGAACCTCATCCTCATTTGGGTGACACTGGAGGGTTATGAATAATGTCTTTTTTTATAGGCATATACAGTCTGACAATTGTGTATTGAATTTTCAGTCAATAACTAGGACAATCATAATCGCTCTGTGATAATATTTGCTGATCATTTTGAAAGATCATGTCTATCGGAACAATTACACAGTATCACTCCTCTTATCAGCCCATGTGGTTCGATTGTCTACTATTGTCAGGTGGTTTGTTTGAACTTTCCCTTCTGCTCTCCTTCTTATCACTGCATTGTTAGTTGAACCTTTCACACAATTAGAGCTTAATAGAGCTCTTTTAATCTGCACAATAATCAAACCTTCATCCTTTACCACACTGAGAGAAAGATGAAAATTCTTGTTCAGTATAATGTGATGTACACGTTCCATCCATTCATCTATATAAATAACTTATTTTTTATAACTTATATGATTTTCATATGAAAATATTTCTCTGTATTTATGTAGTTTATGGTAATTTGGTTAGTCAATAGTACACAGAATGCACTGATGCTCTTGACAAAAGGAGGTGATGGGACAATTAGCCAGCTTTGTGTGCCAGCTACCCAACATGCAAAAAAATAACCATATCATTGTCTTGTAGCATAAAAAGTGATAGTTAAGTCAATTCCCCTATAAAGTCAAATCATAAAATAAGTGCAGTACATCATTAAATAACACCCAAAGGTTTTGCTGTACTTTGCAGTTTATAAAGGAATGAGCACCTGCACATGTGGTATAACAATAGATCATGTATTTGCTTTATGACCACCTCTAGGGCCAACTGTAAATAGAATTTTTGTTATATCTCCATTATTACAACTCTCAAACAACCTTAAAAAGACTTCTTCAGGACAGTCTATAGATCATTTGTAGTGTATTATACTTCATCTATATTAATATAGTGTACTGTATCTATATTGTACTATTTAAATAAAGTGTTGTGACTCACCTATACACTCTTTTGTTTCTAAAACTAGCTTTTACATAAGTATATATTGTCTTTATATATTATTTGCTCATGATATAGCAACAAAATGTAAATACTGCTGTCTTTGTGGGCCTCTGTTTATTACATAAACCTCACTAACCTTTCTCACCTCCTCACTAGGAGGATGTGTTAAATCCAAAGTGTATAAATCGTATGAATGGAAGCAATGTAATTTAAAAAAATAAATAAAAATTGAGGTTCATTTAAAAATTCCATCCCATTAATGCCATTGTGTGTATATGAATATGTGGTTTTATTGCAGGAGGCTAAGTGTGGCTTTGTACTTATCCTGATGGCTGTGTACTGGTGTACAGAATGTGTGCCACTGGCGGTAACTGCTCTTCTCCCTGTTTTCTTCTTCCCTATGTTGCGCATCATGACGGCAAAACAGGTGGGAGACCATTAAGCCTGGAGTTTAATTTTAAGTCTGGCGCATTTGGAGATTTTTGAACAAACTCAGTGCGTGTGGTTATTCTGCAGGTCTGTACCCAGTACTTCAGTGACAGCACCATGCTGGGAGTCGGTGGATTGACGGTGGCCATATCTGTAGAACACTGGAATCTCCACAAACGTCTCGCCATTGCCGTGCTTATGGTAGTTGGGATGAGGCCAGCGCTGTAAGGAACTTTACTGTGTGGTCTCTCATCTTTGCTATATAAGAAATAATGACTGATCTGTGACTACTGATTCTCTACTTCTTTTCTATGTCTGTGAGGTTGATGCTGGGGTTCATGATCATCACAGCCTTCATCTCTATGTGGATCACTAACATAGCCTCTACAGCTATAATGCTACCCATCGTTCATTCCATGCTGGACCACCTCATTAAGACCGAGGCAGAGGAGGAAGAAAGGGAGCAGTGTGGGGCCACTTTACAAGTGCACAAGAGCAAGGATGGATTTGGCAACATATGTATGTAGACATGACTACAAATACACAGAAATGGTCTCAGATTAAACAATTTCACTTCATCCAAGTTTCATTAATTGTCAATAACCGAGCGCTAATAAATGGTTTTGTAATAGTCTTATTTAACATGATAAAGATGGTTCAGCAATTGTAAAGCTAGCTTACTCTCATCTTTTATTATTTTTTTTTCTGTGCATTCTACATCTTCTCTCCTCATTTGCTTGGTTGTTTAATTTGTGTTACATTCAATCTATTTTACTTTTCAGTTATTATACATACTGGCAGTAACCAGATATATTTACCCCAAAGCAACTACTTTGCAAAAGCAATTTTATTGATGTAAAGAGAATTTAGCCCAAGTCACTGATGCATTCAGAAGTTCTAATTACACAAGTCCAATAGGATCTAGAGATAATTTTTCATTGTCTAAGAAACTAAGAAATAATCAGAAACACCTCATCTTCCTGTAGCGGTGGAGCCAAGTCCTGAGGAACTGTTACAAGCTGAGCAGAGGAGGCTAAAGCGTGAGCAGAAGTATCTGAGTTTCAAAAAAGGAATGAGTTTGAGTGTTTGTTATGCTGCCAGCATTGGAGGCACAGCCACGCTCACCGGCTCTATCCCCAATCTCATCCTCAAAGCCCAGATTGACAAGTAACATATATAATACCGTATCATAGATATATTCTTTCAAACCATTCAAATTATGGATGCATCAATCCTTTTTTTTAGACCAACAATGAGTACAAGTACATGGTTTTGATACTTGTCTATACTGATACAGACACTGGTACCAATACTAAAATGAGTTAAGACAGAATCATATTTTTACTAGTATTGTAGGAGAATGCTGGAGTTTGCAGTCTGCTTTGATCAGTGATCGTGAAATATATTCAGATTGCTGTCATTTCATGTCATCTGTGCCAATGAACAGATGACATGAAATGACAGCAATCTGAATATATTTCACGATGTTTGTTATTGATTTATATCAATATAAATGAATTATATTATACTGAATTATATTTCACGATGATGATTGTTTATTATTCGGTTCAATTCAAATTTAGTTGTATAGCGCTTTTAACATTGGACATTGGCACAAAGTGTTCTTTACAGAAATATCTCAAATCAGGATATAAATCTTATTTTAAATTTTACATTTATTGCTAATGGTGGAAAGGAGTTTGAGAGGAACTAAACTCAAAAGGGAAACCATCCTCATCTGCGTAACGTATGAACTGTTTGTTAATAAATCATTTCCCTTTTATAACTGTGTGCTCTATGGTCAAAAAATGTGATTGTTTAATAAGGAAATTCTTTCTAGTTGTAACATGAAGTCAGTTTTGTTGAACTTGAGTACAAAACCATTTGTGTCATTTGCAGTCTTAATTCAGAGAAAAGTTGTTTATATCAGTTACAGTGTGAAGACAGCTTCATGGTGTCTAAATGGCATGTTCAAATCAGAGCATTTAGTGAATAAGTAAACAGTATTGATGCATCCCTAATCCTAACTTTTATTAGATAGTATGTGGCAGCAGAATCACCTGATGGGATACTATGTGTATGTAAATTCAGGATATTTCCAGAGAACGGAGATGTGATCAACTATTCCTCCTGGTTTGGTTTTTTCTTCCCCAATATGGTGCTGATGCTAATCCTCTGTTGGCTATTGCTGCAGTTCATGTATTTGGGCTTCAGGTAAGTTATGTTTACAATCAAAGTCAGATATTACTATATGTGCATAACTCTACTTATTATGCCACGTCATTGTTGGCATCCATTATAATAAATACTAAATTAAATAAAAAAATTTGGGGGAATGTGAATTAAAATTTAAAATTAAAATTTAGCAGATCAACAACAGCCATGGATGTTAATAAAGTAAAATATAGTATTTATCGATTCTTTAAAATATAGCCAAATAGTATTAATGTTTCAGTTTTAGCTACAAAATCAAATGTTTTTTTCTGTCAATCCTCAGGGTGAAAAACACATTTGGTTGTGGAATGACCAGAAGAAGCCATGATGAGCTGTATCAGGTGATGAGGCATGAGCTCAGAATGCTCGGCAGCATGTGCTTTGCAGAGTACTGTGTGCTCATTCTTTTCATACTGCTGGTTCTGTTGTGGTTCACGAGGGAGCCAGGTTTCATACCTGGTTGGGCCTCACTTCTCTTCAATCAGGAAAAAAAGTGTGTTCTCACCTCTTATCACATCCTAAGGTTCAAGGGATAACTGTTTTATAAAATCATAAATGATTCCTTTTTTATTTAGCTGAAGACAATATTATTCCCAGGTCCATGTAGACTTAGTTCAATAAGTAAGGCATAACAGATCACTTAGATAAAACTTTTAAAATGTGAGAGTAGGTTAAGATTTAAACATACTGTAAATAAAATGTATTTTATTGTCCTATATTTATTGTATTAGGCATCTTTTCAGCTTCTACATGTTCAGCTGTTGGAACTAACCAGTCCTTTGTTGTTGTTTTTTTTCAGGTTTGTGACAGATAGCACAGTCTCCATTTTAATAACCTTTATGTTTTTCATAATACCCTCCAAATTTCCAAGATGTTGGCATGCTGGTTCTTTAGACATAAGTGGTATGTTTATATTTATGATCATCTTACATCATTTTTGTTGACTCTGTCTTCATGTAGAGTTGCACAGAAGTTAGCGACACCTTCCTCATAGCTCAGGATCTCATAGCTCCTGAGGTTAAGTTACAGTCTGTGTGGAGTTTCTGTGTATGTACTCTGCTTGCCTGCATGGGTTTTCTCAGGGTTCTCTAGTTTTCATACAGAAAATGGATTGCCTTTTCTGGATAAACCCTATGTGTGATTATTAGTGAACGGTGCCCTGTGATGGAGTCAACATGATACAACGGTGCCCTGTGATGGACCTGACATGATACAACATAGAATGTAATACTCAGTATAAAGAAATACAGAGAATGCAAATAATTTAAGTTTTAGACAAGAACAATGTTATGAGCTTTGAAATCATTCAATATAGTTTGATTTAAAATGTGGAGGCAATTTAGTATCTCACTCGTCTCATCTTTTTTATTGGTAAATTGAAACTAAAGACCAGGAAGAAACCCACACAGAATTGGAGGGAACATGCAAAAATTCTGAAACTACAACCAGATCACAGGATTTGTGTTGAGGTTACGGTTAGGGTTAGGGTTAGGGTTAGGATTAGGGTCAGGTCATTAACATGCATTAACTGATGCTCCATTTTCCCACTCTTCAAAATGTTCATCTTCATGACTTATAAGATTGCCAATTTATGTAGACAAACAAATCGATAATTAAAACAAAAATTGAAGCCTCAATTTGATATTATATGGCGACCCTTTCACTATAAGGTAGAAGTGAAGTGAAGATTCCTGACACCCTGCTAGACTATGATGCAGTGGAAAAGCTGCTGCCCTGGAACATCCTGCTGCTGTTGGGTGGAGCTATGGCACTTGCTAAAGGCAGTGAGGTACACACTCTCCACTGAAAGATTCTGACTGTATAATCAAAACTGTTACATAGTTGATCATCTCAGCAATTAATTGAGTTTACTAACAGTTCATGTATAGCGCATATCCTTCTGCATGGACCATATATCAGCACAAAGTGTGAATATTACATTAAATGGAATCAGCTAAGGACCAGTAAAAAATGAATGTAAAAACTGTAGCCAATATTTGTATATAAAGATTCACTTTAGTGGACCATGCTTGTTTATCTAGGTCTCCAACCTTTCCTTTTGGCTTGGACAAAATCTCCTACCTCTGGGGAACATCCCTCCCGTAGCTCTCTCCTTTGTGCTCTGCATTATAGTGACCATGCTCACTGAAGTCTGCAACAATGCTGTAGTCAGCACTGTTTTCCTGCCTATTCTAGCCTCCATGGTAAGACTAAACATAAGTAAGACTACACATGGTAAGACTACATATTTAAACACACGAGAAAAAGTCCAAAATAAAGAATATGAATGAATGAATAAATGAATGAATGAATGAATGAATGAATGAATGAATGAATGAATGAATGAATGAATGAACGAACAGTTTTATGTAGAATTGATGTCCTTTCCTGTTGCATTACCAGGCAAATGCTCTTAAGATACATCCACTCTCCCTCATGCTGCCCACCACCATCAGCTCCTCATTTGCCTTCATGCTCCCAGTGGCCACACCACCCAATGCCATTACATTTAACTACGCCAATCTCAAAATCATGGACATGGTGAGGACTCGACACCTTGAATTTGTTGGTGTTTTTTGTTTAGGCTTTTCCAAATGTAACAAGAATATGTGGCTGTAACTGCATTATAGGTAAAGCCTGGACTAGTACTGAACCTGCTGGGGGTAGTCTGCATTAACTTCGCTACCCAAACCTGGGGATCTGCAATGTTCCGTTTGAACGAGTTCCCTGCATGGGCTAATATCAGTACCGGGACAGAACTGATCTGAACACTTCTTCCGACTTCTACCAGCCTAGCCGTGTGCACAGGAGAAGAACAACATAGAAGAATAGAAAAATCCACTAAGTAGAACAACATAGAAAGGACAAATGATCAAAGCTGTGAACTACAACCGGGATGGATTCCAAAGGTGGAAAAAGCACAATTCTTCAGGTTTAATAAGTTGAAGCCTATTTTGTAGGAAGAAGGATTTGGGATTTGGGAAAGGATTTTTATGGCCATTCATTTCTTCACATGCTACATACTGTACCACACCAGCATATTAACACCACTAGCCTGTACCATTTACACACAGAAGAATACTGTAGCTCTGGAGACCATTGGAGATGCTTTTTCTTTAACTGATTTAGCTGGTACTCAAAATGATCTTTATAGAATATTATAGTCTGTTATAGACTATTAGAATATCTGAAATGATATTCTGCACTGCAAAGATAAATTCAGGTGCTTTGGGCAAATTATTGTCAAAATTAAAGTTACTAATGTGAATCATTTTGTTAGTGATTAGGGCCTGGAATATACACCTCACTGCAAAAAGTGAGATATCAATATTTATGAAAAAATTCACAAGCATGGTGTCTGATACATAGATACCTTTAATACAAACAAAATGTAGTTTGAATTTACAAAGTATTTAAAGTAGTCCAAGCTAGCTCAAGACAAACCGAAATGTATCTACATTTTGCTGCAAAACGCACACACACACACACACTCACACACACACACACACACACACACACACACACGTATTTGTATGTCAAAAATGACATTTAGTGATTCAGAAATAAAAGAAAAAAGTATTGTTTCTTATTCATTTTAAACGCTACTTATCTTTATGTTCAAACCTACAAACTAACTAAGTCTAACAAAATAATAATATAAAGTATATAGTTGTGTTATAGGTCTGTTACAACATTTAAACTAAATAGAAAGTCCAAATTAAATGCCCATTACTGACTTTCTCGGTCAATCAAGCTTTAGACAATTAGGCTATGATTAATCGACATGCCCAGAAAGCTGTGAGGTTGCATCACTATCTAGTCATGTGAGACTAATCTTTGGCAAAAAAAAAAAAAAAAAACTCCTGCAACATACAGCAATGTGCAGCATATAAAACAGTGATGCTGGCAACCAAACAGTTAAATTTAGAACTTCCCAAATATATATACTACGCTTGGAAATATTTTTATAGGTTAAATATATTTAATAATGAATGGCAATATGTTTCCTTTCACTTGACCTGATAATGGTTCTAAGTTCTCTGTTTATAATCTGTTTTATAATCATTATATACTTGCAGCACTAGTATAATAGTAGTATACTAGTACTAGTAAAGCATAATCATACTAATTAATTACTCAATTCATTGCTATTCTATTCTTCTGTGCCTTAACTGAATGTTTACTATAAAAAAAGATTGCTTTTGAGAAACTTGTAGCAAATAGACCTAAAACCTATTAGTGCTGGCAGTATATTCATCTGTCTGAAGATCTATCAAGCTTTTTGAGTGTGCTAACTGCCATTTTGAATTCATGACCTCATAAATGCTCTTGATTGGTTAATGATTGATAGAGATAGTAAGATGATAGAGATTGATAGAGATACCTCAGATGGATTGTGAGGAGTTGAATTCACAATTTTACAGCGATTTGTTTTTGTTGCACCACAGTGGAGCACATGGTGCAAAATAATCTTAATTATAGATTGCATAATTTAAGGCATTTTATAACCAAATCGTATTACAAAATACAGACTTAAAACACTTTAAACTCCACTACTGGGCCGTAGTTAAACTGAAAGATTTAGTGATTCAACTCTAATTCGTAATTAAACTGTAAGATTCAGTGAGGGAAAAAATCTAGTCTGTTATTCCAGTAGAAGACAAAACAGAGCAATAAAAGATACAGACAAAATGTTTCCCCCAAATACACACAACATGTGTTGTGTCTGCTCAAATCTTTTATAATTTAAGGGCAGGTTATGTTTCTTAAAAAGTTATTAAAAGAGAAATTGTTTCTCTGTCAATGACAACAGCAGCAGAGAATAATAACTATATATAAACATATATTTACTTTAAGAACTGTGATAAAATGCAATTTGGTTTAATTGTAAAGGACATTTTAACGCTTCATATAGATTCTTGCATAAAAAAAATCTAACTATTTTTCAACCTGCTCTAAAAAGCTGCAAGAGCTGCAAATTTCTAAATATGGAGAACTGGAAATAAAATCTCATCAGGATAACAGGACATGTAAACAAAATAAAGATAGCAAAACTTTTTAAATTCATCTGCTTACGTTAGTTAAAACATGCTTCCACTTCACTTAGAGATGATAGAAACTGCCTTCTTTATCCAGGTGTTGCTGCTGAGCAGAGACAGCATGAAACGTGCCACATCTGATCTTGACACAGTCTGGCCAACAGGGAACCCATTCTCATCAGGGACATAGAAACCTTCATGGGTCTGGAATTCTTTGTCTGTAAACAGAAAAGAATAATTCCTAAATGTCTCATTGTTAATGTTCAGTGAAATCCTTATCTACCTTTACATTTTAATATGGATTGCTATGAAACTTTATAGAACTGTGGGAATAAGGCAAGTCAGGAGATGCATTGTGATGCTCTGTTCTCTGTGCACTGTTCTGCTAGGAAACTGTAGGTCAGTCCTGGGATTCAGGATAATGCTCTCTGCCACAATGCAAAAAAAAAAAAAAAAAATCAGAGGAATGGAGCATGACAAAGAGTTCAATAATTAATCTCCAAATTCCCCAGATCTCATTTCGATTGAGCGTCATTGGGAGGCGCTGGATAAACAAGTCTGACCAGATCCAACAGTGGAACTTAGAGAACTTTTACACTATTCTGTGTTGTGTGTGTTTTTAATATATTTTTTAAAATATTTAAACCAGCCCAATTGGTAAAACATCCATTCCACAGTTAAAGTCACAGTGATAACACTTTTCCACCTACTGATGTTAGATGAACTTTACCTGAATCTATTGGCCTGTATCTGCATGATATTATGCATTGTGCAGCTGCCAAATAATTGTCTGATTAGATAACTGCATGATGGTCCAGTGGTACTAATAAATTGGACAGTGTAATTATTTACAAATTGTGTATGCACCTGAACACATCAGAGAAAACTGAGAATGAATTGACCTAAAAAGTCCACCTCGAAATATACTCCAGCAAATACTATAGTGAACCTGCAAAAAGTTACAGTGTTTAATGAACAGGAAGCTGTACAGTTTTGCCAGCCCACCTGTAACTGGAGTATTCTGTAGCCCAGGTGGCCTGACAACGGTCCATTTAAAGTCCTCAGTCTTCTCCAAAAGCCTCTCCATCTCATACATGTTGTTCAAAACACTACGAATTATCGGAAGCAGCATGAAGCGAATGTAGAAAGGAGAGTTGCTCCCTGAATTAGCTGCAAAAAAAGCACACAGATTTTTTAAAAAAGTGACATCTCAAAGTGCAGCAATTCTGTTTTAGGTTCGGCTGTAAGAAAAAAATGGCATCTGAATTTAAATAAAAGTACTGTGTTTGCCTACACGTTACTCATCGTGACACACCACTGCATTAAAATTTTGAATGTACAAACCTTTAGGATATGGTTGTAATCAAAATATTTTCACAGAGAGCACTTACGTTCCGTGTACCATGATGTCATTGTAATGATTCGATTCACTTTGACTTCTCGCATTGCATCGAGGGTTGCCGTCATAGACTCAGTGTAGCCGGTGATACCAGAGAAAAGAGATGGTGCGAATCCAAGACATGACATAACAGCATCCTGTCCTTCAAAGTGTGGCTTCAGACTGTCTGTAGAAAAAATGTTTGCTTCGACCACCTGTGTGATAAAAGATGTTTTTAGTACCATAAAAAAAATACTACCATAAGTACATGATTCACGCTATTATATATTAAATGTATAAAATTGCGTGAATCATGTACTTATGACCTGTTTTCATAATCATTTAATGTCAAATTTATTATACTAAATAAACACCCAATATTTGACTATATGAAGCCTTACATATTCATATACAGCTATATTTAATTTGCATGATCATTGTGGGTGTAATGTTTTTATTCCCATAGCAATAATACAAATTACATTTAAATACACGATAATAGGAATAATGTAGCATTTATAAATGATGCATGTGTCTCATAAACATTTTAATTGTATACAGATTTTCTGACAGGTTTTCACTTGCCTTGACCTTTCAAATTATATATATAGTCTTAAAAATGAAGTCCCACAACCACTATGTTCTCTTTAGCTAAGAAGTTAATATCCGCATTTCACTGTGTAACCTGATATTAGATTGTCTCCGTAAGTTCTTGACGATATTTAAAATAATATGATTTAATTAAACGCTGTAAAAGCTGTATTAAGTTGTAATTAATTATAGTGATTACAAAGAAGAAGAATAGAATTTCAGAGATATATCATAAAAATGTGATTGCTTGTTTTTTTTTTCATGTCTGTTTACATTCTTCCATGCAGGAAATCAGGCAAACTCAGTTTAGTGTAAACAGAGCCAACAGCCTGGGTCAACAGGAGCAGAGTACATATGTTGAGACTGCTCTTTTAAGGTTGAATTGGACATTTAAAGAAATTATATATGTCCCTATGTACCTTAAGGTTTTCATGGTTTATTGTCAGTTTAGAAGGATTCCTCACGATGGCTGTGATCCTGTGTCCCTGCTGGAGAGCCTGATTTACCAGATTCTGCCCGGTCTGTCCTGTAGCTCCAAGCACTGCAATCTTCATCTTGCTTTCACTTTTACTCCTGCAAAACTTGTACTTTACTTAAAATTTTAGTCACCAAACAATTCATTTCAAAGTCCACCACAGGAACACTATTTTAATTTAATGAGCTTACTTCATGCTTACCTGCATGGTAAATTAAATAGCCTCTAATAGAAAACAAAATGTAGAAGTGCTGTCTATTAGTGTTTAGACTATTCGCGTAAAGAACACACAATTCTGGTGTGTATCCTCTCCGTGTAAACAGTGCAAAAGCTTTCATACACTAAATATGGTTTGCATGGTAAACACACACACTCTCACACACACTTCCGTTCACGCCCAACTTGATATGACAGGTTGTGTTTATTCTCCAGGAGGCGCCATTTCCTCCCTGAGTTTTGTATAAAGACACAATAAAAGATTAGCACTATTTGAATACTGTGTTGTGGTTCTTTTAAAATATTGCCTATGGGTCGTTTATTATTATTATTATTATTATTATTATTATTATTATTATTATTATTATTATTATTTATTTATTTATTTATTTTTATCTGTGCAGTCTAGCTCTGTGGGAAAAAACACAGCTTTAAACTAGTTTATAAAAAAATAACACTTTTAAGTCACTAAGTTCCTATCATAAAATTTCATTTTTCATATCTTAGCTGTGGTTGTACAGTTTACAACGTTTTTGGCACCATATCCAAGCTATAAGCTGCCTATAAATACACTGTATATGTGATCTTAACACCCAAACTGCTGCCACAAATGTGGAAGCATACAATTGTATTGGTTGTCTTTGTGTGCTGTACCGTTAAAATTTCCTTTCATTGATATTACGGTCTAACCTATATCTACTCCATCAAGGTAATGATCCTGATGCTGATCACAAAATGAGATCTATGAAGATACATGAGGTGTGCGAATGTTGGCATGTCCTACACAGAACTCTGAACCCCAATAAACACCTTTAGGATGTTGATTGCACGCCAAGCCTGAAAACAACTATGTTCCCTTAATATTGAAAATTATTATAACAGCAAAAGTGAGCTAAATCTGAACTGGGATGTTCACCACACATATATGGGTGTGATTGTCATATGTTCAAACAGTGTCATACTCCACGCCTCTATTTCCACACAGGATCTCGAAACCCCACCTTCTCTCTGACATAGTAGAGTGAGCTGGAACGTTTTGTGAATATGTAGATGTTAACACTAGAAGCAGGTTGCAGCCAGTAGCACCTAAAACCACTGTACAGCTCGGACTGAGAACAGGAAGCCATTTCGTCTTGTGATCATGCAGTCCTGCGTTTTGTGGCTGCTGTTTGCATTGACAGTTTGTGATGCGAATTTTCCCCCACCGGTGGTGAACATCAGTCTAGACGAGGTTCCGGAGGTGAGATGGTGGCCGCTGAAAAACCTCTATAGTAAAGATTTCTTACAGAAAGCAGCTGCTCAGGTCATCGAGTAAGTGACTTGCATACTCTGTTGTTGCTGTTGTTGTTGTTTTTTTTTTTGACCTCTATTAAAAAGTGTAGTCTGCAAGTTTTAACCCTTTGAGTCGTTTTTCTGTATCTGACGATCTTCAGTTTGCAAATAAAAAAACAATGAAACACCCCTAAAGCATCCACTTGATAGTCACATCTGGATTAACAAGTTAGGATCCCTTCAGTAGTATTTTTTATTCTCTTGCATGTGCCTGTATTTTTTTATTTCTGAGAGGTGTATAAAGACAGATAAATAATCTTAGTTAAAGCAAGCTCATAAGACACTACTTAAGACCCTTTTAAAACAATAGTTATCACTCTTTGTCAGTGGAAAGCTGGTAGTCTTTTATGTATTAAAACTTAAGAAAAACAAAAAAGTAACTTTTAATTTTGCAAATGAGGCTTTATCTAATTAAATATGAATACCTTTGTATTTTTTCTAAAATCAAAAATGTAGTTTTTGGATGATGTAACAGTTCAAATATTTATATCATTTATATGCATCGCTTCAGAGAAAGGTTTGTTATAATTACCAGTGTTCTACCTGTGGTGTCTTGACTTAAATAAGTGAATAGAAGATTTTAAATCAACCATTTTGTCTTATCTGTGAGGAACCTTTCTTCTTAGTTCTACCATTCCAGCATGGGTTCACCATGCTATCAAACCTGTGGTGAGAGCTCTGGAGAGGTTTACCCCTCAGCCCTACGCTGGTGAGATCAGGGGCATGGCAGATTTATATGGCTCTGACATCTCCGACATCCTCATGCTCAACTTTGCCTATGAAGTTTCTGCGTATGTAGATCTGTTCTATGTCACATTGTACACAATATTTTTCACATTGATTTGCTCTATAGTGGTATCACTCAAATAAGCCTTCAATGCTACATGGGATAGATATCATTTATTAGGTATATAAGAGTAATCAGGACAAATGCAAAATCTATAAAGCAGTTACTGACGATGATCAATAGGCTTGTTTCACAGGTTTATGAATTCCTTAATTCCCACCTTTCCCTTATTTTGTACATCCATGACAGTAGACATGGGAGTTGGATTTGAAAAGAATTAATATGTTTGTCATCTTCATTACCTGCTTTAGCCTGGTCTGAGTTATGGAACCTCTACTCAAATAATGGGCACATAGGAACAGGCCAGTTCATCACAGGACGCATGTGTTTGAACACAGTAGGAGTATTCTTCACCTGATATGTGGATGAAATAAGAAACTCCATCAACTAAAGCAGTGGGAATGAATGAATCGATTTAATAGCATATAGTTTAGATTCAAGATTTCATTTGTCACATACAGTACATGTTCTATATGCTGTATAACCTGCATTGAAATGAAAGCCCAGCCTGCTGCTTCTTAGACTTCCCCATAAAAAAGATTAAAATATGAAATTAAAACTAAGACTGAATATGAATAATAGGAAATAAATCAATTTGATGTACTGCTATGTTACATGTAGTAACAGTACAGAATTATGGAAAAGTGATATATCAAATGTGCAGAAGTGTTGGAGCCTTTATGGGTTCCTGAGGGCCTGAGAGAATAAGCTCTTAATGCGCATAATACAATGGATAATGAGACCACTGTAATGATATATAATATAACCACTTCAGATTTCCTATACATGATATATCAAAAGAGGTCAATTTTAATAATAGGGTTTTTCTTATGTTTCCAGAATTATTCTCGTGTTTTTGCTCATCTGTTATAGATTCTGCACTAGTATTGTGGCTCAAGGCACTGAGGGAAAAATCTATCATGGGCGAAACTTGGATTACCCACATGATGTTCTGAAGAATCTTACGATTGATGTTCAGTTCATCAAAAATGGAGAAGTAACATATGACTTTCATATCATATGACTTTCATATCATATGACTTACAGTACATATCAAACTTCCTATTTTGCATTAAATAATAGGCAATTAAGTGTCTTAAAAGTTGCCTTGCTTAAATATGTTTTGTATCTTTAACTGCAGTTATGAACTAATTCAGATCATATCCTGTGTACAGCACCACGTCCATGAGAGATGTGATCACTATCAGAATTCTTCACGTACATCAGAGAAAGTTATCCATAGTTAATGTTAATATATTGCTGTGGCTGTTCTAGGTGGCCTACAGAGGCACAACTTTTGCTGGTTATGTCGGGTTATGGACCGGGCAAAGTAAGAACAAGTTCACTGTGACTGGGAATCAGCGAGGTTAGTGCACTGACTGAAGTCTTTTTAGGTGTGGAAATTTGACCTCCAGTCAAATTACAACTTTTCTCCTCGCAGATAAAGGCCACTGGTGGGACAACATCATCTCAGCTGTCCTTTTAAAGAATTCTCCAGTTAGCTGGCTATTAAGAGAGGTAAAATACATTGTTTATAACTTGCAACTACTTTAAAGCCAATCAGATTTGTGTTCTTATTACTTGCATAATCACAAAACTAAATTGACCTGATTTTCCCTGTTTATAATCCATAGTCTGAATCAATTGTAGTTGTGTGTGTATATTTCAGACCCTTGAGGGTGCCTCAGACTTCCTGAATGCAGTCATACTGTTGTCTAAAACACCAATCATCACTGATGTGTACTACATTGTGGGTGGTGCTTATCCAGGAGAGGGTGTGGTCATCACTAGGGACAGGAATGGCCCTGCAGATATTTGGCCTTTGGATACGCTTAATGGCAAGTAAGCATCAACCGATCTTACTTTATTCTTTTTACCCTTTTTATCTTTTTATCTCCTTGCCTAAAGCCTAAACGAGGCTGCCTGTTTTTCTGTAGTGATATATTATACAACCAGCAAAGGTTTTAAATCCTCTGATTCAGCACAAACTCTTCATTCAAATGATGTTATTTAAACAATTTATTTATAGTTTTATAACAAAAAAATGTTTAATTCAAATAAAACAAAAATACTTTACTTTTTGAAATATTTGACTAAAAAAGAAAGCCTACAGAAGAGAATAATTAAGATAAACTAAATAGGTGACTTTGTTAAATGTTGCAGATAAGAATTAGTTTGATTTTTGACACTGTACTCTTTTTTCTCCTTCTCTAAGAAGTACCTTCAGTACACATGCATTATTGTATCATGTCATGCAATGTCATACACTGCTTCAGTTTGATTTGTATAAAACTATGTAACAGCTGTACAGAATGTACAGAGATAACAGTGGTGAGAAAAATGAGGAAGAGGAAGCAGACACAAAAAGGCCCCATCCTCTTCTGGGTCACATGTCATAGTGAGAAAAATCACAGTAGACAGTTTTGGAAGAGTAAAGTCAAAAGAGTAAAGTCAACAGTGTAAAGGTAAAAGAGTAAAGTCTGTTGAAAGGATGATTTCAACCTAACCAATTTTATCCTTGAACTCATTTTTGTAGCTGGTACAGAGTTCAGACAAACAATGATCACTGGCTGCCCCCACCCAGACGAGACACTAGATTGTGTGTATTTGCCTCATTCTATTAAAATTATTTAAATAATATTCTTCACATTTATTTCTGTCATCCTAATGTATCTACTTATGCTTTTCTTTCTGATTTAGAGAGGTGGCTATGAAAGTATTGAATGCTACAGGTGAAAATAACATGAATGTGAGCTCTCTTTATCAGGTAAACAGCTGAATCAGTAGTTTATAATAGACATCTATATATATATATATATATATATATATATATATATATATATATATATATATATATATATATTCCACATGTCAAATCTAATTTTACTCCTGTTTTTATCATTTTTATTCATTGCAATTCATACATTTACAGCTGCTTTGGAATAACCAGCAAGAACAATGTATGGATGTGTTAATATTTGTCACCGTTTATCCTTTTACACTGTGGAAACTAAATACACTTGGAGGATGCAGATGGCTGTTTTCTGTGTTCGTTCTGATCTCAGATCAGGGCAGTAGCTTTGCCAGTAGCATTAGCAAATGGATGGGGGGGGCACGGTGGCTTAGTGGTTAGCACGTTCACCTCACACCTCCAGGGTTGGGGGTTCAATTCCCGCCTCCGCCTTTTATGTGTGGAGTTTGCATGTTCTCCCCATGCCTCGGTGGTTTCCTCCGGGTACTCCGGTTTCCTCCCCCGGTCCAAAGACATGCATGGTAGGTTGATTGGCATCTCTGGAAAATTGTCCGTAGTGTGTGATTGCGTGAGTGAATGAGAGTGTGTGTGTGCCCTGCGATGGGTTGGCACTCCGTCCAGGGTGTATCCTGCCTTGATGCCCGATGACACCTGAGATAGGCACAGGCTCCCCGTGACCCGAAGTAGTTCGGATAAGCGGTAGAAAATGAGTGAGTGAGTGAGAGATCTTGGATGTTTATAGTGTTATATCCTTGATGTATGATTTAATTGCAGTTTTGGTCTCTTCCTTTAGGTTTTATCAGTGACTCCAGTGTGCAACAGGTGAGAACGGTGCTAGAATGTTTAAAAATGTTGGTCACACTGCCATTTATTGTTGAGCAAAGGTTTTGTATTTGTAATTTCACTTCCCCTATTAAGGTCAAACAGATTTGCCACAATTCTTTTTTTTGTCTTTAGAAAAGGAACTAATTTAAAACACAGTAATAAGGAACTAAACCTGACCACGTTAAGCAAGGCTTAACCTGTGAAATACATCACTGCGCTCTTTCACTCTCCATCCAAACTTATTTTAGTTTTATGCTAAATAATCACATTTATTTGTTAGTTCATCTCAATATTTTGATCTAGATTTTTAAATGATGCATTGGTAATTCACAAAAACTGTAGTAAATCAAACTGTTCTCTACTTTCGTTGTTGATATTGTGACAGCATAACAGTCTATACTACAGTGATGAATGCAGCTGCCCCAGAGGAGTACAGAACTGTGGTGAGAGAGGTATAAACACATGACACTGTTAAGCACCATACATACCCCATGTAGTTAATAAATAATAATTTAGTGCATGTTTTGCCTTCGGCCTTATTTCTGTGTACACCATAACACAAAATAGTTGGGCTGTAGTTTGTTTTCCAGAAAATCAGAATGAAAAGCTTGCTAGCTTGCTAGTGAATGTATAGCATACAGTAGTTGGAATTAGTGGATACTCATGTGCTGTCTTAAATGTCAGAAAGTGAAGAAAGACTCCAGTGGGTCAGTGATCATCAGTTCATTAGTTGTTGAGCAAGTATATGAACCAAAGGTCACCACAGTTTCTCCATAAGGTCTTACAGTGTGACTCACCTACATACTTGCTTTCAGTAGCTAGTGAGGTGATTATTCTTTAAATTACATTTACCCTAGTTTTGATTTAGCAATAATGATTCACCCTTTTTCTCTCAAATTCTCTCTCTATTCACAGACATGTGGTGAGTCCAATATGGCAAAGTTCAACGGTCTAAACTAAAACCCTCACCAAACCTACAGTATTTCATATTTCTAACATACAGCAGGACATTTTGAATAAGGCAATTTATATAAACAATGTTTACAATCCTACAGGAATGAACTGTATATGTAGCAGTGTTGATGTCCATTGTGCACTAGTGGATTTATAATTGTTGTAATGGTTTATGATTGGTGCTAATGTTAATTTATTTGTAAATTTCAAATTGTTATTAACAATAACTTTGTTATTATCTAACATTAAATGTGCACCTAACCAACAAGATCAATACATTTTAATATACTAATTTAGTTTTGTCTTGTTAAGTAGTGGCACATGTAATGTAATGTTGGAGTGTGTTCATGTAATAAGTCAGTCAGTGAGACTGGTTCAAGCACAATTTATGTTTTGTACAATGGTCATGAGCTTTGAATAGCAATTAAAAGAATGAAAAGCTGTGAGTACGAGTGATGGGAATGAGATTCCTACACAGGTTTAAAGGGCTTACTCGCTGTGATAAGGTGAGGAGCTCACCAGTCTGGGAAAGCCTTAGTGTCAGAAGCCATTTTATTAGCTTTGGGTGCTGTACAATGATGCCTCCTTATCAGGGACATCCCACTGCAAAAAGGTGTAAATTTAAACATAACATACTAGTTAGTAGATTGTGAATTAATGTGTGATTGGAGCCGGACCCAGCAACTTTAAGCAACATAACCCTGAGAACAGTGATGAAAAATACTTTTTTTTTCCTTCTATGTCTTGTTGAGAAGTGAACTAATAAAACAACTGGAATGTATATGTTTTATGTCATTTGTTTTTATGCCTGGTTAAGCCTTACAGATTAAGTTTAATCTATTGACCTGTAAATGAATCTATGTTTAGTAGTCACCTTAAATACCCCACAAATTACACTGTGACCTGCATCTATTGCTCTGTAAATAGCAAATACTGATTGTTGTGCATCAATGATGTATCAAACATATAGTGGTCATGAAGGCGGGGAAAAGATACTTTCAGTTTCATTTAGCAGAGGGGTTTTTGCAGCAGGAAACATATTCACAGAACAACATTGTGTTCATCTAGATAACATCGTAAGACTGTACTAGTGCCAAAGGCTGCCCTTTAACAGAATACCATCTTCTATATAAAGCTCAGTGTGTAGTCTTATCAAGCTATTAACCTAATCCTCTTGAGTCTTGTTTTCTTGGTTAAGCACACTGCTCTGGTTGTGAAAGAAGCAGAAGCCACAGTAGTATTGTAGTAGGATTTGCAGGAACAAGATCTTCATAGGATCTTGGGTCACTGATGAAGTAAATAAGTGTGCCATAGACAACCCTCATGTTTAAATCCCTCAGCTCGGCTTGTGTTGTATACACCTCAAGGATCTACTGACAACCACAACTTCTGCTTTGCATGGCATGTTTATGGAGTAATCATAATCCTTTAGTTTTTTTTTACTTGATGAGAAAACATAACCATCAGGTGAGTTATTCGAATGGATGCTTTAAATTATTTCATAGAATACACTCACTATTGTTCATTTCACAGGAAAGCCGTGTACTGCTGAGAAGAATAAATGACAGAAATATATATACATTACATAAAAAAACAGATATATGAATAAGATATTTGAATAAAATATGCAAAGTTTGTCGTATCATATTTGTATCTTCATTGTCTTGTAGCTGTGTTGCTATAGGGTACAGTTTACCAACTTTATTTAAGATCACATTTCATCATAAATTATTGTGTCTGGAAAACTATGCTAGCTTACAACACACCAGGGGAAACTGGAAGCCATTGCTAAAATACATATAACTGGACCAATCTTAGATGGCCTTTGTGTTTATCTGTAAAAGTTAAATCTCAGCAACTCTTTATTATATTAGCTTTTGACAATAAGTCTATTGACTATTCTTAGCATGGGGATGGTGTGGCTTAGTCATTAGCACATTTGCCTTTCATCTATGTGGATTGCATATGTTTCGTTTTCATTTTCTCCCAGTCCTTTTTACTGGTTTCCTCTGTATACTCCGGTTTCCTCCCCCAGTCCAAAGACATACGTTGTAGGCTGATTGGCATCTCTAAATTGTCTGTAGTGTGTGGATATGATTGTGGGTGCTTATTGTGCCGTGTGATCAGGGTGTCCCCCACCTTTTACCCCAAGTTCCCTGGGATAGACTCCACTTCCTGTGTAAGATAAGTGGTACATAAAATAGATGGACTATTCACAGTCATGAACACTTTTCAAAGTGTACGTGGCCCTTGGGAAATACTGATGTCTCATCAGCTTTTTAATTTTGAACTATAAAATAATTATTATACTTTAAATAGAAATAAATAGAAATTGTGGTTTGTGCTCTGACTTATATTTGTTATACATTTTTACTTATTAATTATATGCCACATTGCTCAAGAAAAGCACCCAGTGAGTTCTCTAGCTGCTTCTATTGAGAGTGGTGACAAATCTCACTGCATCTAATTTTCCCTGCGTTGGAGTGGTGTGTGATACTATATGAAGGATTAAGGACAATCAGGCTGGTCAGAGCATGAACTAAGCTTAATCTGTCACTTCTATTTACTGCAACTAACAGCATGACATTTTACTCCACTGTAAACACCACTGTGAATCACACACTGACTTCCTTTCCTCCTTAGGAGACACCATGGGCTGCGGGGTCACCAAAGGAGGTCAATTCCATAAAACACACGACAAAGGTAATCTCAGTGCTTCTATGTAATACTGAGGAAAGAAAGAAGATGGTAAAAGCATTTACTATTTCTATTTCTACACAGGAGTATTAATTAAAATTTGTGCATTGCATATTGTTCTATGGTTAATTATTTCATATGATAACAGATTTGCTTCCATTTGGTTTTCTTTTCTATAGATGGTAATGTCATCTTTGTTAGGATCTCAGGTAGCACTTCTTGTCCTTACAATATGATGTACTCCAAATATAACTGATGATTTTCTAATGTTAAATACATTAAAATATAACAGTATGATGATGATGATGATGATGATGATGATGATGATGATCAACCAACCAATTAATCAACTAATTAATAAATAGATTCATTGATTAGCTGGTTCATTAATTGATTCATTTTTAAACTATGCACAGCTTAACTGTGAACTACAGTATTTGGCTTTTTAGTAGTTAATGTGTGTCTGAAATAATTATATACACTAATTACTTGCCTACGTATTTATGCTCTCAAATGTAGCTGCCATAAGTAAGTAACTCACAGGTTTTTTTGTATTAATATCCCATTTATTTTATAAATTGTACTGTTTATCTAATAGTTTTAGCTAATCTAAAGTGTAACAACATTACAGAAAATAGGACATGGACCATTGTAGCATTGACTAACACTGTGTGCTCATCCAGCATGTTGTGTTTGTGAGTCAGATTGCAGGGCACAGGGTTGTAGTCTAGTGGCATCTGTATAGTTGCATCCCGAGAAGACATAGATGCTCTAACATTAAGGAGACTAAATCTAATATAATACGAATATAAAACTAATAATATTAGTTTTAACATTTTCTTGTAAATAACATAACTAATTATGAATATAGTCAGTGCAAAATGATTGCTTTTGAAAAACATTTGCTGAATCTTCTGTTCCATTACTGTGAAGCTATAAGGGCTGCAGTTTTGATCCAGCGCTGGTATCGTCAGTATGTGAGCCGCATGGAGATGAGGCGCAGATACACCTGGAACATCTTCCAGTCCATAGAGTACACTGGGCTACAAGACCAAATAAAAGTAAAATCTAACACACACATGTAGTAGAAATGATGCACCAGGTCAATGTTTATAATCATACATTTATTTGAAGCTTTAAAACTGTTTATGAAGATTAGTCATTTTTTGTTGTAATATTTGTTTCCTCTTTACGTAGCTGTATAATTTTCTTGGTTACCTTATGGACAACTTCACACCCTCTAGCAATGAAAGTAAGCTTAATTCTATATTGCGTGTGTTTGTGTGTGGCATAGAGGGTAGCATTGCCATGTCCGGCTCAGGGTCCTCAGTTTAATCCTGATCTTGGGTTACTGTCTTTGTGTAAATCTCCCTTTTGTTCACGTGGGTCCTTGAACCTGCCAAAAAAATGAAGGTGGACTGGCTGCTCTAAATTTCTTCTCAGTTTGAATAAGTGTGTGAATGTGTGTCCATTGTGCCCTGGATCATGCCCTGATCATTCCTCCTTCATGCCCAGTGTTCATAAGTGTTCATAGGCCATAGTGTGTATATAACAATTTAATATTTTTGATTTAATAAATAAGAATATATATATATATATATATATATATATATATATATATATATATATATATATATATATATATATATATATATATATATATATATAAATGCTGTAAACAAAGAATGCTTTCAGAAATATAAATAATGGGTGTTTATTTCTGTCAATTTACAAAATGCAAAATGAGCAAACAAAAGAAAAATCTAAAAAAATCTAAAAAAAAAAAAAAAAATCTGGCCCCCACAGAGCCCTGATCTCAACATCTTCGAGTGTGTCTGGGATTACATGAAGAGACAGAAGGATGTGAGAAAGCCTACATCCACAGAAGATCTGTGGTTAGTTCTCCAAGATGTTTGCCGAGTTCCTTCAAAAACTGTGTGCAAATGTACCTAGAAGAATTGCTGCTGTTTTGAAGGCAAAGGGTGGTCACACCAAACATTGATTTGATTTAGATTTCCCTTTTGTTCATTCACTGCATTTTGTTCATTTATGAAAATAAATGTTTAACACTTCCATTTTTGAAAGCATTCTTTGTTTACAGCATTTTTTCACAGCTGCCTAAAACTTTTGCACAGTACTATATATATATATTCCATCTGACAGCTTTTGTTTCTCCCTCTGAGAGAACCAGGTTTGTCACTTAAATGAGTTACAAATAAAGCCCCTTTAAAGAGATAAAACTGTTAACAATCTCAGCTTCCTTTCTGTAATGACTGGACTAAATAATTTTACAAGATATTTTGTCTGTTCCTTTATTATCACATACATGAAACCTTGTTCTTTATATATAGCCATGTAAAATCCTATAGAAATTATCCAATGTTAAGTGTTAAGATATTAAGAATGTCAAACATGATAATATGTCATAAACATATTCTCTATTTGTGGGTTAATAACATATGTTCCACAATGTAGGAAAATTGATCTCCCACATCTTCAGAGATAATGAAATATGTCGGGATGCAGAGTGGGAGAGATATTTCAGTTACTCCCATATCGACGTTCCAGAAATCTATTCAGGCCCAAGGCTAACCTTCCCTCTGGATGCAAATCAAGCTGCTGATCTTGTTGAGGCTTTTAAAAACAAACAAGTAGGTGAAACACACCTCAATGCTGGATGTGCAACTATGTACTGAAAAACAGAATATGTTAAGTTTAATTAAATGTGGATAAATATATATATATGTGTGTGTGTTTTTGCAAAGTAGCAGCTCCACTCTCGTTATGTTCTCCAACTCCTCCTTGAAACCTGGAAGCTGCTCAAAGGTTTGCCAAATATCAACCGAATCTCTACCTGCCACAGCAAAGAAATCACAATATGTGGTGAGAAAACCTGCAGCTTTGTTCTTTCCTAAATACAACCTTTTGATATCATGTGGTCAACAGTTTTCTCATAACTAAATATCTATTTTTAACTCAGGGGACTTGCACGGACAGTTGGAGGATTTACTTCTAATATTTTACAAAGTAAGTACAGATTTTACAGTGTAGTGTTTATGTTTTTATATGCTTTTTATAGTTGTAGTTTTATTTGCTAATTAATTTTTTGTTTTTTGTTTACAATGACATTTATTGTTGCTCATTTGAATGCTATATTCAGTGAAGCAGAAACTCTGTAAACATTATGTATACTACATGGTATTTCTTAACTATTTTCAAATGTAAAAAAAATAATAACACACTTGATAATAAATGACATCCCCCCCCCCTCCCCCCCCCCCCAATTTAATTATCTAACTGTGCTGGAAATGGATATTTATATTATAATGCATTTGAATAATGTTTTTATAGGACATGCCATATAGATGTGGTGTATATATAATTACAAAAACATGAATTCGAACCTACATATTGTATCTCATATGTAGAATGGCATGCCATCGCTGGAGAAGCCTTATGTCTTCAATGGAGACTTTGTGGACAGAGGCAAGGACTCAATTGAGATTTTGCTTATTTTATTCGTTTTCTTGTTGGTCTATCCTGGAGAGGTTTACCTCAATCGAGGAAATCATGAGGATCACATCATTAACTTGAGGTATTTCATTCAAAATAATGACCACTAATATATTAATATGTTAAATATGTTTTTTTTACTGTGGTATAGACAATTGGTGCAGCATTCTCAATTTGTTGTTTTTAAAGGTACGGGTTCACCAAGGAAGTGTTGGGCAAATACAAGGTAAATGTTTCCAAATAAAATGTCTAGAACTTTTATTTTGGGACTCTGATGTTAGATCCTAAGGAGATCCCAATGCACTTGAACAAAAAAGCTCAAAAAAACTGGCAGCAGCTCTCTCTAGTGGTGATAAGTACAGTCAGCAAAAAAGGATTTCTTTTTTCAAACGTGGTGATATTAAGTACTTTTTTCTTTCAAATGAGTTTCTTTAAATGATTTAACATACTTTAAAAACAGGGCACTTCCATTCTGGGGTGCCTTTTATAAATTGTCATTTTTAAAATAATTTAAGTCAATATTTCTTATAGAAAATTTGATTTCATTTTCATTTACTGTATACCAAAAAAACCCCCACTTTATTATAGTTTTTATTATAGTCTGTAATCTTTTACTTCATAACATTTTTAAGATGAGATAAGATAAGATATACCTTTATTCGTCCCACAATGGGGAAATTTCTCTGTTACAGCAGCAAAGAAAAAGAAATGCAAATATATAAAAGAATATAGAGATATAATATAATATACAATATATACACAGCACAATATATAAATACAGAGAAGAAAAAAAACAAACAAGACGAAAATGTATTTTTATTAATGGCTAGATAAATAGAAGACATGATTTCTTACTCCAGTTTATTTTAGTTTTATTTGTTTAGCACTTAACAATGTCACAATGCAGCTGTTCAGAAATATCCAAATTCACTATAATGATCAATTTTAATTTATAAACATATGCCCTCTGGCAACATATGCCCTCAAAAAGGAACTCATCCTCAATTGGGTGATGGACGACATCCAGGGTGACGGATACAAGTCTCTGATTAGATACTGACATGACGGGCAGATTACCACAGAGTGAATCACAGCTTGAATGAATGAAAATAATCAAATACCTTAATAGAAAAAAAAAGATTTCTTCAACATTATTAATAATGATTATTTACACATAATTGTTTTCTTACTGTACAGTTTTCTGCACCTGATTTGACATTGTCACTGGTCCTGGGATAACCAGGAGAAACAGTCATGAAACACACAATATTTGAAGCCTATTGAAGCCCTGTATTATTCACTCATGAACACTATTTCTCTTGTGTACCAGATGCACGGTAAACAAATTCTAAAGCTGCTGCAGAAAATATTCAGCTGGTTGCCCCTGGCAACAGTGATTGACCAGAAGGTGCTGATCGTCCATGGTGGGATCTCAGACAGCACAGATCTGGCACTGGTGGCCCGAATGGACAGACATAAAGTGAGTCCAAGAAACACTAAGAACAAACCGATCAGCACCAGAGCACTCGAGGGAAACTAACACTTAAAAAGATATCATGACTGTAGACTGAAAGAAGGCATTGGGTTAATATCAGTTAAATAACCAGGTCTGAATTCATGTGCAGTAATTTGTCTTACACCCTTGGAGATCCTCACAGAAAAATAGCACCAACAATTCCACTGTGCTGTAATGTGGTAATAATAAAGGCTTCTTCTTCTCCTATTCATAATGTTTTACATTTTATTTGAGGATGAAAATTAGCCACCGATTGGTTTTTCCTACTTTTTTTGCTCATGATTAATTCATTTCAATGTTACATCCATGCACTATCACACAAATAAATCCATTTTCCCACATATGATTCTATTATTTTCATGTATTTATATTCACCACACTTTTCACATGAATTTTCACATGTAATGGTTTACAAATCATTCATTTACATCTGTTTGTTTCACAGGCTTTATTTATTTTGAAATACTATATGATTTTATCCAAATTATTCATTTCCTTTTTCATGTGAATTTTAACAAGATTATTCATGCATTTTTACATCACTTGTAAATTAATTAAGTTCACATGGCCAGTGGTTTGACTGAAACTTTTTACTAAACCTTTAATAGAACAATGCATAGATAGATACAATTTGATAGATACAAATTTGGTAATTATTTTAAGCATTCTTGTGTATTTATAATAGCAAATACTATTTTTTTTTCTTTTTCTCCAGTATGTATCTGCCTTGAGGCCTCCGAAGCAGAAGAGCACAGTATCTGTGCGTTCTTCAGTGGACTCAAAAATGGAAGATGAATCTCTGAACTCTAAGCACAGTATTCTGAGCAGGACAGCCTCTTTCACCAATTACAGGCCCTTACCCTCCCGGGAAACTTTCCAGTGCCGTTCTTTGCAGGATTTCTCAACTACAGTGGCTAGGACCATGGAGGAAGAACTCAAGACTCAACAAAGGCAGACCAGCATAGCCCAGCCTGGGAGCAGCCTGACCTATAAACACTGTAGCATATCCACATCATCAGAATCAGCCAGAGAATCCAACAACACCCGAGACAAGGTCAACAATGAGTGGAAAGAGGTGGATTACTCTATATTAGCATAAAAGTATGTGGACACCTGACTACTGAACACCCCATTCCCAATCCATGGTCATTAATATGAGCTGTTCCAACTTTGCTTCTTTAGCTTCCTCAACTCTGCAGGTAAAGCTCTTTGTTTTGGGGGTTGGACCAATTAAGCTAAAATAGCACCAGAGGTTGCATACTGCTGATGTCTAGCAAGACTCCTGCCATACAATCTACATTCCATTTCAGCTCAAAGGTGTTCACTGGGGTTTAGGTCATTGCTCTGGTCAAGTCATGTACAAGGTTCTTCTACATGAGCTTTCAAAAAAGTCTTTACAGGGCTCACATTGTGCATGGGGCATTATTATGCTCGAACAGGTCTGAGCCTCTTAGGTTCCACCTAAAGGAATGCCTAGGCGATTATGTTTTTCCTACTTTTGGAAAGAATCACATATGGGTGTGAAGGTTAGGTGTCCACATACAGTAGATTTGGACATATAGTGTAGGTTACTTCATAACACGTGTGTTTAAAATTTCCACAGAAACCACTCTCCATTTTTTATACACCTTTCAGCAAAAATAGTCTATTAAAGAATTTGGATATATTCTTGTTTTAATTAGGTATATCAAGCATGATGTTATTCTGGCTGGATTCTAGAATCATCAGTGTGGAGTTAATGTGTTCAGATTGTGTTTACACATGTTTTTTTAATGTAGGCTTTGAGTGAGACTTACTGTACATGTGTAATGGAAAGGCTTGTAAACAAGTTTAGATCTTATCAGGCCTTTACCAGTTTGTTTGCATCAATAGAAACTTTTCAGATCCTTCAATAGTGTCACACAAGGTTCATCACTCACTTTATTTTTCTGTGCTCATAAAAACCCTGTAACATGGAAAACTTTGCAAGTTTAGTCTCCTTTTTTTTAGGAGTAAAAGAGAAGTATTTTTATTTTAGTATTTATTCTATATTATTATTATTATTATTATTATTATTATTATTATTATTATTATTATTATTATTATTATTATTATCAGATCCTGGACTTGCTGTGGAGTGACCCCATGACAGAAGATGGCTGCATCCCAAATGAAGTTCGGGGTGGAGGCTGTTACTGGGGCCCCAGTGTGACTGAGGATTTTTTAAACAAACACAACCTGCAGCTCATCATCCGCTCCCATGAATGCAAGCAAGATGGATATGAGTTCTGCCACAACCGCAAGGTGAGAGCTCAGATACCAGCAGGAATGCACTGATAAAAAAACAGCATCTAATTTATTGAATAGATGGAAAGATTCCAATGGCTAATGCTGTTTTAGGCTCATTGTGAAGTTTAGGTTCACTCATTTCTAATTTAATTGTTAGGCGCCATATGGAACCCTTTAGAATTACTAAAATTGTCAATCACTCTATGCAGGGTAAGGGGATTTAACCTTTTAACCCTATAAAAAAGATAATAATAAAATGTCCAGATTATACAGAACATCGGTGTTATCTTAAAGACTAAGCTGCACATAGTGACATCATTTCAACACATATAGTAGCCTAGTGTTTATAGCATAAATATATGGAAATATTATATAATTGATTTGAATATATTTGATATAATCTGTTGAATTTGACATACAGGATACACTTTGATATTGTAAAGAATGATATGACAAATTTGTGTCTGCAGGTCCTTACGATCTTTTCAGCCTCTAACTACTATGAAGTGGGCAGTAACAGGGGAGCACTGGTCAGGTTAGGTCCTGATCTAGTGCCTTATTTTATTCAGTACCAGACCAACAGTAAGACCCGGGAGATGAGCTTTGGACAAAGGTAATTAAAGCTGCTTTTTCACTTTCTGTTTACACCAGTGTAACACATCAGTGTAATACACCAGTGTAACACAACAGTATAATACACCAGTGTAACACAACAGTATAATACACCAGTATAACACAGCAGTATAATACACCAGTGTAACACATCAGTGTAATACACCAGTGTAACACAACAGTATAATACACCAGTGTAACACAACAGTATAATACACCAGTATAACACAGCAGTATAATACACCAGTATAACACAGCAGTATAATACACCAGTATAACAGAATAGTATAATACACCAGTATAACACAGCAGTATAATACACCAGTATAACACAGCATTATAATACACCAGTATAACACAGCAGTATAATACACCAGTATAACACACCAGTATAACACACCAGTATAACACACCAGTATAACACACCAGTATAATACACCAGTATAACACAGCAGTATAATACACCAGTATAACACAGCATTATAATAAACCAGTATAACACAGCAGTATAATACACCAGTATAGCACCACAGTATAATACAGATTTTTTAAATCACTGTTTTTAGAGTTTGTGTTTTAGGAATTGGGAAGTGTAAAAAAGTAAGTGACCAAAAACAGGAGATTTCAGGTATATTTTCTAAAATATGGAAATATACAGTCAAATATTGTTGAGCTTTACCACGTCTGCACTTTTTTATAGTTGTCATTGTCTGCCATTGCATTCTCTGAACAGTTCTTTTCTTTTCTTTTCTTTTCTTTTTTTTTGTTTAGTATCAGACGAACAGAGCACTCTGCACTTAAAGTCCTGAGAGAGCAACTGTTTACACACAAGTCAGATCTCATCAGTGCCTTTCAGGAATATGATAAGAAGAAAACAGGTGCAGTACTTCTTACAAACTCCCAGACTCATTGTGAATGATGCATTTTATCCATTAAATTCTATGTACAGTATATGGAGCAGATGCACTGAGTTATAACAGAGATTTGGCTCAGCTTGTTAGCAATTTACAAGATAAAATGCACAGTGGTTTTGCCAGTAAATGAAATTTGAAGCTTTGGATTCTGATCTGTGTATGCAGCATGTACACATAAGGGTGTGAGAGAGGTGGACAGACTAAAGCTCTGCTGCATCAGTCTATTTTGACTAGAGATGACATGAGGAATAAAACTGAATGTGGCACTTGCATCTACAGTCTTTTCCTAAGACCCACATTAAAGCAGGTTATCCAGAGTCAGATTCCTTTAGATTTATGCAACACTGATATTATTAGAGATTATTACTTCTTAGTCCAATTCTAGCTCCTCTAAGTCATCTGATATTCATTTAAAGAACTCCAGTTGTATTTTTGTCTTTTTTTTGTGGAAAACTCTAAACTCTCCTGCTTATACTTATGTGCTTGAACAAAATGCACCTGCTTTAAACAGGCCATTAACTGGAAACTGTTTTTGCCTACATTAACACATTCATGATATAAAACTGGGGGGAAAGGAAATTGTTTGAGTGAAAGAAATTATTTGAGTGTTATTTAATTAACTCTTAAGAAATATTAATCTGTGCCATTCACCTTGCCAAATTTCAAAAGTAAATTCCATCCTTAAATTGAATTCACATTAACATGGAAATATATCAAATGTTGAGCTTCACCACGTGCGCGCTCTAGGTGGCGATGTTATAGAACTTGTTGTTCTTTAAGTGGAATTTCATGAAATATTTATCTGTGCCATTCGCCTTGACTGGATTCATTCATCCATATCAGACAGTGTCAAACCCTGCAAACTACAAAATTATAATTACAACAAGCTTTTCCTCTTGCTGTTGGTCCACTCTCAGGTCTCATCTCTCTGAATGACTGGAGCAGTGTCGTAGGACAAGTGCTACACCTAGAATTGCCCTGGAGAATGCTGCGCTCTCAGCTCCTCACCAACACCACCAACGACATGCTGGACTACCACAACTGGTTTCGTAACCTCGCTGTAAAGGAAACCAACTGTGAGGTGAAACAGGACATATTATAAAGTTGAGGGAAAGCAAAGCAAGTTTTCATTTATAATCTCATTTATTATATTTTCATTCAGTATGTCACCAGATAAGGGTGGATTCCTATTGAGTCTGGTTCCACTTATGCTTTCTTCCTCATATCATCTCAGGGTGTTTTGTTCTTGCCACCATCACCTCTGGCCTGGGATAAGGGATAATACTTATATTCTGAAATCATAGTTCTGATTTGTAAACTATATAGCTGCATTTTTACAATGCCAATTGTTAAAATGAATAAAATTGAATTGACTTTTATTATTGAATATTAGTATTTTATTTTAAACTAGATATGCATAGGTCTTTTAGCGGAAATAAACAGATGATGTCAAAGGATTTGTATTGTGTTTAATGGTCTGTTTCTTGTGTGTACAGTACATTGAGCAGACATTGCTGGAGACTCTTTACAGGCACCGCTCCACTCTGGAGACCATCTTCAGAATAGTGGACACAGACAACTCAGGTATGAAAGCACATTCTAGTCTCCCTGCTCTAAGCTCACTATATCTCCCTAGTCATGCTCTAGCCCATCATTCTTTGCAAGCTTTAACTCAAACCAGATCAGGTAGGTTGCATTCATGGCTGATCTTCATGTTATATTTTTATCCAGGCCTCATCTCTTTCGAAGACTTCTGTCAGACATGGAAGCTGTTAAGTGCCTATTTGAAAATGGAGATTTCCACTGAAGCCATTAATGACCTAGTGGTCCGCATAGACATGAACAAAGATGGCTACATAGACATTGATGAATTCATGGAGTC